>NC_141597.1:44277140-44585265 GCF_047967505.1 Dipteris shenzhenensis
CAAAATAGTGGTCACATAGCAAAAACAAGGCACCTTTCTGAGTGCCTGTGAAAAACTTCCACCACCAAAACGGACCCCGAAATGGGCTCAAATCAAAAAAATGGCCCTGCAGCATATACTACCCTCTTGCCACATAGCGAAGGGTGTCCCAATTTGAGATAGTGCACTCTTGCACTTTCTGGCTGTGCTACCTGCAGAGATTTTCTCCCAAACTTGAAAAACGAAAGCAACACTGATCCTCTTACCAAGACACCATGAACTTGGTTTGCTTTCTTGAGCTCCTTACCATGAACCGAGCTCTGATACGATGTGAAGAGAGTGGGAGAGAAGGAAGGAGTCTCACTTGCCAGCTTTCTCACATACACAATGGGGGAATACACACAAAGGTGGAGGCTGAAAACAGTTTTCCTCTTCTTAGTTGTGAAAGCCAAAAAGAACTCTCTTTTTGTACAAAAGGAGTAGATGAACCTCATATGTGGGTCTGAAACCAAACTCAGCTAACCTAGATGGCATGCTAACTGAGCCACTAACTAGAGTACATAAAGATAGCTGTCATTTAGCTATTATTCATGGGCGGTGTACCAACCGCATCTGCAGCTAACAAGTGGGTGACATAAATGCACAACGATCACCCTAGCATATCATGAGTGGAGCTTGATATCTCAACATAGGCTACCCAAGAAGTGCCTACAACAACAAGCACACCCCCCTTAAGGATGTCAAGGAAGTGCACCCCGGCCCCCACACGAAGGGAATACAAAATTGTGCGATCACAAATGCAGAGGCATGGCTCCAACAGCTTGATGGATGTGACATCCACTCCTACTATGCATACGAGGGTCATGACTACACCCTCCATTACCACAAAGAAGTGGCATACCAAGCGCTTAAGGAGCCGGCAAGTCAAGATGCACTTGTAGTGATAGGTCTAGGATCCATGGCTGACCACCTCCCCTATCACCTAGACATGATGGCTCTTTGGAGAATTTCTCTAGGCCTATAACTCCAATATGAATTTTGGCATCCTTCGTGACACGATGGGCACTCCCCTCTACCACCTCAACATGGACGTGGTGCGAGCCGCCTTCGGCCTATCGGTACGATGATAAATACTCAGTGAAGAAGAAGATGATCGGCCTTCAGCACCATCTATTGGTACGATCACAAGAAAAGAAAGGGGCACATAAATTTTTCAAAAATCATCAAGCCTAAAATGGAAAAACCAGCATGGGCCCTACATTGGTTGACCCAAGTGAGGCACATAGATCACCACCAGTTGATCATGCCCAACACCTTGTTAAGAATGGAAGAACCCCAGGTCACTAACTGGGTATATTACTTTTGTAATCAAATGTGGGAAGACCTCAAGACACATGGTGAGGTCATCGAAAACCCAATGATGTACATACTCATTCTCTATCATATGCTATAGTAGCAACCACCCATTAGCTATGGGTTGGACAACAAGATAGCCATGGGACTAGTACCAAATAGATCAAGAGGAGGCAGAGGTCGCCCCAAAGCATTAGAAAAAAAGAGAGCTCATTTTGGGGCCCTAAGAGAAATTCACAATTTCTTCATTTTTCTTTCCTCTAAAACAATAAAATATGACATAACCCCACTGACGTATGGTGTATTTGGTATTTCTAACATCATCGATGCGTTCGAAGTGGGCCAAAACCTTGAAAAGGCTTTTGACACGTCGGCCAAAAAAAATCCAAAAAGGCTCAGAAAGCAACCTGTACCTTTTGAAACGCCAAAAACGCCCCCCCAGAGGCCCGAAAAAGGTCAAAAAGGCCCAGAAAGCAATTTGTACAGGTTGCTTTTTGGCCTTTTTTGAGCCTCAGGGGGCCCGTTTTTGGCAAATCAAAAGCCTTTTCGAGGGTTTTGGTCTGCTCCAAATGCATTAGTGATGTTATAAATATCAAAAACTGCACCATATGTTAGAAATAATAAAGTAGCTCAAGTGTCCTCATTGAATGCAAACTCAACCGCATTTCTTTTGTTTTCCTTTTTCTAAAATTTTCAATGTTACTTGGCCCTCCTTTGATTGGTGGAGGGCTATTTTATTTCTTGGGTAAAAGGCCCCAAAATGAGCTCCCTTTTTTCCTAATGTGAGCATGAACAGAGCCTGACGGTACACCTATTAGCCACCCCATGCAACCTGACTCAAGTCAGTTGCTTGCCCAATATGAGGATCGCTAGTTGCAAGCATTCTTATGCCGACAGTACCACCTTGAGCACTCGGATCCCCAAGCCAAGGGCAAAAGTATATAGTAGAAGCCCATTACGATCGAAGATCTTTTGAGAGATGAGACGGTCACCATTGGCCTCCATCCAAGAGCTCAAGCTGTCATGGCAACCCCCATTATGCCCCAGGTCTCGGCTTCAGTGGCAACCACCTTGTTCATCACTAGCTCCTCCTCCTCTCCATGGGCAAGCCTCACAAAAGCCCTATAGTTTTTTAGTGTGCCCCATTATCGAGCACCGATTGGTTACAGCCGAGTTACAGCCACATGATAGTCGAGTAGCTCTCCCATGCCGATCAAATGGAATAGCAACTATTCAAGGCAATGGCCTAGCTCCCACAATTAGCACGAATAATTCTATAGAGATCGGCAAGAACATGCCCCTCAACTCTCCTTTAGGCATAGCTCTTGCATGGGACAGCCACAACTTAATGGTCACCACCCAAGCCACAAGGAAAATGGCCCTCGATCGAGCACAAGAGAACCACAACAAGGTAGAGGAGCTTGAGCTTTCAATCACCAAGCTCAAGGATGAGCTCACCGCGCAAGTGAATCCCTAGTCCAAGCACTCATGGACCAGGTCGACAAAGCAGAGTCCCACTTTTGAACTGTAGATGAACAACGAGTGCAAGCAGAGGCACAGTAAGCAAGGACTCAGGAGGGCTACAATTGCTAGATCCAGACCCTGTAGGATCTCTTGGCATAGAAACGTGCACTAACTGTGTCAATGAAGGAATAGAACGAGTGGTTGCATACCCGCAACCACCCAGAGGACTCAGGGTTGGAAGATCATGAGCAACAATAATTTTAGATGTACAGGGAGGTATCCACATAGTCAGCCACTTACACACTCGCTCCATGCACTATCCCCCAAACACTCCAAATGCACTTTGATGCACTCCACGAACAGAATCGCATCTTCCACCTCGACCTCACTGCTCCACTTTCTCTGGATGCCCTCCAAACCATCCTTTGCCATAATCCTGATCATTGCCACCCCATTCTCACCATGTCTTATTTCTGGTTATGCCACCATCTAGTGTCTCTCTCCTTTGCCCCTATGACCTCCAAACCCTGGCCGCCCATCCAATTTTTCTTAATTTCCAAGCATGGTGTCGAGTCATCATGGAGTCCACAAATTATCCTTCGAACGATGATGTGATGCAATTAGCCAAGCCCAAGGAACTCAGCCCATGGATCTGCACTCTAGACAGTCTTCAACATGACATCAATTGAATGCAGACCTATGACCAAGCCTTCACAATACAAATGCAAGGGCATCTCGTGGCTTACCAATCCATGACCTACCATCCCATCACCATAATAATACTCTACAATTGGGTGTTACAAGCTCTCCAAGACTCACTTGAGTCCTTGGTTAGCAATTTTGATACAATCCATGTAGCATACCCAAAGGAAGTTGCCAAGGAGGAGGGCCAAGAAGCCATCACAGTATTTCATTCTTCTATCCCACCTGATGAGCTCCCACAACTGCCTCCCCTTGCTCCCACCCAACCCACCCAACAAGCCACCCAACTCGTACCACCCTCCCTTCCTCGCACAAATCTTCTTGAGTACTCTTCTAATGCTTGTAGCACCAACATCGCATAGCGCAGGACCACCCAGTCCATCTCATCTACCGCCCCAATCGACCTCTCAGAAGAGGCCCTCAATACACTACTTAAGTCAGCCCATTTTGTACATACGCCCACTGACATGGCACCCACAGGGTGAACCGATGAGGAACCCATGCCAATGGAAGATGAGGTTCCTCCAACACCTTCCTCCTCCCCACCAAAAGATGTACAATGGAGGCCCAACTTACAACCATTCCAGGAACTGTCTGATAGTGCACTCATGCACCAGTGGAAGAAGCAGCTCGAAGGCTCCCACCTCCACCTCTTCAAAATCCTGGAAGTGCACCCCCTTACATAGTTCATCACCTAGTCTTTCAATGATTGGTGGCGGGGAACACATATGTAGTGTGCATGGTCAGAATTATGCTGTGCTCCAGAGCCCTCTCCAAGCCCCTAGCTCATGTCTCCCATATCCTTTGCTCCCATAAAATGGACATCAAGAATGGGGACAATGACCTCAAGAGGCTCATCATTTCCTCTCCCCTTTCCTCTACCTCCTTACCTCACACACTTGCTGGGACCCACATTTGATCAGTAAACAGTTCTACAAAATGTTAAACAAACAAAATACAAACAATAGTGTGAAACATAAAAGCAGCTATGGAAATAGTAATGTAGAAAAGTTCCAATCTTTAAAACCAAACTGAAGCATGATGCTTCAAACTTCAAACTTTGCATCTTTGAACTTGAACATGAACTTGAAGCAAACAAAGATTCATGAACTTCAACTTCAAAACTTCATGAACTTCAACTTACAAAAAAATTTGGCCTCAACGAGTGTGATTTCAACCCCTCTGCCTGAGGCATTTCAACCCTAGGCATTAGCTCAGCTAGTGGCTGAAATGCCTCTGCTTGAGGCATTTCAGCCCCAAGCATCAGCTCAGCCACTGGCTGAAATCACCCTGGATGAGGTCCAAAAAAGGCCCCCAGAGAGGTTGAGTTGATGCCTAGGGCTGAAATGCCTCAGGCATAGGCAAAAAAAATTCCCCTAGAGAGGGCGTGTCGACGCATCCTCTCTAGGGGAATTTGTTTTGACTATGCCTGAGGCATTTCAACCCTAAACATTAACTCAACCTCTCTGGGGGCCTTTTTTGCACCTCATTCAATGCGCCCTCTCTAGGGGCTTTTTTTTGGCCCTTGCCTAAGGCATTTTAGGCCCACGCATTAGCTCAGATAGTGGCTGAAATCACCTTGGCTGAGGTCTAAAAAAGGTCCCCAGAGATGCCACTCCGGTGCGCCTTCTCTGGAGCATGGTTTTGCTCCAGACATGGGGCATTTCACTATCAAAGTGTGGATCATACTAGCCTAATCTATTATTCAATGAGCATATAGATCATGGAGGATCAAACCAAATATGAAAAACTATGGGGAGAGAGACAGAAATTATGAAACACTCAATCTATTGTAATGTGTGTGTGTACTCAACAATACATGATAAGCCTCTTATATAGAGAGCGCCCTTAGAATAGTCAACACTTGTGGGATCCTCTGATCCACATCTCTCCTTGTGGATATCCTTCATCCACATCTCCACATCATGTAGTCCACATCCTAGGGTGGCTACTTTAATTCTTTCCTTAGCACATACCTTTTCCTTTAATCTATGTGCACATGGCACCATATCTCAACACCTCCCCTTGGTGCCATGATCCATTGGCTATTGCAAGGTGGTTAGATGTGAGTTTACATTCCATCGCATCCCCTTAATGCATGCATTGCTACTTAAGGTGGTCAAGCTCCCCTGGGTGCTGTCATAGCTACTCTCAAGTGGTCAGGCTTGATTTACAAACATGTGGGCTGAAGGTGGCAAGGTTGTTTCATCTGAATACATGTTGTTGATGGCGTTCTCTTCTTTGCTTGATGTAGCTAGATGCATGATTTTTGTTCTTCCATGTGCCTTAATTCTTTCTATGTGGATGCCATGATTTGTGCTATGGTCATCTCATACACTTGTGCTATTGGCATGCTTTTTGCATTCATGCATCACTTTTCCATTTCTTGCAAAGGTATTACCAATTGATTTCTTTCAATATTGGTAGTGTCTAATTGTATATAATGATTCTGATTTGACAGGTGCATAGAGCTCAAAATGACAATCACTTTTTCATTTTGGAGTGTGTCCAAATTCCTCTTGGATTGCAAGTTATGCCTTGTCAAAGTTTTTCTAAAAAAGAGGGCTTTTGATGATGTGGCACAAGGGGAATTCACATGAATAATTTAAACTGTGCTTAACAAGGGCCTCTATGCTTAGGCGGCACTGCTGATTATACATGCTTATGTGGCACTATCAAATAATCCTAAACCAAAACCTAACCATGGTTTAGTGTGGGTTGCTTGACCAATGACCAAACCCAGGGTGACCTGATTCAACCACCATGATCCAACCATATCTACCAATGACCACACCTTGGCTAACCAAGGTAAAACTTATCTTGGGTCAAGTTCTATCTAGGCAATGTGTCTTTTTATGGAGAACCTTAGCAGAGATGGTGATGAAAAATATTACGCGGCTCTAAATGATGATGGCATTTATGAGGCACTAGATCTGATGGAAAAGGGCACTTTCTGTGTAAGTCATCTATAGAGTGCACTGCGAGTTGCTGTTGAGAGCTCTGCAGGTTACTATTGAGAGCTCGATGGATGTTGGAGGTTGCTGATGTATGCCTTGCCGCTACTAACACCATATTAGAGAATTTGGAAAAATCTTGATAATTTGGGAATTTTTGAGGGGTTGTAATTATGTAACATTCAATATTTTTCATTGATTTTTCCCATAGATTTGGCAGTCCATCCAAATCTCACAAATGTGCATGGTTTGCATCAACATAAATAAAATGTCAAATGTTGAGGTTTCGACCAATGCATGGTATTTTTTGAGGTATTGCAATTACAATGCATTGAGTGCACTCCATTGACTTTCTCACTGGCTTTGGCCGTGTATATGAAACTCACAGTTTGGAGTGTGAATGTTCTACATTAGCCGGGAAAAAAACATTGCATCAATATCCTCATGTGTATGCCCGATCATCAAGAATCCCAACTGAATTGACTTGAAAATCCTCGAGCAACAAGTAATGATAGGGGAATGATAGGTATGCAAACAAGTACCTATTCTTGTTTTCAGAACCACAATTATCCAACTACAACAATAGGTGTTCGGGTAGTTTCTTATAAGGATTTTCTAGATGGGAACTTCCAAGTTCAAGGTCTTTGAATGTTCCACCCACTACTCCAAGCTGAAGTTGTTGCTTCTCGTTAGAAACATAGTGAGAATCCAATGCTTCTCTTGAGGTTAGTGCGTTTAGCAGAGCATTGTCAGACCTTGGCATCCCATCATGTACCAAATCTCCAAGTGCATGGTTATCAAATCTTTCAAGATTTCTCAAACACAAAGCCAATGAACCGATTGTGAAGTTAGGATCCGATAGCCACAAGGATAAAGAAAAGTGACCATAACGTCCTTGACCATGTCCAGGTGTTATCATGCTAGTCAAAGCCACTGGGAGCTGAAAGGATTTGTCTGTGTCCCTTGAATGATTGCATAATCTAGGGATGGCTGTCTTCTTTTGGTCCATCTTATCATGGATAATGCACAAGTATTTCTGAGGATACATTTCAAAAAATCTGCACCAAGTGTAGTACACATTTCTACAACTTTTTTGTTATAACATGTGCTTTCTTCTATCTTCCATTGACTTATTACATTCATTTTGGCATTTTGTCGCTGCAAGCTGAGCCTTGATTGCACTACATAAACCACACTTAGAGAATTCACTTGTTCTTGAAAAAGCTACATGCTTGAATTCAGAGTTCCATATGTGGTTGAACGTGGAAGTTGACATCTCCTTACAACCCAAACTATGCTTTAGCTGCATGTTAACCTCATAGAGAATATCAACCTGCTTGTATACATCTGGTATCACCAACTATGTTTCCCTTGATCCATCCTGAAGTGTTCTACTTTTATGTGGCATACGTTCAGAATTGTTATCCACAAAATCTTTGATTATGGCTCTACCCAGTTCTATGTGGTCCCAACCTCTCCACATGATTCCTTTATTACCATGCATGCACCTTCGTATACCAATTTCAAATTGCTCCCTCTATCGATAAAATGTTGTTTTTGGAATACCATGCATGTCATACCATGCTCTACAACAAACTTGAATACCATTCAATGAAAAGACATATTTGAACTGCCCATTGTCATCTTTTCGACAAGCAACCCCAAGAGTGTCATATACATAATTGGTGTGAGCCCCCAAACTTTGGCCCCAATACTCTATGCGTAATTTGGATATCATTTGACGATCGGCAAATTGACAACAATTTTGTTTACAACAATCAATCATAGATACTTTTGTGACTGCATCCCTTGTGAGTCTAGATGATGCTAATGGCATGCCATGTTTTTTAGCTTTCCTCTTTATCATGCAATAATGCCTCTTTTTTGTGGATTTTTCATTTGGGTCGTCATCTTCCATGTGCTTTTGCATAGAACCACTTGGAAAATTCATGGTGTCATCGATTCTTAATGAAGTTCCATCTAAAAAGGTTATTTGTGCAATGGGCCATTTTATTAAGTGGATGGCATTGATGCCTGATACATCACTATGATACTTTTCAATTCCCACACCTAGATTACCTTCACCAAGCATCTCAAAATTTATAGGTTCAAATGGGTAGACATACAAAACAACACTTTCAGCAATGCTCTTGGTTTTCTGCTCATCCCATATTAAAACTTTCTTGTCCTTCCATGATTCTTGAATGGAAAACTCATCATTTTCACAATGTAGAGGTTCAACATCAATGGTATCTGATGTTATATCATTCATTGGTACAATAGCTCCATTGACATTGTCCACACAACTCATTGATCGTGCTTTCCAACGAACAACACTACCCAAAGCCTCATAGACTAAGAATGCATCCATTGTAGGAAATGGAAGAAGTGCACTTTCATCCATACAAATATCGATCACCATTGATACGTTGTTTTCTCCCAAGGGCACACCTTGGCACATGTCATCATGTGATGTAGAGAATATTGTCCCAATGGCAACAATCTTTCCATTGACAAACAAGTTGACTTTAACCCCCACTTTCAATGTGGCACCTACATATATAGCATTTGTTATAGTTCAATATTGATATCTGATGGTGTGACTTAGGATGAAAATGCTTTACAAGATTTCATTGCACGACCAAATCTTCCTAAACTTTGGTGCTTTGAATTTTAGCCAGTAAAATTTGGCTACATGGCCAAATCTTCATAGACCATGGTGCTTTGAAAGGGAGATAGCAAGATTTGTCCACACAGCCAAATCTCCCGAGATGCTGGTGCTTCAAGAAACCATCAAGATTTATCCACACAACCAAATCTACTTAGACCTTGGTGGTTTGAAAGAAGCCAAATCTCCACATACCCTAGTGCTTTCCAAGAAGCCCACAATATTTGGCCACATGGTCGAATCTCCCCATACCCTGGTGCTTTGAAAGGAGCCAACAAGATTTGGCCACCAAATCTCCTAAGACACTAGTGCTTTGAAAGAAGCAATAAGATTTGGCCATACAGCCAAATCTACTCAAACCTTGGTGCTTTCAAAGAAGCTAGCAAGATTTGGATGCACGACCAAATCCTTCGAGACCTTGGTGACTTCTTTCAAAGCACTACGAAGATTTGGTTGTGGCGTTCTTTTAAACTTGGGGAGATTTGGTCATGTGGCCAAATCTTGTAGGCTTCTTTCAAAGCACTAGGGTATGGGGAGTTTTGGTCGTGCAACCAAATCTTGCATGCTTCTTTCAAATCACGAGGTTCTGGGATTCATGTGGCCAAATCTTTCAAAGCACCAGGGTTTGGGAAAATTTTGCCATGCTGCCAAATGTTGCTAGCTTCTTTCAAATCAATAGGAAGATTTGGCCACATGGCCAAATCTTCAAACGTTCAAATGTTAAATTTAAAAATTGAAAATTCAAATTTTAAAATTTAAATTTTAAAGTTCAAAATTCAAAATTCAAATTTTAAATTTTAAAATTCAAATTTTAAATTTTAAAATTCAAATTTGAAATTTCAAAATTCAAATTTTAAAGTTTAAAATTCAAATTTGAAATTTCGAAATTCAAATTTCAAGTTTCAAGTTTCAAATTTTAAAATTCAAATCTAGAGATCCTACTTTCAAAAACATCATACATGCTTTTCATGAGTCATGCTATTACACTTTAAAATCATACTTTTACTTTAAAAGCAAACCTAAAAATGTAAAACTATTAAAAAACCAAAACTTTAAAAGGCAAAGCTAAACAAACCTTTTAAAACAAGCATAAAAAGTAAAACTATGAGAAGGAATTGAATTCATCTTCATGGGGGATCAAGTGCTAGGCTCACCTTGTTCTCTCCCTTCCTAGATTTCAAATGTGTAACTAGGGTGGTTTGAGAGCCTTAGGACAATGTCTTAGATGGGAACACCATATTAGAGAATTTGGGAAAATCCTAATAATTTGGGAACTTTTGAGGGGTTGTAATTATGTAACATTTAATGTTTTTCATTGATTTTTCCCATAGATTTGGGAGTCCATCCAAATCTTGCAAATGTGCATGGTTTGCATCAACATAAATAAAATGTCAAATGTTGAGGTTTCGACCTATGCATGGTATTTTTTGAGGGGTTACAATTACAATGCATTGAGTGCACTCCATCGACTTTCTCCCTGGATTTGGCTGTGTATATGAAACTCACAATTTGGAGTGTGCCTGTTCTGCATTAGCCGAGAAAAAAACATCATATGTTTGAGTTTAATGAAGCATTTTTTGCCTCTTCTCGAAAAAAGGTGGTGTTCAAAAACACCATTTTAGTTTAGTTGGAGAAAAAGTAAGAATGCAACACTAGTCCTTGATATTTTGTCGAGTGTGCAAAACTTGCAACCACAAAGCAATGGTCTGTAAAAAAAAAGATAAAGAAAAAGGATCAATGTCATACCTTCCAAATATTTGTCAGTATTCAAATAAATTATTGTTGTGCAAGGAAAAAAAAGTCATGCTATTCAAGTACCTTCACTCCATTGTGGAGTCAACATCAGAGTCAGAATCTGTTCTATGAGACAAATTGGATAAAGCTCGCTTGCGTGCAATGGTTGGTATCTTCACCTTGATGGGGAGGTTGCTGCTCTTCGAGGAAACCTTCTTTGAGAGGTTACATTTTGGAACCCATGACCATACAATAGCATCAGCAGATTCCCAACGTGGAGGATCACCTTTATTGCACATCCAAATCTTGTTCCAACAATCTGCATACACCTCCTCAATTTCTACATTGTGTCTTTTGCATATAGGTGCCCAATATTGTATGAAAACCTTCTTGAAATTTTTAGATTTATTATCCTTCTGTACATCAGTTTGAGCAATGCTTAGCCAAATTGCGTAAATTTTTTCGGCTAGTCGGACCAAAAGAAAGTGTCCTTTTTGTACATCAACCATTGGATCAAATGATTGTTTTGGCTTTTTCCTTTGAGGTCCACAGTAATGATCATTCAACTCTTCAATTCCTTGAAACTCATCATTTTCATTATCAAATACTTGCACACAATCAATATGTTGTGTCTTTGGCCAAAATCTCTTATACATGCCCTCTACACTATTGTTTGGTTTATCAAGCTCATCAATCATGTTCTTCCAGTACTTCACTACTGGCTTGTAAAACTTTGTGAAAGATGCTTCTGGACCTTGCAGGTGTGCCCATTTTTCCCAAAAGCGTACATACTCCTTGATACCAACTATCACATCTAAGTGATCCTTTATATACCTGGTTACATAAGGCGGCTCTCCACTTGGTAGCATTGGATGACCATCCGGATGTCTCTTCCACAACTCAATGCCACCTTCACTTGGTTGCTAATCTAATGATTGTGGATGCACTTTATATTCATGATAGGAACTTCATTTCGCATAAAGAACAAAAATTGGAGAGGCTTTGAGTGTCCCACTAAAGAACCTTTCCCATCGCATAGGCATCCATCAACATAGCTCTTGAAATCAGGGACTTTCGTTACCAAAAATGGCGTTGGAGAAGACTCCTCACATTGTCTAAAAGTATCCATGAGATGTGCAAATGTCAATGTTTGGCTAGTTCTTAACCTCTCTGAAAACTTGCTAAACATTGCATCAATATCCTCATGTGTATGCCCAACCATCAAGAATCCCAATTGAATTGACTTGAAAATCCCTCGAGCAACAAGTAATGATAGGTATGCAAACAAGTACCTATTCTTGTTTTCAGAACCACAATTATCCAACTGCAACAATAGGTGTTCGGGTAGTTTCTTATAAGGATTTTCTTGATGGGCACTTCCAAGTCCAAGGTCTTTGAATGTTCCACCCACTGCTCCAAGATGAAGTTGTTGCTTGCCATTAGAAACATAGTGAGAATCCAATGCTTCTCTTGAGGTTAGTGCATTTAGCAGAGCGTTGTCAGACCTTGGCATCCCATCATGTACCAAAGCTCCAAGTGCATGGTTATCAAATCTTTCAAGATTTCTCAAACACAAAGCCAATGAACCAATTGTGAAGTTAGGATCCGACGGCCACAAGGATAAAGAAAAGTGACCATAACGTCCTTGACCATGTCCATGTGTTATCATGCCAGTCAAAGCCACTGGGAGCTGAAAGGACTTGTCTATGTCCTTTGAACGATTGCGTAATCTAGGGATGGCTGTCTTCTTTTGGTCCATCTTATCATGGATAATGCACAAGTATGTCTAAGGATACATTTCAAAAAATCTGCGCCAAGTGTAGTACACATTTCTATAACTTTTTTGTTGTAACATGTGTTTTCTTCTATCTTCCATCAACTTATTACGTTCATTTTGGCATTTTGTCACTGCAAGCTGAGCCTTGATTGCACTACATAAACCACACTTAGAGAATTCACTTGTTTTTAACAAAGTTACATGCTTGAATTCAGAGTTCCATATGCGGTTGAATGTGGAAGTTGACATCTCCTTACAACCCAAACTATGCTTTAATTGCATGTTAACTTCATAGAGAATATCAACCTGCTTGTATACATCCGGTATCACCAACAGTGTTTCCCTTGATCCATCCTGAAGTGTCCTACTTTTGTGTGCCATATTCTTAGAATTGTTATCCACAAAATCTTGGATTATGGCTCTTCCCAGTTCTGTGTGGTCCCAACCTCTCCGCACGATTCCTTTATTACCATATATGCACCTTCATATACCAATTTCAAATTGCTCCCTGTATTGATAAAATGTTGTTTTTGGAATACCATGCATTTCATACCATGCTCTACAACAAACTTGAATACCATTCAAGGAAAAGTCATATTTGAACTGCCCATTGTCATCTTTTCGACAAGCAATCTCAAGAGTGTCATACACATGATTGGTGCGAGCCTCCAAACTTTGGCCCCAATACTCTATGCGTAATTTGGATATCATTTGACAATCGGCAAATTGACAAAAATTTTGTTTACAACAATCAATCATAGATACTTTTATGACTGCATCCCTTGTGAGTCTAGATGATGCTAATGGCATGCCATGTTTTTTAGCTTTTCTCTTTATCATGCAGTAATGCCTCTTTTTTGTGGATTTTTCATTTGGGTCCTCATCTTCCATGTGCTTTTTCCCAGAACCACTTGAAGAATTCATGGTGTCATCGATTCTTAATGAAGTTCCATTTAAAAAGGTTATTTGTGCAATGGGCCATTTTATTAAGTGGATGGTATCGATGCCTGATACATCACTATGATAGTTTTCAATTCCCACACCTAGATTACCTTCACCAAGCATCTCAAAATTTATAGGTTCAAATGGGTAGACATACAAAACAACACCCTCTGCAATGCTCTTGGTTTTCTGCTCATCCCATATTAAGACTTTCTTGTCCTTCCATGATTCTTAAATGGAAAACTCATCATATTCACATAGAGGTTCAACGTCAATGGTATCTGATGTTATATCATTCATTGGTACAATAGCTCCATTGACATTGTCCACACAACTCATTGATCGTGCTTTCCAATGAACAACACTACCCAAAGCCTCATAGACTAAGAATGCATCCATTGTAGGAAATGGAAGAAGTGCACTTTCATCCATACAAATATCGATCGCCACCGATACATTGTTTTCTCCCAAGGGCACACCTTGGCACATGTCATCATGTGATGTAGAGAATATTGTCCCAATGGCAACAATCTTTCCACTGACAAGCAAGTTGACTTTAACCCCCACTTTCAATGTGGCACCTGCATAGTACATAGCATTTGTTATAGTTCAATATTGATATCTGATGGTGTGACTTAGGATGAAAATGCTTTACAAGATTTCATTGCAAGACCAAATCTTCCTAATCCTTGGTGCTTTGAATTTTAGGCAGCAAAATTTGGCTACATGGCCAAATCTTCACAGACCATGGTGCTTTGAAAGGGAGATAGCAAGATTTGTCCACACAACCAAATCTCCCGAGATGCTGGTGCTTTCAAGAAGCCATCAAGATTTATCCACACATCCAAATCTACTTAGACCTTGTTGCTTTGAAAGAAGCCCACAAGATTTTGCCACATGGTCAAATCTCCCCAGATCCTGGTGCTTTGAAAGGAGCCAACAAGATTTGGCCACATGGCCAAATCTCTAAGATAGTAGTGCTTTGAAAGAAGCAATAAGATTTGGCCACATGGCCAAATCTGCTCAGACCTTGGTGCTTTCAAAGAAGCTAGCAAGATTTGGATGCACGGCCAAATCCTTCGAGACCTTGGTGACTTCTTTCAAAGCACTGAGAAGATTTGTTTGTGGCGTTCTTTCAAACTTGGGGAGATTTGGTCGTGTGGCCAAATCTTGTAGGCTTTTTTCAAAGCACTAGGGTATGGAGAGTTTTGGCTGTGCAACCTCCTCTTGCATGCTTCTTTCAAATCACCAGGTTCTGGGAGATTTGGCCATGTGGCCAAATCTTTCAAAGCATTAGGGTTTGGGAAGATTTTGCCGTGCTACCAAATGTTGCTAGCTTCTTTCAAATCACTAGGAAGATTTGGCCACATGGCCAAATCTTCTTTCAAATCACTAGGAAGATTTGGCCATATGGACAAATCTTCAAACGTTAAATTTAAAAATTGAAAATCTAGATTTTAAAATTTAAAGTTCAAAATTCAAAATTCAAAATCTAAAATAAAAAATTCAAATTTCAAGTTTCAAGTTTCAAATTTTGAAATTCAAATCTAGAGATCCTACTTTCAAAAAAATCGTACATGCTTTTCTTGATTCACGCTATTACACTTTAAAATCATACTATTACTTTAAAAGCAAACTAGAAAATCTAAAACTATTAAAAAACCAAAACTTTAAAAGGCAAAGCTAAACAAACCTTTTAAACCAAGCATAAAAAGTAAACCTATGAGAAGGAATTGAATTCGTCTTCATGGGCGATCAAGTGCTAGGCTCACCTTGTTCTCTCCCTTCCTAGATCTCCAATGTGTACCTAGGGTGGTTTGAGAGCTTTAGGACAATGTCTTAGATGGGGTAGTTCTTGGAAAACACTCCTCCACCCTTGCTTAGCTAATTGCAAGCAAAAAAGTTTAAAACTATGTCAAAATGAGAGGTCCCGAGAGGCTCCCTATCCCAGTTTTGTCCTAGCAATGTGTAGTTAACTATGTAGGTTCTAAACTTCCATTACCAATTCAACTCTCCATAGATTCCACACACAATAGTTGGATTAGAAAGAGGTCTTTTTTTTTTTTTTTTTTTTTTGCTCTACATGCTTTTGGGGGGATTGCTCCTTCCCCCCAAAACATGCTTTTGGGGGAATTGCTCCTTCCCTCTATGACGCTGTTCCTTCCCCCCGTGATGCTATTTTCGGCCTACTTCTTCTTGCGGCCCCTCGCGACACTGCTCCTTCTCTCCACCACGCTGCTCCTTCCTCGAAGTTGCTCCTCCCCTCTGCAACGTTGCTCCTTCCCTCCACCATGTTGCTCCTTCCCTCCGTGATGCTACTCCTTCCCCCCATGACGCTGTTTTTGGCCTGCTTCTTCTTGCGGCCCCTCCGCGACACTGCTCCTTCTCTCCACCACACTACTCCTTCCCTCCGCGATGCTACTCCTTCCCCCCACGACACTGTTTTCGGCCTGCTTCTTCTTGCAGGGCACTATTTCGGCCTGTTTCCTCTTCCTCCGCACAGTTCTGACCTTTCCTCCATGCTGTTTTGGCCTATTTCTTCTTGCGGAGCACTGCTTCGGACTGTTTCTTCTTCCTCTGCATAGTTTCGGCCTGCTCTTGCCTTCAGTGGCAGGTTTCCTTTGATTGACAACGCTCCTTGGGTAGGCACAAAGGACAAATCTATTTCTTCTTCACAGCCCTCAGCAGCCCGCTCTTTCCAAACGAGATCTCATCTTGACGAAATTCAAACAGCACAAGCTCACAAACAACAATGGCTACTCAATCATCCAAGTAAGAAAACGAAAGAAATCGAAAGTGTACCTAATTCAAATTTGAATCTTAAGATTTGAATTTTAAATTTTAAATGGGGAGATTTGGCCATGCGGCCAAATCTTCTGGCTTCTTTCAAAACATACAAGATTTGGCTGTACGGCCAAATCTCCCTAGATCTTGGTGATTTCAAAGAAGCTATAAAGATTTGGCATCATAACTAAATCTTCCTAAACCTTGCTGCTTTGAAAAGATTTGGCCACACAACCAAATCTTCCTCGACACTCGTGATTAGAAAGAAGATAGCAAGATTTGGCCGCATGACCAAATCTCCCTAGATCCTTGTGATTAGAAAGAAGCTAGCAAGATTTGGCTGCATGGCCAAATCTCCTTAGACCCAGGTGATTTAAAAGAAGCTAAAAAGATTTGGCATCACAACCAAATCTCCCCAAATCCTGCTGCTTTGAAAAGATTTGGCCGCATAGCCAAATCTCCCTAGACACTTGTGATGAGAAAGAAGCTAGCCACATAGTCGAATCTCCCTAAGCCCTCGTGACTTATAAAAATCTAGAAAGATTTCGCATCGTAGCCAAATCTCCCCAAACCTTAGTGCTTTGAAAACTTGGTGCTTTGAAAAGACTTGGCTGCATGGCCAAATCTCCCCAAACCTGGAGCTTTGAAAAGATTTGGCTGCATGGCCAAATCTTCCTAAACCTGTGCTTTGAAAAGAATTGGCCGCACGGCCAAATCTCCATAGACCTTTATGATTAGAAAGAAGCTAGCAAGATTTGACCACATATAAATCTCACCAAACCCTGGTGCTTTGAAAAGATTTGGCTGCACGGCCAAATCTCCATAGACCCTTGTGATTAGAAAGAAGCTAGCAAGATTTGGCCACACGGCCAAATCTCCCTAAACCTGGTGCTTTGAAAAGATTTGGCTGCATGACCAAATCTCTCTAAACCTGGTGCTTTGAAAAGAATTGGCCGCACGGCCAAATCTCCCTAAACCTAGTGCTTTGAAAAGAATTGGCCGCACGGCCAAATCTCCATAGACCCTTGTGATTGGAAAGAAGCTAGCAAGATTTGACCGCACACAAATCTCCCCAAACCCTGGTTTGAAAAGATTTGGCCGCACGACCAAATCTCCATAGACCCTCGTGATTAGAAAGAAGCTAGCAAGATTTGGCCGCACGGCCAAATCTCCCTAAACCCAAGTGATTTAAAAGAAGCTAGAAAGATTTGACTGATTTGAAAGAAGCTAGCAAGATTTGGTTGCACAGCCAAATCTCTCCAGACCCTAGTGCTTTGAAAGAAGCCCACAAGATCTGGACACAAGGCCAAATCTCCCCAAACTTTGGTGCTTTGAAAGAAGCCCATATGATTTGGCCACACATCCAAACCTCCCCTTTCAGTGCTTTAAAAGAAGCCCATAAGATTTGGCTGCACGGCCAAATCTCCCTAGTGCAGCCAAATCTCCCTAGAGTCTAGTGCTTTCCAAATCTACTACTATGTCTAGTGTCAATTCTAGATTCTATTTCAGATATGTTTATCGATAATGTGTTTTGTCTAACATTAAAGATTATAAAGATGATAGTTTGTATATTGCTTGGGTTTTTTTATAGGAAAGACACAAATGTGAAGAAGGTTGAGAAAGTTGTAAGTGGATTTGCAGAAAAAAGCATACCTTGGTACTTTGACATATATAGTATTGAGGGAGCACAGTTGACACGTGTTCACTTATTTGTTTTGTTACCTAATAAAAGTGCATACACTTGTGTTGGATCGGTACATCAAATCACTGAAGATGTGGTTGGAAAAGAGGGAGATATTGGATTGTTGATCATTATAAATCAAAATAAGAAGTTTCTCTTGGATCCCAACGATTATGAAGCATCTCGTATGAAGTCTGATGTAGATGACAACATGCACTCAAGAGGTTGGATAAGTGTTGAATCAATTGATGGAAATGAAATTGACACAGTGACAACAATCATTGAATCATATCGCAAAGTTTTAGCAACATTAAAGAAGCGTAAGAGTGGAGAAGATAGTGGGGAAGATAGTGGGGAAGGAACAAAGAAAGGAAAATCGGTCGACTGTGGTTCAAGCACCAGGTGGTAGCAGAGAAGGGGCAAAGAAAGGAAAGCTAACTATAGTTGATGTACCACAAGAAGGAACACCTCCAGAGGGTATGCTAGCAGTTGTGGAAAGAAGTAGTGGTAGTGAATTGGAGCCAAGTGGAAAGGTCATAGGAAAAAAACGGCAAAAGAAACCATCAGGCTTGGTGGAATATGAAAAATACTACCCATTCAGGTTGCATGCAACATTTTCAATTCCAATTACAAGATGTCAAAAAGCTCCTCCAAGCTATGTATATAGAGGGTTGAACAAAGAGCATGTGGAGAAGCTTGCTGCAGACTTCGGTTATAACTCTAGGCCTCCTGCCACTGTAGCAGATTTAATGCCTTTCAATCCTGAAACAAAGCAGCCCCTAGAAAGGGTAGATAAAAAGGATTTAACCAAGTGCCACTACTGGATACTATCTGGACAACATTCAATATATGCTGCTAAAATATTCACATCTAATGATGATAACAGCACAGCCCAAAGAAAGAACTACTACCGCACCTGCCAGGTGAGGATTGTAGTGAATTGTCTCGCACGCTTTTGTGTGGAGATATCAAAGATGGCAAACCTGGAGTCTCAAAATATCTTGAGACAATCTCCATATATTGATATACTTAAGCAGGTGAGGGGACAATGGATTCTCTTTAACAAACCCAAGAAAGCACAACAAGGGCTTGCAAAAGGACATCCAGATCGTGAGAATTGGGATGTAAGTACAGATTTTAATTATGAATCATTTTTTACAAGTCGATTTTCGTAATTATTGCATTCTAATGGATTCATATATTTTGCAGGCTTTCATTGACACTGGCAAGGTAACATTGGGCAATAGCTTTGCCACGAAGGATGTACATATGATAATCACAAGCGATGCCATTTATGATGGTTGGATCTCCATCCTTGAGGATTACATTGCAAGCAAATATTCACAAGATGGAAAATGCCATAGGCAACCCACAGTCTCAATGTTTAGATGCTTGCGTGGATTGAGTGATAATCAAATTGGTCAAATTCAAAATGACATTAAGGAAGGTAGAGTAGTCATAGCTAAAACAAAGACTAATGCCATGATTCTTGATATTGAAGGACGAGTTATGCAGATCAAGAGAGATGCTGCACTATAAGAAGAACTTTATATGTTTATATCTGCAGAATGGCCTTCTTTAATATTGAAAAATTGGGATGAGTGCAGATTACATTTTAAAATTACTCCAGAATTGTATCATCGGATTCATGGTTGCTCTGACTCATGGTCAAAAGTGAAGCTTTAACAGGGCAAGGAAACTCCACCATTGCCTAATGCTGCAAAGGGGTATCTGAGGTGGATTATGTGACAAAGTGAAGGTGCAAGTCATGGACCAAATTCCACCCGGCCTTGGAGGTTCTACACAGTCGGTTCAAACATGGAGGGAATGGAATTTATACATAATGTGTACCAAGAGCCAATGGCAATAGGGGTTGCCTTTTTGGATGTAATGTATGGACCAAGCAGAAGTAGAAATTGGAATGAGGATCGCTTTGAGTGTCTGTTGAAAAGCTTGATGACAATCGCTTCTCCCCCAGTGCAATTCCTTCTTGTGGTGTTCTTGACCATGGATCATGTATCATATTTGAAGAATGCATTAAATAAGACATGCGGACAATGTAAAATACACTTCGGTTGCGTTAATTTTGAAACTGCAAATATATTTGTCACTGGATCTATGGATGGCTTAATTGCCTGTGTACTGGTAAGCAAGGAAAAGCATTTCAACGATATTGAGCGCTATACCAATGCACAATGTAAGCCATCAATATATGTTGCAGATAAAAAATATGAAAAATAAAGTAGTGCAGAA
The DNA here is from genome assembly GCF_047967505.1 of Dipteris shenzhenensis. Classification (NCBI taxonomy): domain Eukaryota; kingdom Viridiplantae; phylum Streptophyta; class Polypodiopsida; order Gleicheniales; family Dipteridaceae; genus Dipteris; species Dipteris shenzhenensis. The sequence goes on from NC_141597.1 coordinate 44,297,432, forward strand.
GAATCAAGTGATGAGGATGATGATGACGAGGATGATGATGATGAATTTGACATTGAATTGTCCTTGAAAAGAAAACGTTCAAGTATCATGAAAGACATGATCATGGGTTTCTGTCGAGAAGATGAGTATGTATTGGACTTGTTCTCTGAGGGGCTTGCTGCAATAGAGTCTCTTTCTTGTAAGAGGCGTGTTGTTTCAGTTATTGAGACTTATGAGGAGTTGGCAAAGGTTGAAAGTATATGTTGCACGTATGCTTACAGTAATCATGAAATTTGACAATGGGCTGGCTTGCAAGAACCAATATTGGCAATAGAGGGGGTGCCAAAAGAAGATGATACAATTGAAGGTGGAGGGGATAAAGAAATTGATACCATACCAGGACAAAAAGAGCTTTAACCCTTCAATGAAGAGCAGCGTGAGCATTTACAAAAACACGCTTCAAAGTTTTGGGAAACAGAAGAGGAAGCAACAGGTCCTTGAAATTGTCCTTTTATATGGTGTTCGTGTTTTCCATATGTTATCTTGCTATATTCTCCATATGATGTATTAATTTTGTTCCAAAGATCTTTTAATATTTCTTGGAAATTTCTTCTATCTCATTGCCATAATTCAAACATTCATATGTATTCTTGAATATGTTTTATTTTCTATATTTCATGAAAAGATGTGTTTGCATGTTGTAATACCTTCGGAGTGTGATACACATCCAAATTTATTTATGAGTTCATAAATGTTTAAAAGTGTGTTGAGTCTTGATCGTGATGAATGAATTACTGTAAATTGTTGTTTCTATCCTTATTCACTTCATATGAATGCTCAAATATTTTTTGGCTGCTTGGCCAAATATTTTCTTAGTGGGAACACTCGGGCAATGCTAGATAATATTGGACTCCACTCTATCTATTACGCAAAGGTTTTTGGCATTGTAAGGATATGTAGTTTTGGGGATTAAAATAACTTGAAAGGGTATAGATTCAACAACTTTAGGGGGTATACTAAGCATATGAACATGAATGCTTTCTTTTTTTTAGTATTCCAATTTTGTTTTGAAAAAGAAAAACATGAATGCTTTCACACAAACAAATTGCATTGAGAGCACACAACCTAAAGTTTGACAATTTGGTTTTCCATCTCAATCTTCAGTTTGTTTCTACTTATGAATTTCATTTCCTTGTTTATCAACAGATATTGGCCATCTCAATTTCACATCGCTAGAAGCATTGCCTGTACATGTGACACCTGATCCAATGATTCATTATGTGCCTAATTTGAACATTAGCATGCAAGTTCCAAGCTCAACATGGTTGATTGAAAATGTTGAGGATGGAGCATCGGGCAGTTAATGTTCCATTGACAAATGTGAATGCAAGCTTAGAAGGTAAAGGAGAAGATGCAATGTCATTGTATGAAGCCAAGGTGCAGGAAGAAATCTTAGAAGGTAAAGGAGAAGACATAATGTCACCCTCAAAAATAATGTCAAAAGAGGTGATAACAAAAATAAGACTAGCAGTGATAATAGATTTGAAAGGGTTATTGCTCGAGCATTGTTTTTCGAAGTCAAATAAACATATGAGCTTGCACAATGGGAGGCATTGGCTTGTTCTCCATCCTGGGTGTTTAGAGTTTCTACAATGGTTGCTCGATCACTACCATGTTGGCATTTGGTCCACTGGAGGAGAAAAGGGCATGGTGCAACACATGCTAGACACTTTGGAGCATCATGTTAATAGAAAGTTACATTTCTTCATGGTTTGGAGTGCGATGGCATGCCACAAGCATACAAAGAGTAGAATCATTTGACCAGATAGGATGAATGTGGAAGCGGAGTTTAAACCATTAATGAGAGTGTGGTGTTGTTTTAAAGAGAAATGCAAACCAGCCAGAATAGTGTTCATTGATGTTTTGCCTTACACGGGTTGTGTTAATCCAATAGAAAATTGCATTTTCCCTACAAAATTTGATATAGATTATGGTGATTCTATTTTGCTTCATGAGTTATTATCGTACCTACAGATGCTAGATGATGCAGTAGATGTGCGTAGTGCCATCTCTTCTAATAGATTTGGTCAAGCTCCGATTGTTGAAGGGCATGATATGTTCTATTATTTTCAACCAGTGATCCTTGAATTCAAAGAAAAAAACAAAGAAGTTCTCGAAAGGATGAATGTCGAATCTCATATGTCTACTCGTAGTTCAAAAAAAGATACAGAGAAAGGTATTACTTCACCTATAACCAAAACTAGAGTGAGAGGGACTTGTCCTACTACAAGAAGTATGGTGCATGCTCAACATGTTACATTGAATGAAGAGGAAGAATGCATGCTAGGAAAAATTGCCAAAATGGGGCCATTGAAAGATAGTGAGGCAAAATGCTTTGCTATGGTTCTTGGATGCAAGGAAAGGGGAATCACTACCGATGCTGCAAGGGCATTCTTAGCCAACTTGATTCGATTTTATTGCATAGACAACCCTTAGGGAATGTGAGTGATCTTGTTAATTAGAGTTACAAACACAAATGCTCAACTAAAACATTTGTACCTACATTCTGATTTATATTTGGACACTATTTGGTTAGATTCGATTTGCAAAACATTATGTTTCAATTTGTTTTGTAAAAGAATTAATAGACATTGAGTTAGTACCTTGTCCAAAAAATGCTATGTGCTTTATGATGTGAGTTTGTATTCCTCCACTAAAAGAATGATTCTTTGATTTTAAACATATGATAGGTGTTGCAAATTGTCTTGAAAAGTTGAAGAGCTATCTTATTACAAATTTTGATCCTGCATCCAATGGCTTATGGAAACATAAATTGCCCATACCCATTGAGCACGTGTTTGAAATGAATGGCATCCATTATGAAGTAAAGAAATCAACAATACCTGGGGCAGGATATGGTCTTTTTGTACATACGAGCATCAAGAAAAAACAAGATTTGATGGTATATAATGGTCGAAAATTATGAAAAAAAAAAGAAATATTCCTTCCCAAGAGTCTTTAGTCATGTGGAAGATCTTGTAGTATCCAAACTCACAAACTTTGACAGCGTGGAACTTGATTTTTCTGGGAAACTTCAATATTTTTGTGGCAAATTCTCACAAACTTCAACTTGATTTTCGGGCTGTATGACGAAAATTTAAGCACAAATGTATTGTGGGAGATGTATTGTATGGAAACATTGCTGGATATATAAATAGCTCAATGTATTATAAAGAAAGAACAATTGTTATATTTGTATACATCCCTAAACTACCACCTTGGGCTCAAAAGTCACAAGGAAATTTGAGTGCCCATGGCTACATTACTGTGCAAACCATAAAGGATATCTCCTTCGGAGATGAGCTACTTTGTGAGTATGAATACTAGTATGGAATTGTTAATGATTATGTTAAACGATGTGGTGCAAAATTGGCTATGTGTCAATGGTTTTGATTATATTTAGTACAAGAAAGAAATTAAAAAAAAGGTTTTTATCAAGACCATGTCTCTGAGTTTCATGAGCTCTAGTGTGATGGAGAGTGTCATGAGCTCTATTGTGATGGAACGGTGTTTTTGAACACCACATTTATATGATGGATGTCAAAGCTCTACCATAATCCTATTGCATATGTCAATACTTCAATTTATCAACATAGAAACATATGCATTTGACATTAATTTGATAGATCTAATATACCAAATAAAAATTGATAGTTGTTGCAAGTTTAATTTTGTTTTTGAAGACCACATTTATATGATGGATGTTAAAGATCTATAACAGTCCTATTGCATATATCAATATTGCAATTTAATTTACTCCAATGAATCTTCCTAACGCAACATCTATAAATTGGCTTTTGTTTGTGGTTTCGATGCATACGAAACAACAAACATTTTTCTTTCACTAGCAAATCGACAAATGTTTTGGCCATGGAGCCATGTTCACATCTATTAAGGCCTTTTGCCATAGCAACATACAGAAGATTTTTGCTTGGGTTTCTAGGAATTGGGAAAGTATTGTGCATGGTCTAGTCTCCCCCAACATAATTGAAACTTGGGTCCTCAATGGAGCTAATGTTTCAATTAAAAACATCAAATTTTACTTTTGAAGTGACTATATTTTATTTTGTGGGAATTGGGATTTTCCCAAATTCTCTAATATGGTGTTTGGGGTAGTTCTTGGAAAACACTCCTCCACCCTTGGTTAGCTAATTGCAAGTAAAAAAGTTCAAAGCTATGTCAAAATGAGAGGTCTTGGGAGGCTCCCCATCCCAGATTTTTGTCCTAACAATGTGCACTTAACTATGTAGATTTTAAACTTCCATTACCGATTAAACATTCCATAGGTTTCACACTCAATAGTTGGATTAGAAAGAGGTCTTTTTTTTTTGGCCTCTGCATCCTTTTTGGGGGATTGGAGGGAGCATGCTTTTTTGTGGCCATTGCTCCTTGCCTCCATCCTTCTCTTTTCCTCGTGCTAAAGGCCTCTCCTCCCTATTCCACTGTTAAAGATCTCTCCTCCCTGTTCTGCCCTCATCCCCTCCCTCATGCTGAAGGTGTCCTCCTCCCTCCCGCTGAACGTGTCTCCTCCGCGTTGTTCTTTTCCTCGGGCTGAAGGTCTCTCTTCCCTGTTCTGTCACTGAAGGTCTCTCCTCCTTGTTTTGCCCTCGTCCCCTCCCTCATGTTGAAGGTGTCTCCTCTACCCTATTTTTTTCCTCCCACCCTTGTCTCCTCGCTCTCCCCGCTCGACGTCCCTCTTCTCCCTCGGCGTCCCTCCTCGAATCAAATCCTCCACCCCTTCCTTCTTCCGCTCGGAATCTCCTCTGCCCTATTCTGCTCTTGCCTCTCGTAGCCTCTTCTGTCCTATCTTGCTCCTGCCTTCCTACAAACCAAATCCTCATAGCCTCTTCCGGCCTACCTTGCTCCTGCCTACCTGTGACGCTCCATGGCCCAGAACTCTGGCCCCAAAACTCCTCCACATGCAACAAGAGAATTGGTTTTTGGAGGAAACGAATAGATTTGCTTGCTTGCTTGAAATCCAAAGAGCACAAGCTCATGAACAACAATAGCTGCTCAATTATCCAAGTAAGAAAACAAAAGAAATCAAAAGTGTACCTAATTCTTTCATGTTATCCATCTTTTCCATTTCGAAACACCACGATTTGAAAGCAAGAGTCTTGTAAAAGTATGAATCTTGAAGTGTGATTTGAAAGTAAGGTCTTTAGTATATGATTTGACTTTCAGATCTTGAAATTTGAATTTTGAATTTTGTATCTAAGATTCAGAATTTCAATTTTGAATTTTGAATTTTAAATTTTGAATCTAAGATTTTGAATTTTGAATTTTCAAATTTGAAATTTGAATTTTAAATGGGGAGATTTGGCCATGCGGCCAAATCTTCCTAGCTTCTTTCAAAACATACAAGATTTGGCCACATTGCCAAATCTCCCTAGACCTTGGTGATTTGAAAGAAGCTATAAAGATTTGGCACCACAGTTAAATCTCCCTAAACCTTCCTGCTTTAAAAATATTTGGCCACACGGCCAAATCTCCCTACACACTCGTGATTAGAAAGAAGCTAGCAAGATTTGGCCGGACAGCCAAAACTCCCCAAACCTTACTGCTTTGAAAAGATTTGGCCGCATGGCCAAATCTCCCTAGACCCTCCTGATTAGAAAGAAGCTAGCAAGATTTGGCCGCACAGCCAAATCTCCCTAAACCCTCATGATTTATAAAAAGCTAGAAAGATTTTGCATCGCAGCCAAATCTCCCCAAACCTTAGTGCTTTGAAAAGATTTGGCTACATGGCCAAATCTCCCCAAACCTTGCTGCTTTGAAAAGATTTGGCCGCATGGCCAAATCTCCATAGACCCTCATGATTAGAAAGAAGCTAGCAAGATTTGGCCACACGACCAAATCTCCTTAGACCCAGGTGATTTAAAAGAAGCTAGAAACATTTGACCGATTTGAAAGAAGCTAGCAAGATTTGGCTGCATGGCCAAATCTCTCCAGACCCTAGTGCTTTGAAAGAAGCCCACAAGATCTGGCCACAAGGCCAAATCTCCCCAAACTTTGGTGCTTTGAAAGAAGCCCATAAGATTTGGCCACACATCCAAACCTCCCCTTCTGGTGCTTTAAAAGAAGCCCATAATATTTGGCTGCATGGCCAAATCTCCCTAGACCCTAGTGCTTTCTCAAATCTACCACTATGTCTGCCATTAATTCTTGATTCTATTTCAGATATGTTTATCGATAATGTGTTTTGTCTAACATTAAAGATTATAAAGATGATAGTTTGTGTATTGCTTGGATTTTTTACAAGGAAGACATAAATGTGAAGAAGGTTGAGAAAGTTGTAAGTGGATTTGGAGAAAAAAGCATACCTTGGTACTTTGACATATATAGTATTGAGGGAGCATAGTTGACATGAGTTCACTTATTTGTTTTGTTACCTAACAAAAGTGCATACACTTGTGTTGGATTGGTACATCAAATCACAGAAGATGTAATTGGAAAAGAGGGAGATATTGGATTGTTAATCATTATAAATCAAAATAAGAAATTTCTCTTGGATCCTAGTGATTATGAAACATCTCGTATGAAGTCTGATGTAGATGACAACATGCACTCAAGAGGCTGGATAAGTGTTGAATCAATTGATGGAAATGAAATTGACACAGTGACAACAATCATTGAATCATATCACAAAGTTTCAGCAACATTAAAGAAGTGCAAGAGTGGGGAAGATAGTGGGGAAGGAACAAAGAAAGGAAAGTCGACTATGGTTTAAGCACCAGGTGGTAGTGGACTTGATAGAACTCTATAGGAAGTCCATCTTCTCCTGGGGTCTTTCCCTTCCCCATTTGATCTACTACCCTTTTTAGCTCTTCCAAAGATAGATCTCTATCCATATAAATGCTGTCAAACACTGAGACTCTTCTTTCTCTTGATCTAGAGCACTTTCCATGGGCTATAGCCTTTTCTGTCGTGATGATCTCCTCTTCCCTAAGCAACTGTTTGAAGTGCACTATGATTACCTCGAGGATATCCTCCAGATCTTGGATGGCATTCTAGCTTTATCTGCTCTCCGTTTGATTGCTTGTAAGAAGGTTTTAGTCCTCTCCATCACTCTAATCCACTTGTCAGTAGCATTGGTTGTTCCCCCAAAGGCATTTATCCAAATTTTATCAATCTTGTCCCTGACGTAAGGAAGTTGGAAAAAAAAGGGTGGCTTTGAACTACAATCAGCCAATTCTCCTCTCTTCCTTTTCGAAAACTAAGGAGATACGCTTAAGATCCGAAAAGGGAAGGTCGCTCTGCACTTAATGCATAGCATCTCCTCCACAATTCTCTTAGAGCAATAAGCTCTGTCAAGCCGCCCTTTCCTGTGGAGGGACCCAACCTAATTGTTTGTCCAAGTGAAGGAAGTATCTCCTGATACATCCAAGAGCTCAGCCCTATCTTTGAAATTTGACCACGTATTGTAGCCTCTTATAACACTGCCTAGCCCTTCCCATCTATCACCTCTGCTCTCAACCATCTTATAGTCTTTGAGAAGAAGCACATTATCATTCAAAAGGATGGATTCCCATAGCAAAGCTCTGCCTCTATCCACATTCAGGGCGTACACCAAGAAGATTTGACAAGAGAGATTTGGGTGGCAAAATTCCACACCTACCCCAAATTTTCCAAAGTTTTCAAGGACTCTTCCTACTCCAAATGCGAGGTGTTTAGCTACCCCTATAGCTGCTCCTCCTCACCCCTCCTCGTGGTCTATTGTGAACCAAGTCCTGTTGTCATCGATCTGTTTTAATTGCCAGTGGAGCTTACCTCCTCCAGCTTTGACTTCTTGAAGAGTTAAGAAGTCGGGGTACAACTTATTTATTCTCATCCATCTCTTAAAGACCAGGGGCTTCAAGTCATTTGTTAACCCTGCACATAAACTGACAAACATGTGAAATTTTTTTGGTTTGTCATTGAGTGGAGCTTTTGTTCCTCAACTTCTTGAAAGTGACTGGGCTCATTTGAGGGGAAAGTGTAAATCCTCTAGATAGCCTTCTCTTTTCCCTTTCTGCTAAAGATTTCTTGGTCGGGTTGTCTAGTTGGGCACTGTTCATCTTTCTTTCAAGTTGTGTGGCTCTTTTCCCCTTCACTATGGGGATTGGCTGATCATCTTGGGACATGGATTCGAATTCAGCTTGCTCTTATTGAGCTTCGAAGTTCTGCGTCTCGAGAATAAATTTCTCTTCCTTTGAGCTCTCTTCCATATTTTCTTCGCTCTTTCTTTCTTCTACTCTCTATTTATCTACCTTCTCTAGAGTAGCTCTATCCTCTTTGGTCTGATTAGGCTCCTCTTCTTGCGGTGGAGGGATAGGTTCCTCAACCCTTGTAACACTGTCTTAGGTGAGTTATTCCAACAAGTACTTATCAGATTGGTGCACAACATTGCATGCAACTCAATACCACCTAGGTTGAGGTGTGTGCAAAGTATTTTTCCCATCTGTTATGCTTTGCATGTCAATCACGCATTATGCACCGTTTTCCCCCTAGTGTTATGCACAACCATAAAAAAATGTGCTCCCAGGTGTGTTATGCAAACAAGAACTTATGAGATGGGTGCACCACTTTGCATGCAAGTAAATACCACCTAGGTTGAGGTGCTTGCAAAGTATTGTGCCCATCGGATAGGCTTTCCATTGTCGATCAAGCATTAAATACTATTTTTTGCTCAGTGTGATTCACATCTTTAAAAAAAATGCTCCTAAGTGTGTTATCCAGACAAGTACTTATCAGATGAGCATGAAACATTGCATGCAACTCAATGCCCTAGGTTGAGATGTGTGCAGAGTATTGTGCCAATTGGATATGCTATGCACGATCGATCACGCATTATACACCATTTTCCCCCTAGTGTTATGCACAACCATAAAAAAACACTCTCCCAAGTGTGTTCTCTAAAAACGTACTTATGGGATGGGTGCGCTACTTTGCATGCTAGTGAATACCACCCAGGTTGAGCTGCATGCAAAGTATTGTACCCATCCGATATGATTTGCATGGTCGATTCTTGCATTAAACACCGTTTTTGCCTCAGTGTGATGCACATCCGTAAAAAAACACGCTCCTACGTGGGTTATCCAAAAAAGTACTTATTGAATGGGTGCACCACTTTGCATGCAAGCTAATACCATCTAGAATGAGACCTGTACAAAGTATTGTGTCCATTGGATATGATTTGCATGCTCGATCACACGTTATACACAGTTTTCCATACCATCTAGAATGAGACATGTACAAAGTATTGTGTCGATCGGATATGATTTGCATGCTCAATCACATATTATACATAGTTTTCCTCCCCGTGTTATGCACCACCATCAAAAAACGTGCTCCCAAGTATGTTATCTGAACAGATACTTATGGGATGGGCATGCCACTTTGCATGCAGGTCAATACCACTTGGATAGAGGCCTATGAAATGTATTGAGCCCATTGGATATGATTTGCATGGTCATCCAAGCATTAAACTCTATTTTTGCCTTAGTGTCATGCACAAGCATCAAAAAACACTGTCCTAGGTATGTTATTACAACAAGTACTTATCAGATTGGCGCACAACATTTCATGCAACTCAATACCACCTAGGTTAAGGTGCATGCAAAGTATTGTGCCCATGTGATATGCTTTACACATCGATCATGCATTATGCACCGTTTTCCCCCTAGTGTTATGCACAATCGTAAATAAATGTGCTCTTAGGTGTGTTATGCGAACAAGTACTTATGGGATGGGTGCGCCACTTTTCATGTAAGTAAATACCACCTAGTTTGAGTCACGTGCAAAGTATTGTGCCATTGGATAGGCTTTGCATTGTCAATCAAGCATTAAACACAGTTTTTGGCTCAGTGTGATTCACATCCGTAAAAAAATACACTCCTCTCCTAAGTGTGTTATTCTAAGAAGTACTTATCAGATGGGTGCAATACATTGCATGCAACTCAATACCACCTAGTTTGAGGTGCATGTAGAGTATGCTCTACATGGTCGATCATGTAATATACAGCATTTTTCCCCTAGTGTTATGCACAACGGTCAAAAAACGCGTTACGAGGTGTGCAATCTAAACAAGTATTTATGGGATGGGTGCACCACTTTGCATGCAAGTACTTTGAGGTGCATGAAAAGTATTATGCCCATCCTATATGCTTTGCATGGTTGATTCTCACATTAAACACTATTTTTGCCTCAATGTAATGCACATCCATAAAAAAACACGCTCCTAGGTGTGTTATCTGAACAAGTATTTATCGGATGGGCACATCACATTACATGCAACTCAATACTAAATTATTTATACTATCTTTTATAATTCTAAACTATAAAATCACAATTTTAAATTAGAGATTCTATTAGCTTAATGCTTGTATCCTCGTATCACCATCAAAATTTAATAAAATAAAGTAAAAGTAAAATAAAAGAGATTAATTTAATAAAAAGTTACAACTAATAGGAAAAATATTCAAAAGAGACTAACATTTTTTATAATTGTTCCACAGGAAGATGGCAACAGATTTCATTCCTGGGATGGAGGTGATATTATGTTGCCAAAGAGAAGTAGTTGCATTTGCTACAATCCATGATAGTGATCCAAATTCTCTTTGTCCACTTTCAAAGACTTGTCAAAGATAAGGTTGCACTTCTTGTATCAAAGATTCTTAGTGCACATGTTGAGCTAAAGCATAAGTGTGGAGATATGGAAGTACTTGGAGATGTTATGCCTTATAATAGTTTCAATAAATCATTTATTGCATGGGATAGAGATGAGACTTATCCAACACATATCATCGGGAATACAAAGTGCAATTCTTTGGATTTCAGTGTGGGAGATATTTTGCAAATGATATCATTTGCAAATAAGAACATAGCGGAAGGTCAAGTTTTGGAGTTTGAACATTGGGATCAATGGTCATTTGCAAAGATGAGGATTGTGAAAGTTACTAATGATGGTATGGATGATAACACAACGTCATTGGATGGTCCCTATTATGAGGAAGGAAAATATTTGAGATGGAGCATGCAATTTTTGAAGATTAAAAAGGGACATCTGGTTTTCAATGACAAAGATAGAGTATACTACAATTTCAAAGGACTTAAAGACTATGCCTATGTCAAGCCAAAAGCTTTGTCCCTTCAGATGTGGATGATTTTAATGAACTCAAGTATAGATGTGGCATCTTATCAGGAGTGGATGAGTTCATTGATACCAAGAAACATAAAGAATTCAAAAGTAATGCTTGCTCTAGAGTGGATGAATTCTTGCATATTGAGAAAGGCAAAGGCATCAAAAGTATTGTCTCTTCAGAATTAGATGATTTCAATGCAATCCTCTATAGAAGTGACATCTTATTAGGAGTGGATGAGTTCAATGGTACTGTGAAGGTTAACGACTTCACAAGTGATGTCTTATTTGGAGTCAATGAATTCATGCATGTCAAGAAAGATAAAGATATCATCGGTGAGTTCAATGGTACTGTGAAGGCAAAAGACTTCAGAAGTGATGTCTAATTTGGAGTCGATGAATACACGCATGTCGAGAAAGATAAAGATATCATTTGTGTTGTCTCCTCAAACTTGGATGATTTCAATGCACTTAACTATAGAAGTGAAATCTTGTCAAGAGTGGATGAGTTCATTGGTACCAATAAAGCAAAAGGTTTTAGAAGTGATGTCTCATCTAGAGTGGATGAATTCATACACATTGTCAAGGAGTGCAAAGAGTTCAAAAGTGTTGGCTTATCAAATATGGACGACATGGATATTGACTCAAATGGTCTAAAGATTACTTCAAAGACAAGAATGAAATCAACAAAGGACTATTCGGTATTTGAATTTGATAGTGATAAGATAAACGATGCAACATCCCATGAAAACACACTCATGCATAAGCATAAGCATCTACTTTAGCATATGCTTATGAAAAGAGGGAAAAGAGGATGAAAGAGAGGGAAAAAGAGAAGAAAAAAGAAGAGAAGGAAGAGGGGAAAAGAGAGGACCAAAAGAGAGGGGACAAAGAAGCAAGAGGATATGAGCATAAGCATACAACCATGCATATGCTCATGCATCTACTTTAGCATATAAGCATGCATATGCTTATGAAAAGGAAGAGGAAGGAAGAGGAAAAAAGAGAGGACTTAGAGAAAAGAGCATGAAAGAGAGGGGAAAGGAGAGGGAAAAAGAGGGGAAAAGAGAAGGAAAAGAGAGAGGGGACAAAGAATAAAAGAGAGGAAAAAAGAGAGGGGAAAAGAAAAAAAGAGAGAAGAAAAGAGGGGAAAAAGAGAGAAAGCATATGCAAATGAGAGGAAAAAAGTGAGGGGAAAAAGAGCTTATGAAAATAGAGAAAAGAGAATGAAAGAGAGGGAAAAGAGAGGGAAAAGGAGGGTTGAAGAGAACAAAAAGAGAGAGGGGAAAAGAAGAAGATAGAGGAAAAAAGAGAGGGGAAAAGAGAAGGAAAAGAGAGAGGGAAAAAGAAGAAAAGAGAGGAAAAAAGAGAGGGAAAAAGAAGAGAAGGAGAGAAAGCATATGCTTGTGCTTATGCATGAGCATATGAGCATATGCTCATGCATGAGAATAAGCATATGAGCATATGCTAATGCATCTACTTTAGCAAATGAGCATAAGCATACGAGCATGCATATGCTTATGAAAAGGAAGAGGAAGGAAGAGGAAAAAAGAGAGGACTTAGAGAAAAGAGGGTGAAAGAGAGAAGAAAAGAAGAAAATAGAGAAAAAAAGAGAGGGGAAAAGAGAAGGAAAAGAGAGAAGGGAAAAGAAGAAAAGAGAGTAAAATAGAGAGGGGAAAAGAAGAGAAGGAGAGAAAGCATATGCTTATGCTTATGCATGGGCATATGAGCACATGCTCATGCAAGAGGATAAGCATATGAGCATATGCTCATGCATCTACTTCAGCATATGAGCATGTATATGCTTATGAAAAGGAAGAGGAAGGAAGAGGAAAAAGAGAGGACTTCAAGAAAAGAGGATGAAAGAGAGGAAAAAAGAGAGGGGAAAAGAGAAGGAAAAGAGAGAGTGGAAAAGAAGAAAAGAGAGCAAAAAAGAGAGGGGAAAAGGAAGAGAAGGAGAGAAAGCATATGCTCATGCATCTACTTTAGCATATGAGCATAAGCATACGCAAATGCAAATGCTAATGAAAACAGAGAAAAGAGGATGAAAGAAAGGGGAAAAGAGAGGGAAAAGGAAGAGGAAGGAAGAGGGGATGCGATTGAAAGAGAGGAAAAAGAAGTCTCCCTCCCATATCCCACATAGATTGCAATTTTTAACTCTTTAAACAGATCATCGATTTGTAGTTTTTGGAGTTTTTCTAGTGTTTTTTCAATTTTTATGTTTGTCAGCCCGGGCTGGATGATGGTTTGGTTTAGCCAAGATCACCTTAAAGAGAGAGAGAGAGAGAGAGAGACTAGAAAGTGCTTCAAAGCTATTAAAAGTACCACTTGAAAGTTCTTCTGAGTGTCTGAAAGTGCTCTAGGACTGCTGTTATTTTTAGGTGACACTAAAGTTATTCCAAGTGGTACTAAAGTGCATGGAAGTACTAAAGTGTTTGAAGTACTAAAGTGCATGGAAGTACTAAATTGTCTGAAGTACTAAAGTACCGAAGTTGTTCCAAGTGGTACTAAAGTAGTAGTGTCTAAAGGTGCTCTAGGACTACTGTTACTTTTAATCTACTTTCAAGTGACACTGAAGTTGCTCCAATTGGTACTAAAGTACATGGAAGTACTTCAAAATCACTTTAAAATCATTGGATATTACTTTGTGCCATTGAAATTCTAGCTAAAACTACTACAAATCTATTAATAGTACCATTTGAAAGTGGTTCAGAGCTGTTAAAAAACCACTAGAAATTGCTTCAAAGCTATTGAAAGTACCACCAAAAAGTGCTTCAGAGGGTCTGAACGTGCTCTAGGATTGCTATTATTTTCCTTGAATAAAAGTAAAGTACAAACGTGAGGCTCATCAAGCAAATGTATGGGATTCTTAACAAAAGAACATGTCTTCATCCTCTTGCAACAAACATCTTTTTTGTTGGGGGACTCGAGTGTCCGAAATTCAAAAACAAGATCGGGGGAGACTCAACTGTTTGAAATTCAAAAACAAAATCTTTAACCTCTTTTTTGATGATGGTACTTATAGGTTGTTGTCTATGGCATGTTTGTAGGGGCAAGAGTCCACCATCCTCTTCTAATTGTAGGCATGTGTGGAGAAGTGTGAGGCCTTATTTAATGGTGCACAACCATTTTTCACTGCACCTTCAGTTGAAGAATTTTTTATAGGGTACTCTATCTTGTAATGGGAAAATACTTGGTGTGTCTATCCATAGTAGCCCAAGTATTTTACAAAATGTTGTCCCATATATAGGAATATACATGTACTTTTCAATGAAAAACTGTAGGTGCATGCACTAGGACACGTGGGTTTGCGACATTGATTTTGGGCATTGATACTCAAAACAAGACCAAAATTGGTTGTCCTTTAAATAATGATGGTATAAATATTCATGCTAGGTGTTATATTTTGAGGAGTGTGATTTTCTTGAATCCACTAATCCATATCCTCATCAACCAAAGCCTCAAGCATTTTTTGATACAAAGGACATGGGACCTTTTTCTTCTGACTTATACCTTAACCTTTGAGGGGTAATTGGGTTAACCACATCCTTGAGTGGAGATTTTATAGGGGCCTTCACTTCATTTGGGACCCAGTTTTCCCTAGGAGACAAAGGAGTCTTGGGGGCTATAGCAAAAGGTTTGGACTTGCCCTAATTATGTGGGCAATTTTTCACAATGTCGTTGGATAGCCCTTAGAGGAAGCAACAATTAGGGAGATTCTTGTAGATCAGCCATTCTTCTTTAAAGATACTTTGATTTCTTTTAAGAATGACTAGGGAGTCAAGAAGCACCTCTTCCAAGTCCACGTGAATAGATACCTTGGGATCAACCTTGGTATTGATAAATCTCTCCATTTCCACTCCTAGAACTTTGCTCAACCCACCACAAAGGGAAGCCAACTCATTGCATAAAGACAATGGGAGGTCAGGAAGTTTAAACCACACTAGGGTCTTGGTTGGCCTTCAGTTATCAAGGGAGAAGCCTTGGACCCCCATTCAAGATATAAAGACAGGTTCATGATAGTCCAAAGTCACCAATTCAAAGTGTGAGACCAGTCACATTAACATCTCAAACATATATAAAGGGGGTTGATGAAGAAAAGAAAGCATTGCCATAAAATCTCCCAGAAGAGCAACAACTCATATATTCTACAAGCAATTGAGACCACCACCTAGGTTGAAATATGCTCTAAAAGACAAAGAAATTCAAGTTGAAAGAACAAATTATGCTTTTATGACTACTATCATGGCCATAGAAGAGCCAATGTAATTTGAGGATGCAATTACCACTAAGAAAGAAAAAAAATTCAAACTAGTGGATTTACAAAATCAAGTACAATCCAAATGGTAGAAATTAAAGATATAATGCCACATACAAAGCATTGAAAGATACAATACAATCCAAATGGTAGCATTGAAAGAAACAATGCCAAAGGAGTTGAATAACTTTTTGCACAAAAAAATGGAAAAAATTATGATGAGACTTATGCACCAATAGCCAAGAATGAAGATGGACTCCATAATATTTTTAATATCTAATAGCCACAATTCGCAAATGGAATGTGAACTCGCTAGATGTCAAAAATGTTTTCTTCAATGGATACTTAGACAAATAATTCTACATGCAATAATCATTAGGGTATGTTGAACAAGGGAAAGAGAATCAGGTTTTCCATCTCAAGAAAGTCTCTACATGAGACTTATGCACCAGCTAGACGAGATGCACTCCATAAGGTTTTTATTATATCTTGCCACACTAGTAGATGGAATGTGTACTAGATAGATGTCACAGATACATCAACTCCAATATAGATCATACTCTCTATCACAAAGTTTACGGGAAAGACATCATCATTTCCATTTTATATGTAGATGTTCTGATTGGGCCTAGAAGTAATGAAGCCTTCATTAGCAAGCTAAAACAAGACCCTATTGTAGAGTTTCACATGAAAGACATTGAACTTATGCACTATTGTCTTGGCATTGAGTTTTGGAGAGTCTTAGATAGCACCTTTATGAGCTAGTAGAAATATGTGGATAGTCTCCTAAAAACTTTTCAAATGGAAGATCGTAAGATCGTAGCCATTACCATGGAGAAGAATTTAAAGCTTGTCCAGAATAGAAAAAATCATATACTTAGTGATAAATAGGTCATTGGGTCTCCTATATTTTTAACTATCACAATGCTAGATATTTGTTATGTAGTAATTTCACTAGCACAATTCATGGAATTTAATCCCATATATTCTCATTGCAAGGCATTTAAGAGAGCCTTGAGGTACTTCACAAGCAAGATAGTTTGGAATACAATATAGGGGTTGCATATATATTGTGAAAATGATTTTGTAGGAGACCATGATATTGAGATCCACATAAGGATATGAATTTTTCCTTGGTCAATGTGCATGTGAGGCTGCATAAATCAAAAGGATATTGCTAGACATATATCATTTTGCTGACACAAAGGCAACAATATATTGATAATCAATCAGATCACAAGAACCCAGTATTGTGAAGATAGTGGGAGAGAAGGAAGGAGTCTCACTTGCGGCTTTGTCACATACACAATGGGGGAATACACACAAAAGTGGAGGCTGAAAATAGTTTTTCTCTTCTTAGTTGTGTAAGCCAAAATAACTCTAGTACAAAGAAATAGAAGAACCCTATATGTGGGTCTTAAACCAAACTCAACTAACTAAGGTGGCATACTAACTGATCCACGAACTAGAGTACATAAGGATAGCTGTCATCCAGCTATTATTCATGGGTGGTGTACCAACCGCATCTGCAGCTAACAAGTCGGTGACATAAATGCACAACGGTCACCCTGGCATATCACGAGTGGAGCTCGATATCTCAACACTCCCCCTCGAGCTCAATCCCAATTCCTGCACACCAAGCAGGTCTCTGAACTTGTGCAGCTTCTCTGTGCCCAATGCCTTCGTGAATATGTCAGCTACCTGATGTGAAGATAGTGGGAGAGAGGGAAGGAGTCTCACATGTGGCTTTCTCACATGCACAATGGGGGAATACACACAAAGGTGGAGGCTAAAAACAGTTTTCCTCTTCTTAATTGTGAAAGCCAAAAGAACTCAAGTACAAAGAAAATAGAAGAACCCTATATGTGGGTCTCAAACCAAACTCAACTAACTAAGGTGGCATACTAACTGAGCCACAAACTAGAGTAGATAAGGATAGCTGTCATCCAGCTATTATTCGTGGGCGGTGTACCAACCGCATCTCCAGCTAACAAGTCGGTGACATAAATACACAACGGTCACCTTGGCATATCGCGAGAGGAGCTCAATATCTCAACACTCCCCCTCGAGCTCAATCCCAATTCCTGCACACCAAGCAGGTCTCTGAACTTGCGCAGCTTCTCTGTGCCCAATGCTTTCGTGAATATGTCAGCTACCTGATCCTTTGTGCTGACATAAACTAGATCAATAAGACCTAGTAAAACCTTCTCCCGCACATAGCGATAATGCACCTGAATGTGCTTTGTTCTAGCATGAAAGACTGGGTTCTTTGCCAAGTGTATGCTGCTCATGTTGTCACAATAAATGACAACTGGCCCATCTGTAGACTGATGCATATCATAGAGTAGCTTATGCAACCAAGCTACCTCACATGTAGCCATTGCTGCACCCCTGTACTCAGTTCAATCAAGGGAATTGAACTACCCTCAAGGAATCAAATCCTATGCCATCAGTTTGTAGATGATGCAAAAATCACCCCTAGAAACACTGTCCAAGATATCTGAGGGGTTGTGGATTGTCTTGATACCTTTGCAATTGCATCTAGATCTACCATAAATCACTCAAATGTAGGTTATAGTACTCTAAATGGATATGCTACTCAAAAGTAGGTTATGCTACTCTAAGTTGATATGATCAATAGGTATTAAACAATATGAGATGTAAGAAAATATTAAAGGGCATTGTATTTGGCATTCCAATTGGATTTAATATCACTATGAAATGGAAGTGGGAATGGTTCCTAGATAGGTTCAAGAAAAAACTTGACAAATGGAGGGTCACCAAGCTAACCTGCTAAGAGAAGGCTTATCCTTAATCATTACATTTATCCCATAGGCATCTTTTATCTATCCAGTTGGGCCCCTTCCAAAGATGGTATTAACAAGTTCATAAGGATCTACCCGTCCTTTTGTTGGGGAGCAGACTCAAGGTCTCGAAAGTGAGATGGTCCTTTTGTATTAACCCCAAATTGAGGAAGGTGGGCTAGGGGTTGTGGACATAGAGTAGGATACCAAGAAGCTTTTAGCTTCTTGGATCATCAAAGAAATTCTCAACCTTGAAAGTTATTGGTCTCAACTCATTTCATGGAATTTGGAGCACATCAAACCTATTAAATTCCTCAATTGGAAGAGGTATACCATCCTTTTTTCTCTATGTTATCTTGAGCTCTATAGGTCTAGAGGTAGTCCTCTATAGAAGTCACTTTGGAGAGACTTTGAGGAGATCAATGCCCAAATTTTTTTCTCAATCAAGGGTGCTTTCATGGCCTTTTATTCTATATGGGTTTTTGTAATGTTCAAAGACAAGCCTCTCTCTAATAGTGAGATAGTCAGAGCCAACCTTCTTTTTAAAAAAGGTCTTCAAAGTTGGGGACAATTCTAGACCATGCTAGTATTGAAATTTAAAACCAAGATAGAGATTAGCAGAGAGTTTTCCCTTTCAAATCAAGCTCAAGGTCTTGTCATGGGTAGGATTGACTGGTGGAAGGAAGACACTCAGTGGAAAGGGGGCACTTTTTTGGTTTATAAGATGGAATTTAGTTGGGTGCAAAGCCCACATTTTTTCCCCATCCCCACACCCTCAACCACCATTGAGCAATCCTTCACAGTCCTTAATTTTATGTGGAATCTCACTGACAGCAAAGCCTACTAAAAGCTCATAGATTTTAGAATTTGGGTCGTCCATAAAAGATGGCCACTCTCCTTTGGCTCATAATGCATATGGCAGTGTGGACTAATGCCAGGGGCCTAGTTATTTCCTAGTTATTGGAAAGAGAGATGGGTCTTGCAAGAGATACTCAAGGATCAAAGAAGATATCTTTCACTTGTTTATGGCTTGTGCTCTTGCCAAAAGAGTATGTAAATTGGTTCATATGCATGCAGGGGGAACCCTTATACTAGAAATAAATTCTCCTTGGTGATGCCCAAAAAGTCAAACCAGATAGCTGGGTACAAATCAGAGCTCATGCCCTTTGGTTCTTATGGATAGCTAGGAAGAAGTATCAGTTCAATCAACTTGACATTAATGCTAAATTGGTCTTTATATCTTGGTGGGACAGGAAAGAAATCATCTTAAAAAGGCCATAATAAACTACAATGACACACATTACTATATGCAAAGAGAGCTAGATGCACATGCCTGCATTTGCCAAATTGGAGGTCATCCCAATGTTTCTACTTCACATGGTCCTTCTACCTCACAATTTCATATTGCTACTGGTGTTCCTCATCACACACTATAAGTATTTACCTTTGTCTCAGATCTATGATGGTGGAGCTTATCTTGTAAAACTCATTTTTTTATATCAATATATAATAAGATATTTTCTTTCCCAAAAAAATAAAACATACAAAAAAATTGTACAAAATGGAAATTGACAGTTGCTAGCCTTACTGTCTTCTAAAAGGAGGAGTCACACCTTTAAAAGAAACTAGCTTTTTTGTAAAGGGACATACAAGAGCTTTCTTGTTGTTACCAAATCCAAGAATTTTGACTCCCCCAATCTTGGTTTTAGCCTTTGCCATGTCTTTTATTTTAGTAATTGGTTTGAAGACCGATCTTCCACTTGGAAGCCCTTTGATGGCATCAAATACATATCCTCTATATCTAGATTAACTTTGCTGGTCCAACATGAATCTTGGATGTTTTATACTTCATCTTTGTCCCATAATTTCCTTAGCCGCAAAGAAGCTTCATCATTGGGATTCGAAACCTCATAAATCTCTTATTATTTTTGAATCTTTGGGCTTATTTTCAAAGAGACCCTTCTTCTTCAAGGTTATCTTCTTGATTTGGGAAGGAATATATTCATTAGCAGGATTTTCAAGTATCCGAATCTCCCCAAATGTTTTATGCTTGCCATTGCTAGAAAATACTAGAACAAATGTCAAGTCTTAGACTACATTGCAAAGAATCATTTACTTACATTCTTCAATATATTAACACAAGAAAAACATGATTCTTTACATGCACAAGTTTTAAGATTTCTAACATACATGCTTCAGTATATTAATAAGAGAAAATTATAATTTTGGACATGCAAAAATATTTCAAAATTTTTGATATCCATGCTTAAATAAATTAATATGAGAAAAATATAATTTCCAAACACAATCCTCATATGCACTAATAAATAAAGATCAAGGTGATTGAATTTGATTTTTCATAATGATTTATCTAAATAGCATCAAATATTACATAAAATGATAAAAATTGAGCCAAAAATATATAAAATTTCAATCAAATTCACTAAAAAGTACAAGAATAAACCTACAAATTTTAATGCCAGATATTTAAAAAATCAAAGTTTCTAAGAATAAAGAAAGAAGTTTGGTCATTTTAAAGAATTAGGAAAGAATTTTCTATTTTAATGCAGCTAAGATGCTAACATGCCATAATAACATGGCTATATTAACATACAAAACGAATTACTAACATGCTATACTAATAAGGCCATACAAACGTGCTATACTTATGTGGCTATACTAACATTTTTTATAAAAATACTAACATGCTATACTAATGCGGCTATATTAACATGCAATACTAAGTAGTAGCATGCAAAATGAACTACTAACATGCAATGCAAACTAGCAACATGCTAAATGAACTACGAACATGCAATACAATCTACTAACATGCTAAACAAACTGCAACATGCTCTACTAATGTAGCTGTATTAACACGCACAATACAACTACTATTTTTTATAGAAATACTAACATGCTATAATAACACATCTATACTAAAATATGAACTGCTAACATGAAAATTGAAATACTAAAATGCAATACTGGCATGTTGCACTAACATGCAATGCAAGCTACTAGCATGTAAAACAAACTACTAACATGAGTACTAACACAACCAAGTAAAAGCTCGATCAATTATATATTTGACCAAGATTTTTCTTGGTCTTCAAAGATTCTACATATGAATAAAATCGTACGGATGGTGCACACATACTGTCATCGCGTAAGTGATGCACACAATGCTACACACTCATACAGCCACGATCGTATATCCAACCATGTAGGAGCACACATGCATCACTACGGAACAACGAGCACACATGCATCAGCTACGTGACAAAAATGCTAGATCTCACTAAACTAAATACCGAAGGATTAAATTAATCGGATAATTCCAATTCTCGTAACAATGGTAGATCATGTGTCCAACCATATGATACGTAATTCCTTAATGCATCATTTAAATCTAGAACTAGGTGTTGTCAAACAAAGCTCAGGGATTAGTATGCCATGGTAGATCATGTCGCCAAACAAAGCTCGGGGATTAGTATGCCACGGTAGATCATTCCTTTGGAAAGAGGATTTACATGATTCCTTGATGCATCATTTAAATCTAGAACTAGGTGTCTTCAAACAAAGCTCAGGGATTAGTATGCCATCGTAGATCATGTGTCCAACCATATGATACGTGATAAAATTATCCTCTTTAAAATACTTAGGCATTCATTTTAAGCAAGCAAGATTGGTGTCCTTTTTATCCATGCCATCAATGATGATGGTGAGGTTCTTATCAAGCTCTTGATAGCTCTTGTGATTTTTTTCTAGCTTCTTCCTTTGTAAGCCCTACATTTCTTAATGCTTTTGCAACTCCGATATTGCTTGTTCTCCAATTTAGATAAGATGTTCTATGCAAATTATTTTTTAATAGAATAAGAAATTTCATTACCATTATATGCATCTCTCTCTTTCCCTTGACTTTGATCACATAAAGGCTTGAAGTCAATGCATGTGCAGCATACACCAAAGCTACAAAGCTTTGGTACCTTGCACATAGTTGAATTCATTATTCCAAATCCTAAAGAAGTCTAGGTAGGCTATATACTCATTACTTGTAGTTACCATGCCCTCCTTGTACATGGAACGGATCTCATACTTGGAAAAATTATCTGGTAAGTGTAGCTGAACACTCGAGAGCCTCGGAATATTTCTTTGCAATGCCTAGCAACCAAGACCACAACATGTTTCCACGTAGTCCCAACACTCTAATTTGACCTATTGTGTAGGGGTCTTCATATAGGCAAACTTGTTTTCTCTTCAACCTCTCATTGGCAACACAACACAATATCTGAATGAGTACTCAAAAGCAATTGTGTACCTCTTCATCCTATTAATCTCACTAACTATGCTAAATAATTATTTCAATCACCTTTATTCATTTGAACATAATGTTGATGTGACACACTCAAATTTGCAAACCTAAATGTGACTAGGCACATTTGGCTACAACAAATTGTGTTGCAAGTCTCTTTCATATGTTGAGTGTCCATATCAATGTGTAAGTGCTTCCACTTGTGTACCTAGATTCTTGAGGCCCACATTGATCCACATTCATAGGTCTTCCCATAAGTCTTTCCTCTATAGATAAATTGATTTTTCTCTTTGCACTTATGTGATAACTAAGACATTAGCAAACCCTTGGGTTCAAATATCCAATGTGAGAAAGAATTGCTAGCTTTCGCATTTAAAGAAAGAGATCCTCCACACAAGAGTATGCAAGGACCACATACTTGATGGCTCATGGTGACCCCTTATACTTTGAGTGTTTAAAGCAATGACATTAATCAATTCATTGAGGTTTTCTTTCATGACCTCTCATACTTAGAAAAATGGTGTTTAAAGCAATGACATCAATCAATTCATCTTGGTTGAGGAGATCTAGGACATGGAAATGAATGCTCGGTCTTCTATTTCCATCATCAATCTCTGTAGAAGGAGCAGTAAAGACATCCAAGGTCATATAAAGAGATCCCACCACTTGTAAGATGCATCCATAGTAGTAAAGGAAAAGTCACGAGAACTATGGGAAGAAGAAATTGAGATAGAGGTATGTTAAACTAACCTACCATGCTAACCCCATTGAGCTCCAAAAGCCCTAAATTAATAGTGCCATTGCAACAATGAGTAGTCAAAGTAATATGCTTCATCATGTTTTAGGTTAGTAGGGGTTTCATCATTGAGCACTTGTATGAGCCCCAAGACATACTTATTTTACCTAGCCACAATACATTGAAAGAAGTTTTTATGACAAACTCAATGTTTACATTTCTTCAAGTAGCCACTTGCTTGCACCACAAAAAAGAACTACCTTGCACAGGAGAAAGAAATGTACTTTGGACCAAGGAGGTCCAAAAAATGTAGGGAAAGGATTGCTAAAATGTGGAGTGGTAGCATATAGAGAACTTGGTGTTGGTATGACGGGCATTGTGCTAGCAACGTATGATCCTAGTCGATTTCCTTTTTGGATTGATAAAGTGGTAAAAGTAAAAAAGAAAGGATCAAAGACTAACTCAATAGAGGTCCATAGGTTTTTCACCAAGTCATCAGATGTTTTCAAGGGTCAATATCATCCAAAGATGGTGGTAACAAGGAAGTGTGGCCAAAAGGGAAAGAGAGGGGAACAAAGAAATCTCCAAGGCTTGACACATTATAGTTGGATGAGGTAGATTTTTTGGTAGGTGCATTTAGTTAACAAAAGCGAGGCAATTGCTAAAGGGGAAACAACATAATACAACAACGGATTCCAACATTGATTAGATGCATTGTAGAGCTTGAAGCTAAGACACATAATGTAAGAAAGAGTGTGGCAGCTCAAGCTACCTAGGTTGACTCAAAGAATGTTCTAGTGGATAGCTTGGAAAAGGAAGCCAGTACAAATTCTACCCCACAAAGCTTTTGGCTCTAGTGCATTTGAATGTGTAGGATCGGAGGGTGAGTATTGTTCTTTATAGGATCATAGGCAAGTATGATTTGTAAACCAATGTAATTTGTAGCTTGTTTGGATTTTGATATATGCTATGCTATGGCTCTTTTATTGCTTAGATGCATAGGTCTGTATTGTAAAGGTTTTGAAAGATTATTGTATTTAATGCAATTTTCCAATTCCAAGGAAAGCTTCTCACGACATGAGAAATATTATGGGATGTGCAACCTCATCCAAAGAGGACTTCAAGAGTCATGACCCTAATGAGAAATAGTAAGGGATGTGCAAGGTCATCCAAAGCTGAAAGACATGGAGGTTTTTTGTTGGAAAACCATAGAAAGTTTGGAGATTAGCATTCTAGACAAGGACTTAAAAGGAAGCTTCACTCAAAATAATTGAAAAAGATTTTATTTCAAGCTTATGGTCGAACAGAGAGAGTCTAAGGGTAACCAAAAATGAGGGAGATGGAAGCAAAAATTTGCACGATCAAAGGAAGGTACTAGTTGGATGGTCTAGGTCCGGTTCGAAATTTAGCACCAATGCTTAGAATAGCTGCAAGGAGCGCAGGAGGGAGGGCGGGCAGGGGTTTGGTTGCGGTGGCCAGAGCGAAAGGGAGCTAGCAGATTGGAAATCCACAAAAACTGAAATTTAGCACCAATGCTTAGAATAGCTGCAAGGAGCGCAGGGGGGAGGGCGGGCAGGGGTTTGGTTGCGGTGGCCAGAGCGAAAGGGAGCTAGCAGATGGCGCCAATATTTGCAGGCCCTTGCGCTCTTTTGGTACATGGGTGCAACCAGCACCTATTCATGTGAAGACGTCCTGAAGAACATGTCTGCTTAGTAGTAGGCATGTCCCTTAGTGAAGGTGAGCTCAGCACATGAAAAGACAATATTTGTGCCCCTTGACATCATTTGGTTCCATGGAAGAGGACAAGGAGCCATTATTGATCATGTAAGCAGGTGATGGAAAAAGTTTATACGATCCATCTCACCATCTCTTTCACAAGTATGTCTTTTAAGGGGTCTTCAGATGTATCAACTCGATATCTCTGATGTTGAGATGAGGCTAGATATTGGAGGGCATTTGATATACAAGTAGCAGCAGAAGAGCCAAGGAGTAGATACACGATAGAATACTTGTTGTGAGCACAGAATGCAAGTGTCTTTTCCATGTCGCGAGAACATTGAGACATAAGGAGCAGATACACAATGGAACGCCTTGTCAGAATGTTGTGTTTATTGGTCTCAAGCCTCTCTTAAACTCCAGAGAAATGTGCATCAAAGGAATTGTGCACGTATTTGTAGAGGTGTGCCCCTCATGAAGGGTAAACTATGCAGCATATTAACAGAAGTGGTCAATGGTATTTTCACTGAGCGAGCTGTCTTCCTTGGGTTTCTTTCTCCTTATTGTGCAGCAGTGCCTTTGAATCAGGTAGACACTTCACCACATCTCATCTGTCTACCGCCAATGCATGCACCATGTTGTCAATCACAAAACACTGCACCCTGGCTGCTGCTTCACTTGCAGATTTCCAGCCTCTGACAGATTTCCTCATGCTCTGACCTGCCTGCTGCAGCATAGATATTCGACAGCATGACATGCGCTGCGGCATTGTTTGAATCAAGCCCCAAACAATGGTTTGCAGCAAGTGTTGCACGCCTCACATCACCATGGATTCTGCAAGCACCAAGGAAGGCCAGCCAAATTGTATCGTCTTTCCCAAATGGCATGATGTTAATCAACTCCTCTGCTTCATCCAAGTGCCCAGAACGACCAAGAAGGTCTATCATACAAATGTAATGCTCCACAGTGTAAGTTAGGCCATAATCTCTACTCATAGAAAGAAAGAAACGCCTGCCATCTTTCACTTGGCCTGTATGACTGCATGCAGTGAGAGCACAAATGAAAGTGATCTCATTTGGCTTGACACCTTCAAGCTGCATTACATCATAGAGTTCCAGGGCTTCCTTTCCATGACCATTGTGAGAACATGCTGCAATCATGGTATTCCAAGAGACAACATCTCGATATTGCATCATCTTGAGCACAGTCCTTGCAGCTTCAAGACTCCCGCACTTACCATACATGTTGATAAGTGCATTTTCCAATACAAGGATTCTATCGTACCCACTGTCAACAATGGCCGCATGGACTTGCTGCCCCTCTTCTAGACCTGCCAGGCCAGCACAAGCATCAAGACCAGAAATAAAGGTGATCTTGCTAGCCTTAATGCCTTCACGCAACATCTCAGACAAGAATCTCAAAGCCTCCTTACCACGGCCATTCTGGACACATGCTGCAATCATTGCATTCCAGGACACTATATCACGCTCATGCAAGCTGCCAAACACATTCCTTGCATCATCAAGACTCCCACATTTGCCATACATGTTGATGAGGGAAGTCCCTATAACAAGGTCTTGTTCCTCATTACTGGCAACAATAACATCATGGATCTCCTGCCCTTCTTCCAGTGCTGCTACACTGGTACATGCATCAAGGATGCAGATGAAGGTGACCTTGTCTGGTTTTAAACCTTCCAGTTGCATGCAATGAAAGAGTTCCAATGCCTCTGTGCCATGTACATTTTTACCACATGCTGCAATGAGGGCACTCCAGGAAATCACATCCCTCTGAGGCATTCTGCTAAACACAGCTCTTGAAGTGTCAAGATTTCCATGCTTTCCATACATGTTGATGAGAGCATTTCCAACGATAGGATTTCCCTCATATCCATTACCAACAATGGCAGCATGGATCTCTTGCCCTTCTCCAAGGCCTGTCAGGCTAGTGCAGGCTTCAAGGACAGAAATGAATGTGATTTTAGACTGCTTCAAACCTTCACACTGCATCTGATAAAAAAGTTCCAGGGCCTCCTTGCCATGCCCATTTTGAGCATAGGCTGCAATCATAGCATTCCAAGAAACTGCATCCCGCCAAAGCATTTTCTCAAATACACGCCTTGCATGCTCGAGATCACCCCATTTTCCATACATACTAACAAGTGTGGTCCTTACAACTCCATGTTGCTCATATCCGCTATTGACAATTGCAGCATGGACCACAACCCCCTCTTCTGCAAGAGCCTGGCTGGCACAAGCATCAAGAACACTGACAAAAGTAATTTCATTAGGCTTTACACCTTCAAGTTGCATCGAATGGAATAGCTGGAGGGCCTCGTTGCAGTGGCCACTATGAGCACATGCTTTTATCATGGCACTCCATGAGACGACATTACGTTGAATCATTCTGCCAAAAGTGTTCTTGGCGTCAGTGAGGCTCATGCACTTGCCATACATACTAATCAAGGCAGTCCCCACAACTACATCTTCCTCATATGCATTGTCGATTATGGCACCATGGATTCTTTGCCCATCTTCTAGAGCCAAAAGGCTGGCGCATGCATCAAGAACGCAGATAAAGGTGACCTTGTCTGGCTTGACAGCTTCAAGCTCCATTTGGTGAAAAAGTTCAAAAGCCTTCTTGCACTGCACATTCTGAGCACACGCTGCGATCATAGCATTCCAAGAGATCACATCGCGTTGAGACAATCCGTCAAACACACTCCATGCATCATCCAAACTCCTGCACTTGCTATACATATTGATAAGGGCAGTTCCCAGAACAAGGTCTTGTTCATATCCACAGTCCACCATGACAGCATGAACCTGGTGCCCATCTTCTAAGGCTGCCTGGCGGGCGCAAGCATCGAGAATGCAGATGAAAGTGATCTTGTTTGGCATGACACTTTCGAGATGCATCTCATGGAAGAGTTTCAACGCCTCTTCACCATGCCCATTTTCGGCACAGGCTCCAATCAAAACACTCCAAGAGACCACATCTCGGCAAGGGGCTGTGCGAAATATGCTCCTTGCATCGTCCAACCTACCATTCTGAGTATACACACTAATCAGTATATTCCATGAATACGAATTGGGATTCTGTATTTTACCAAACAGAGCGCTTGCGTCCTCCACGCTGCCACAGTTGCCATACATTTGGACAAGATAATTCCCCAGAAATATATTGTGACCGTATCCGTACCTGATTATGTCAGAATGCACACGTCTACCATCGCACAAAGCCTTTGATTTTCCGCATTGCTTCAGGAGGGAGGCAAGAGTGGCAATGTCCGCCGGTGTGTCCAGCGACTGCGCTAAGCCAGGATCCATAATGGGGGTTAGAGCAGTACAGTGCCAGCAAGGGACTTAAATGGGTCTTGCTGAGAAGGAAAGCTATCCTGAATTGTGGGAACTGGAAGCAGCTCCTGCTGCGGTAGAGGGAGGGCGACCCAAATGTATGGAAGCAGGGAGCAGGGACTCCAGAACTTGGTCTTGGGAAGGGGGTGTTGTCTCTTGGAGAGGTACATTTGCCCACAAGGGGGTTTAGACGTTCGCCCACCTGAGCTCGCTGCAGCTCAGGCGTTTAGACATTCGCCCACCTGATCTCGCTGCCCATGTTCCGTGTGGCCTGTCATCATAGGCCACGTGTTGCTCTGTTGGTTTGGGGCAGCGAGCTCATGTTCGGTGTCGCCTTTCATCATAGGCGACATGGGTGTTGCTCTGGCGGTGTGGGCGTTTGCCCACCCACTGAGCTTGTTGCCCGTGTTCGCTGCCTGTCATCATAGGCCACAGGTGCAATGTTCACATCAAACCTGCAAACTATATACAATGAACCTGTAGCATTTTCATTTTCATCCGTAAAAAAAATATTTCCTCAATTTTGTAAAATCTATAAAATTTTAGGCAATTTAGTAATCAACAAATTCTTGGGAAAAACCATCAAAATTTGAAATCCCAAGTTTTGTGATTTGTTAAGAAAAATGTTTTTGTGAACACTGCACAGGTGTTTGTGCCCCTCTTAGATGACCCTCTGTGTGTGTGTGTGTGTGTGTGTGTGTGTGTGTGTGTGTGTGTGTAGGGTAGGGGGGAGGGAGGGGGGGATTGTCATGTGGTGCATGCGTGCAGCTATGAAGTGCCCACGATGATGGCTCTCCATAACCTCTCCTCGCTTGTAATAGCTAACCACTTGCCTTCAAGTTGGGTTGTTCAGGACCACTGATCCCAACATGTGTAGGATGGTCATATGGAAGGCGTGGAACTTGAACTTCATAGATTATCTTCTTTGGATAATAAGAGGAGCATGACAACAAATGATCACCACATAGGACAAGTGTGGTACCCACTTATTGGAGGGGGAAGATGAACCATAGCCATGCGGTTGAAGTGCCATGCCCCATGGTCTTGTCTTTGATATTGTCAATTGGCTCATCCAACACATGGTAGACGGGTCCATTTCAAGGGTTATATGGAGACCATAAGGAGGCCTCTCCCTCTTGTGAAAGTGGTCCACCTACAAAGCGACTAACTTGTTTTGCTAGAGGGACACATTGACTTTTGGCCTTTACAATTAGCAAAACAAGCAAGGATAGGGGAAACACAGTTTACACTAATGGTGACTACATAATGTGGGTTGTCTCAGCAGTTTCATAGAGGCTTAACAACTTGATTCAAGCTAGTGCCGACCCATCAACAAGCTTCTAGACGGTTGGCACCATGAATCATTGTACATCTCAGCCGATCTCATAAAGGCTCATATTCTTCACAAATAGAGCAAGGTGATTTGATGGCCCATATTATTGTTGTGACACATTGCCCATTGCTCTCCATCAAAGTAAGGCAAAATATTTTATATATTCAATCAACCGTGACTCTTGGCTCTTGGACTCCAACCTGATGTTTACTTCAACCACGACTCTTGGCTCTTGGCTCTTTTTAGATCACCTCAAGTCGCGCACCTTATCATCGAGTCCATCTTACCTTGAATTGTCTTATGATGAATCCATCTTAGCTTGAATTATCTTACTTTGCTGCTTCAGGTGAGTATGAACGTCGAAAACACAACGTATGGATTTGGTTTGCCTCTAATAAGTTATGCCACCATTTTCTCCAATTAAGTTATAAATTAGCCATACGTGATTTGATGACGTCCATGTTGGTGAAGCTCATGCAATGCTTCTTGTAGCAATGAGAGTGTAGGAAGAAAGTTAGCTAGGCTATAATGGCATCAACTATGGCTTGGTGGTTGTTGCAAGATAGCTTTGGCCACTGTCTTTGCGCATCCAAACGATGCACTATTAATTGAAGACAAGTATGATACAATGGTGAAAGTAATGGGAACATGCGTGGGATAATGTTTTAAAGTACCCTGAGGATGTGTTGGAGATTTTTCCCTCCCAAACAAGGCGAGTAACCATTTTTAGACATATGCATGCAACATCCTGGTTTTTTACCCTTGAGAGCCATGAATGTGGATCTTTAGAACAATGGTGGGTATTTGATCTAGGACATGTAGATATGGCATCCACGACAGACATGGTGTTTGATTGAGGCAAGCCTTACCATGTGTTATGTTGACCTAGGTATAGGAATGCTCTTCATCCTAAACCTTAGGGGAAATGTAAGTACTGAAGAAAAGACCAATGTTATTGTTTCATTGTGTGCAATATGATATGGCATGAATTGTATAGAATATGAGGGCTAGAGGGGGGCTAGAGACCCATGGCTGAGGTGGCAACCTTTCTCTTGGGAGATGGTCCCCATATGTGCATTAAGAGGGTGGTTGTGCATAGTCCATGAATACATTGTAGTATAAGGGCAAAGTAGAATGAGGTGGCAAGCATCTTTGTCCTCATAGATGCTTTGTGTGCATGTTTATATTAGGGAAGGCTCCATGCATATGAGCCTTCCAATCTTGATATAGGATATAGGGCCTTGATTTTTGTGGAAATGGAGGATAAGGGTTGGGGCACCCAATCGAAGGTCTTTTGCTAAGATGTTCACATGGAAGATGCCCTCTCCCACCTTAAACATGTGGGAGGCCTCTTTATTGATGAGACATAGGCTATAGAATAAGGTATGTGAGCAAGGAAGGGATAGATACATAGACCCTCCTCTCAAGTATATGCCACCATTTTCTCCATATATTTATAAAGGATCTTTTCCTTTCCTCATGGAAGCTTTGCTTTTTTCTCCATTCCCCCTTCATGACATTCACCATTCCATTCCCATGTGTGTATTTCCCTCCCTTTGTGTAGATCGCTAGTGGACATATGATGTGGCTCGAGATTCCATCTCCCCCCCCCCCCTCTCTCTCTCTCTCTCTCTCATGCAAGCACGCACACATGCACAATCCTTTTGTTGCTCTAATTTGTTGGTTTTTAGTGAAGTGCTCTTTTCACAAAGATGTAAATAGCTTCCCTTTCCCTCACATGCATGGGTAGCCTATTGACGCACAAATGAACCTTTGTGATTTAAAAATATAGAATCACTAACTCATGTTGAGGGATGACTCAACTGACTAGAAGAGTAGTCTTGTATATATTATAACTTAACTTTATTGTGTATAAAATTTGTGACATTCGCACAAATGAGAACTGAATGGAATATTACTTTTTAAAAGGAAAAAATAGAGACTTTTTTTATCAAATTTAACGACACTATTACACAGTATCATTATGGAAAAAATGCCTAGAAACAAGAGGCCTACAACTAAGAGCATCTTTCATAACAAACTTGAAAATGGTCAATATTTTTCTAATTCTAGAATGATATTCTGAAAAAGATAAAAATCAAGGAGTTTACATGCACTCTTTCACTCTATAAGTGCATCCTCTTTTGTATCAACACCTATAGTTTCACCATGATCAAGGTCATCATCATGATTCAATGACGACGATTTAAAAGTGGATGACCCATCCTCCTCAACCATATCAACAAGGATGTTCTCTTCATCCTTTGAAGACCTACTAATGGTCCTTCCATTTTTAATAGTGTGAGCCTAGAGGAGGATCCAACAAGGTGTGTGGCAGAGACTAGAACATTCTCAAAGAGGATGTCTCTTGTCTTCTTCCTTAGACATCCATTATTTGTAAGTTGAAAATCATAAACAATATGTCTACTTCTTCCAGGTCAAGAACACCCAATCATGGTTGGTTCTTGGTGCCCATTCTGGCCCCAATGGAAGTCACTTGCCCTTGCATAGACTTTTGAATTTGTGTCACTTTTGCAACACAAAATGGATGTCTAAGAGGGTTTTCTTGAGGAAGAGTTGCAATCATGGATCCAACCTTCAAATCTTGCACAATGCCTACCCACGTTTTCATGAGATCTTATTTACTTTGGCGAGATCTTCATGCACCACCAAAGATCTTCATGCACCAAGGTACATCTCTCGCATAGGTGCATTGATTAAAGCTTCCATTGTAAGAACAGATGTTGGGGTTGTATAGGCTTTCTTGAACGAAGAGAAGATATTCGCCATACAAAAGGATTCCAAAAAGTAGTAGTATTAATCTTGAACCAATCAAGGATGAGGTCTTGGTACTCAAAGAAAGTATTCCATGACAAACCATTGTCTCCACTTCTAGAGTATGTCTTTGCCTCATCAATCAAAGTTCTCTTCTCATATATGCATCTTTCATAGTCTACATCCCTTTCTTAAGCTTGTGCCTACTTTACCTCAATATCAATTACCAAATTTCTTAAAACGAAGGACAAAATTTGTAGGGCATTGATGGGTACCCATCTAGAGAAGAGGCTCAATCTCTTGGTACAACAACGCTCATCTTCTCCACCTTGAAGAAATCTCATAAAATTGTAAGTCTCTTTCAAGTGTTAAACTTCAGGCCATGGAGTATAAGACTCTTTCACAATATCCTTCATCTCTACCAAAGTAAATGCATGATCTCATTCGATCTTTTTGGAGAATGTCCTGAATATTTGGTATATTTGATAGTCACGATGAACAACCAAGAGGAGACCAACTTTGATCTTATCAACAATTCCCTTATACATGAGAAATGTCTAGTTTTTATTTTCACTTGTTGTAATGTCAGGTTAGATATATAGTATTCTTGGAAGGGGACGAGGTGATAAGGCGATAAGTTATTATGATTGATAGATTTGGATCATTGTGCAAATTTGGATTATTAAAAAGTATCTGAGTTTGGATCTTTTTGTTATACAAAAGGCATCCACAAGATGCATTTGCACAATTGTCTGTTCCTTCACATCGTTTGGAACTCTCATGGTGGCAAATAGATATTTTTTTAATCCATGCCATCTAAAAGGATCCCAAGACACTCGTTAGGATTCTTCAAGAACTTCTTCTATGCTTTGCCAACTGGGAGTGTTCTTGAGCATGTTGATCACACTATGGTGCATAAGAGCACTATTGATTTGAGCTGCATGTAAAAATGCACACAAATTACCAAGCATACTCAATATCCTTTACAAACTCAATATGAACATGTAAAAAGTTTGGTACCCTGCTCGCTTAAGGTTGATATTTGTCATCAACTCTTGAGGTTTGCACATATACTACAAACTCCTATTCTTACGTTTTTGGGTATCTTCATGCTATTAAAGAAGTTTATCACAATCTACTAAAATGCCTATAGCTTGCAAAATTTTCATCACCTTTTTACATCAAGCCAACATCTCATCCTTGTATAGTGTGTAAACCTCAAATGTTGCGTAATTATCTATGAAATGTAGTTTTCCTATTGTGCACATTACTTCTGCATTCATAGCAAAGTAGCTATGCCAATAAGACGTGTTGTCTTTTGCACACGTGCAAGCATTGCATTCCCCCCAAACTATGAATATTTTTAAAGGCTGATCTACAAATCTGCATACTTCCCAAACAATACTCTACCTAGTCATTCTTCAAAGGTTGATTGTTGCATTCAAGGAATAATCATATTCCTCACAATTCAAACCAAGGTGCTATGTCCTCACAGCTCTTAGCTTTCTCACCCCAAACACCCCCGAATGCCAAGTGAGCTTTTTTGAATGTGTGTGCTTAGCAACGACATCACTCAATTGCATACCCCTCAAACAATACTTTTGACATCCAAAACCACATGTGCTTGAAACCCCAGGAAGACCCATTAATGCAATGAACACAATTTTTGAGAATCAAATAGGATATCAAGAGTGTGCACTATGTTATAGCATAGAAATAAATTTCACCTAGCCTAGTCCTTTGTTCTCAATTTTTGGAGTTCTATGGCAGTTTTTGGCATTAGATCACAACCATAGGTAGAAATTTTGTAGTTGTGTATGCTTCACCTGATCCCCTTGGGATTTGGCATGGCTCCCATCACTACCACCTCAATTTTTTGGATTCTTAGATCTCAAATTTAAGATCGTCGAGGATCACTCAAATTATCTCCCAGACGAAATCATATATCATTCTATATGTCTCCTTCCTCAAGGGCCTAAACTTCCATCAATCATGCATCTTTGCCTAGAGTGCTTCTAGAAAGCTATCAACTAATGTCAGGTATCTCTATTTCTCCTCTTCGCACCTTAGCATTAGAAGAGGGGTTTCATTTTAGTGAAGCTTCATAGTTATCCCTTTTAGAGAATATCCTTAGTGGTTTAAGCTAGGAGTCTTCTTTTTTACTAGAGGTTAAGAGCTAGGGACTTCCCCTCGAGTCCTTTGTAGAGCTTCTTTGAGGAGGTATTTTATGGGTTGAGAAATGAGCTTCTTTTTATTGTTTTGAAGTATTATAGTGTAGGGTGAGGAGTCCACCTCCTTGTAAAGCTTGGATTTCCCAACTACACCAAAGCTTTAAGCTTGAGGGGCCACTTAATGCCTATCATCCATTAGTTTTATCATCATAGCTCTTAGATTTTCCATATGCCTAGCTCCATGATATGTTAATCAAACCATAGGAGTCTTTGCTCACAATTGTAAGGGCTAGACTCTATGCCGTTGTTCCATGACATCGACTTTTGGCTTCAACTTTTCCAAATCTTAGCCTCTCAACCAAACTCATTGCATCTGGATCCTACCCATGGGCATCTATGCTCAAGTGGTCTATTTTTTCACATTTTACATTCATGAATGTTTGGACCTCTTCCATAGATGATAGTGTGGAAACTATTGGCAAATCCCCTTTAGGTATTGTCGCCTTCTTGGCATGTAATGCCTTCTTGGCATTCTTCAATTGTGTGAGGCAATATTCTACATGGAGAAACCAACAATCTTTGGCACTCTTTCTAATTTATTTTCCAGCGTTATGGGGGTTGATTGGGATGAAAAATGTTGGGGTAGCTTGTCATGAATACTCGGCCTAGGGGTGCAATCTAGGTGCCTGAGATAGAAAACAATCCCCCAAGATTTACGAAAACAAAATTAAAAAAGGGAGGGAAATTTCCTTTTGCAAACTATGTTTCACTCTATGTGCCCATAATCTTGCACCTATTTGCTAATCATTACATAGCTCAGGAATGTCACATGGCTATGTTGGGCTTCAATGCATGTGGTAGCCCACACAACTACTGACATTGCTCTTCTACTACAACATATAGCTACCCATTGTTAGGCTTGATGGGCTACCCATGTGGTGGCTTTCCAAGCTACCAACATGGAAGGCTTGATGGGCTACCCATGTGGTGGCTTTCCAAGCTACCAACATGGAAGCCACACTATCTTAGATCTATGGTTTACCCACATTCTATTTCCCACAAGGCTTCCCCTCATCCCCCTTCCCATGCTACTAGTCTTCCTTCCCTGTCTCCTCTTATAAGGACTTATACATGAGGAGGTGCCTCATAAATTCCAACAAGCAATGTATCTTCTCCAAACCTTGGTGATGCCCATGGAACTACTAGAGATGTATTTTACCTTGTGGGTAATGTGATAGCGCATGTGCAAGGAGCCAAAAAATGTGCATGACATCAAACCAAAAAAGAAGGATTTGTGTTAATAAGCTTGCTACGAGGCTCCTCCCTCCATGAAGCCAATGGTTGGCTACTGATATCATTCTTATTCTTGTACAAAGATTTTGGATCAAATCTATCACTTAGGAATGTGTATACATGTGTGGTGATTGCTTTTTTTTAAAAGATAGCATCATTTGATACCATTGTCACGTTTTTAGACACTCATGATCTATTTATCCTTAACATTGATGCCATTTGCTTTATCTTCCATTATCAATACACCCCCAGGCATGTGTAAACCCATTGTATTCTAGATCATTTGTCTTTTGTAAAAGTTAATAGGCATACCTCTCTCTCTCTCCTTTCCTTTCTTTGACTTTGATTTACAACCAAGCCTTCTCTCTACTCTTTGAGCTGCTTCAACCATGTTATTACAGTCATTTGCTTCTCCTAATTGATCTCTTCTTGCAGTTCTCAATTGCTCGGTGAGTCCTTTGCAAAAATAGTCACCAAGTTGTTCATCTGTAGGCCTTTGTGGGGCAGCTAGCCTCTGATTCTGATTCCTGAATTTCTATGCATAGTCCTCCACCAATAGGTCTTTTTGTTTGATATTTTAAAGCTTCTTTAGAACTGCTTCTGGTGTTTTTCCTTTCCTAAATCTACTTAGGAATGAGACTTTCAAGGCATCATAGTCTGCAAATTTTGAAAGACCATATTGCATAAACCAAGTCATTGCCTTACCTTCAAGAGTAGCTGCAAATTGCTCTTTCTTTACTGCATCAGGCAGAACTCCAAATTTGCTAGCTGTCCAACGTGTCTCGAACTCTGTCCAATATGACATCTTGGATCTTGTCCTTTCTTCCCCTCAAACTTTGCTGCTTTGACTAAGGGGTTTTGCA
The DNA here is from genome assembly GCF_047967505.1 of Dipteris shenzhenensis. Lineage (NCBI taxonomy): Eukaryota > Viridiplantae > Streptophyta > Polypodiopsida > Gleicheniales > Dipteridaceae > Dipteris > Dipteris shenzhenensis. The sequence continues at coordinate 44,334,210 of NC_141597.1, forward strand.
TCCGGACAGCTTGGAGAACAGGTGCCTTCTTTTTTTGCTAAGGTGGCAAGGGATTGAAGCTTATTTGTCTTTTGGCTGAAATGAATAAGCTTGCAGCTAGATGTGTTCCCACAATGATGAATGTCTCACTAGGTGTTGAAATAGGCAACACCTCAAGTTCAACTACAGCTTCTTGAATATCAGAGATGTGAACCGAATTTGTTGAGGAACTCTCCCCACTTGGGATATAGTCAGATCGTGGAAGATGTTGTTAAGATCTTGATCTGGCTGATTGTGAGCCTCGACTCTAGCTCTATTCCTTGTGAAGTAGATGCCTCCAATCTGATTTGGTGAAGGTGGACCTTCAGTTGCTTCTAACATTTGCTGGGAGTGCCTCCATGAACTATATAGACGAAGTCAGAATGACTTTGTTTTCCATCAGTTGTACTGATACCCGTGCTATTTGGAGATGACAATTGCTCTGTTGTTGTGTGGCCTTTATAAGGATATGTTGGTGCTGATGGTCACCAACCTTCTTGGCTTAACGGCTTTTCTTGCTTAGAGCTTGTGCTCTATCTTCAGTGACTACTATTTAGCCAGATGTTGTTCCGCCTCGTTGTAGCTTGTTGCTTGAGATAGTTGCTCAACACATCTCGTAACACCTTCGTAGCTGTTTCAGCTTGTCCATCATGCTTTGGAAATATTGTAGCAAGTTTCATCAGCTTCATTCTTGTTTCTTTTAGTGGCTTGGAGTCTTTGCTCATCTGTTGATAGTTCCAACTACTATCTGACTGCTTGTTGGATTTTCTCTTTCCTCTTCTTTTGCTTGTTGATTATTGACTTGTCCACTTCTTGAGTCACCTTGACCTTTGGCTTGTTTGCAACTCTATGTGCGGTGGAATGAAATTGTATCTTTGTATCTCTTTTTTGGTCCTGAGTTGTTGTTGTCATAGTACCAATTGTCTTCTTCTTTCTGTGCGTCCCTTACTTGGAGTCTGCACTTTGTTGTGTTTGTTTCTCTATTGCGGTGAAGCTGTTTGTTCGTCACCTTGTGTGTGTTGAATTGGAATGTCGTCCAAGTGTTGTCCATCAACTTTCTGCACTAGTCTTCTCAAATTTTGAGTTCAAGCAAGGAGTAGGATTGCCAAATGTGTTCCCAGTTAACTTAGAATGCAAAAGTTACTTGACTAACTTTAACTGAAAACAAGACAATTTCAAAGAATAGTACACAATCAAAAGCAGTGTGGAATAACTCAAAAGAGGACTGCATATAGATTTCCAGACATTCACAAGTACAGGAGAGTTGAACACAAAAGTTTCTTCTTCTTCATATTTGCTTGAACAACAACTGAGCTCAGCTTGAGCCAAAAACAGGCTAAAACCTCAGTCAGGTTGCAGTCCCAGGTTGTAGTCCGATAGTTGTCGACTGCATACACTATTGTAGAGACAAAATCCAAGAGAGTGCTTGGAAATTGTTATAACCATTTTTTAGTTACAAACTATGTTCTATTCCTGGAAGTAGTGGCTTATTGGGGTGGTGGATTTAACCCTCAACACTAATGAAGAAATCAAGACATATTTTCTCCTATCCCACCATGAAGCAAACAAAGCATCAGTACAAAGGTCTTTATGATTGAACTAAAAATTATTTCTAGAGATCCAAATGAGCCAAAGAGCATGAGCTCTTATTTGGAACCAAGGCTCATGCCTTATTCTGCATGCATCACCTAGTAGAATAGCTTTCCAATTCATAGGTTCTCCACACTCAATCTAAATAAATTTCCAAACTCTTATGGCATTAGGGAAAGCAACAAATAAATGAAAAATATCCTCCATAGATTCCAGACATCTCGAACACTTGCCATCTCCTTTTCCTATTCTAAGTCCTCTAGCATTAGTCCGAACTGCTTTATGGAGAATAAGCCGTGTAAGGAATGACATCTTCTCAAGAACACTTTAACCCATATTCTGTGGAACTTGGCATACCACATAGCTCGATCATCTTTCAACTCCCATCTTACATTGAGGGTTCTAAATAGATCATATGTGTCAGCAGTAGGAGTTGGGATTGGAAGTAAGGAGGAGCATCCTACCCAACTGAATTTTGTTGAGATATCAAGCTCTACTCGTGATATGCCAAGGTGACTATTGTGCATTTATGTCATCGACTTGTTAGCTGCAGATGCGGTTGGTACACCGCCCATGAATAATAGGTGGATGACAGCTATCTTTATGTACTCTAGTTAGTGGCTCGGTTAGTATGCCACCTAGGTTAGCTAAGTTTGGTTTGAGACCCATATATAGGGTTCACCTATTCCTTTTGTACTTAGAGAGAGTTCATTTGGCTTTCACAACTAAGAAGAGGAAAACTGCTTTCAGCCTCCACCTTTGTGTGTATTCCCCCATTGTGTATGTGAGAAAGCTGCAAGTGAGACTCCTTACTTCTCTCCCACTCTCTTCACATGGTATCAAAATCAAGTCATGGTAAGGAGCTCAAGAAAGCAAACCAAGTTCACGGTGTCTTGGTAAGAGGATCAGTGTTGCTTTCCTTTTTTGAGTTTGGGAGCAAATCTTTGCAAGTAGCATAGCCGAAAGTGCAAGAGTGCACTGTCTCAGATTGGGATGCCCTTCATGGTGCGACGAGAGGTGCGACGAGAGGGCAGTATATGCTGTGGGATAAGGCAAAGCCCTTGGTGACATTATTTTTTTGATTCGAGGCCATTTCGAGGCCTGTTTTAGTGGCGGAAGTTTTTCGAAGGCACTCAAAAAAGTGCCCTATTTTTGCTGTGTGACCATTATTTTGCAAGTCGGTGAAAAGTTACCGCAGAAATTGCATCATATGCCTGTGCGTAGAGATATTGGGAGTGACAGAATCATTCTTATTGCCTGTTGATGCAAAATCGTCACTAGGAAGCAACTGTGTGGTCAAATACTGCTTTTGTCAGTTTTGTAGATTTGCCCTTGTGAGGCAGTTGTGTTTTTTGTAGTGACAAAATATTTTTGCAGTGTTCTATAATGGCGTGTGATGCTCCTTCACATATAGTCATTGAAAAGCTTGACAAGAACAACTTCCAAGCATGGAACTTTAGAATGACAAATTTCCTTAAGGGAAAAGGCTATTGGGAGTTCATTACTGGAGCTGAACAAGAACCAGTTATTCCTAATGTTCCCAATCAACAGGAGTTGCAGGCATTTAAAGGATGGTGTGAGAGAGCCAGAAAAGTTATGTACTGGCTGTCTATCAGTATTTCAGATTCTATGATTGTGCATATTCAGGATGCAAGCATGCCAAAGGAGGCATGGGATACCTTGACAAAAATGTATAGCACAAATATGCAAGCCAGGAAAATGAAGCTCAAGCAGGACTTGCATAATGTGTAGAGAGAAAATATGAGCATCAATGACTACCACGTGAAGGTGAAGAAGATTGCAGATGCACTTGCTTCCGTTGGGTCGCCAGTGGAAGATGATGATTTAGTTTCTGTGACCTTGAATGGTCTAGGAAAGGATTATGCACAATTCCAGACATCCATTGCTGTCCATGAAAAATTTCGTGATTTTGAGGAGTTGATTGCTCTTCTAATTTCATAAGAGTGGAGAAATGGTGGTGCATCTTCTTCAGGAGGAACTTCAAAAGAAACTGTCTTCTACTCAAATGCTAGAACAGGTAGAGGCAAAGGTAGAGTCGGCCGATCTGGAGGCCATGGCAGAAATCAGAATATGCAGCAAATTCAAGAAAACCAGTCCTATGGAAGAGGACATGGTAACTTTAGAGGCAGGGGGAGCCAAAGAGGTCATGGTGGATGGCAGAGAGGCCAAAATGTAAACAACAATGTTGAATGCTACTATTGTGGTAAAATGGGTCATATGGTTAAAGACTGCTATAAAAAGCAGAATGACATCATGACTGGAAAATTGCAGCAAGGCAATTATGCATCTCTAGTAGACAGGGTGATGACAGAACTGAGCATTTGTTTATGGTGCAGCACATGACCAATTCTGTGACAAGTGCAAAAGAAAGCAATGATGTGTGGTATGTTGACTCGGGTGTGTCAAACCACATGAGAGGTCATGCAAAATGGATGCAGGATGCAAGGAAAATGGAAAGACCAAGATTTGTGGAGACTGGTGATGATACTGCACATCCTATTGTGCAGATTGGTAAAATTCCTTTGTCTATGCAGGGTGGGAAAAAGAAATACCTATCTGATGTATTTCATGTCCCGAATATCACCAAGAACCTAGTTTCTATTGGTCAAATGGTTGAGCAGGGCTTGCAGGTCAGATTTAATCCTCATGGATGCTTCGTTGAGGATATGAAAAATAAAGGTCACTTGATAGCAAAAGGGAAGAAGAAGGGCAAGATGTTTACATTGGATGCAGACATGCCTGAATTGAGTGCAACAATGTTTCCACATGGGACCGATGTAGTTGCAAATATTGATATCTGGCATAAACGCATTGGTCATGTTAATGTACATCGACTTAAATTAATGCAGGCCCAAAATATTATTGCAGGATTGCCTAAGTTCAAGGTTGCAGAAATGCATAAGGTATTTGAAGCCTGTCAATTTGGAAAATAGGCAAGGAAACCATTTCCTAGACATGTTCAAGAGAGTAAGAGGCCATTGGAATTAATCCACTTCGATGTGTGGACTATTAAAGCTGCATCTATTGGAGGCTGTCATTATTTTCTCACTTTTATTGATGACTACAGCAGAAAAGTTTGGGTGTATATTATGAAAAAGAAAAGTGAAGTGTTTGGGCATTTCAAAGCTTTTAAAGCTATGGTTGAAAAAGAAACAAGCTTGCAAATAAAATGCCTAAGGTCAGATGGAGGGGGAAAGTACCTCTCAAATGAGTTTGCAAGGTTCCTACAGGAGCATGGCATAAAGCAGCAATATTCATGCAGTCATACCCCACTGCAAAATGGACTTGCAGAAAGGAAAAATGGGCATATTGGAGAGGTATCTCATGCCATGCTCAACGAAAAAGACCTGCCAGATTATTATTGGGCTAAAGCAAATGCTACAATAGTCTACATAATGAACAGGACTCCCACTGCAGCAATACATGGCATGATGCCAGAGGAGAGGTATACTCGTAGGAAACCAGATATTTCTCATTTGAAAGTTTTTTGTTGCATTGCCTATGTTCATGTGCCAGATGAGTTGAGATCCAAGTTGGATCCAAAAGCTGAGAAGTGCATCTTTATTGGTTATTCTCTACAATAAAAAGGGTATAGATGCTATAACCCTTCTACTCGTAAGTTTACAGTGAGCAGAGATGTTGTTTTTTATGAGATGAGTAGCTAGTATAAACCAGTAAATGTGATTGATGATGTAGATGCACAAAATGGTAATGCTGCATAGAATTCACAGCAGTAATCACAAAATATTAGTGGACCTATAGTGTCCTCTAGCAGTGGTTCACATACTTTGCCATGGACAGGCAGATTGAGATCAGGAGGATCTCCTCAAAGCAATGCAGATAGTGATATGCAAGTATCACAAAAAGGAAAAGAGAAAGTAGATCAACCCAAGGTTGATGTGAATGCAGGTCACTCTTATGTGGATGGTGAATCCAGTGGCTCAAAACAGAGCCTTCATGATGAGTTGGGTATTCCTTCTATTGTTACACCTAGAGCAAGGAAGACAAGGGATGTTTTGAGAGCACCTGGTAGTGAACCTATTTTGTGTAGGTCTACCAGAGCTAGGTATCCTGTGGATAGGCTAAAATATGATGGATTTACAACCATTCACTATGCCTATATAAGTCCACATTGCAGTATGGACTATTCTATGAGATTGGGGTTCAGATACAGTTGCATGGATACACTGATGCTGATTGGGCTGGTAGTATTTATGATAGACGATCTACTAGTGGATATGTGTTCTCTTTTAGGAGTGTTGCAATCACTTGGAGCAGCAAGAAACAGCCTACAATTGCCTTGTCGAGCACAGACGCTGAGTACAGGGGTGCAGCAATGGCTGCATGTGAGGCAACTTGGTTGCATAAGCTACTTTATGATATGCATCAGTCTATAGATGGGCTAGTTGTCATTTCTTGTGACAATATGAGCAGTATACAATTGGCAAATAACCCATTCTATCATGCTAGAACAAAGCACATTGAGGTGCATTATCACTATGTGCAGGAGAAGGTTCTAGTAGGTTTTATTGATCTAGTTTATGTTAGCACAGAGGATCAGGTAGCTAACATATTCACGAAGGCATTGGGTGCAGAGAAGCTGCGCAAGTTCAGAGACCTGCTTGGTGTGCAGGAATTGGGATTGAGCTCGAGGGGGAGTGTTGAGATATCGAGCTCCACACTCGTGATAAGCCAAGGTGACCGTTGTGCATTTATGTCACCGACTTGTTAGTTGCAGATGCAATTGGTACACCGCCCATGAATAATAGCTAGATGATAGCTATCTTTATGTACTCTAGTCAGTGGCTTAGTTAGTATGCCACCTATTTGAGCTGAGTTTGGTTTGAGACCCACATATAGGATTCACCTATTCCTTTCATACTTAGAGAAAGTTCTTTTGGCTTTCGCAACTAAGAAGAGGAAAACTATTTTCAACATCCACCTTTGTGTGCATTCCCCCATTGTGTATGTGAGAAAGCTGCAAGTGAGACTCCTTACTTCTCTCCCACTCTCTTCACAAATTCTTTATGCAAGCACAGGAAGAGCCTCCTTTCCAACTAATTTCTCCCTTCCATAAGTCCAACCTCCCCATGACCAATCCCTAGTTTTGATTGGTGAGGGAAAATTCCCTTTTGATTTCCTACATGTCTTCCATCTGAAGAGTTCTCTGTTCCACAACTGCTCCCAAGATTGAACCCCTTCTTAAAAAGACCAACTGCCACAGTAAACTGTTCATTTGTCAATGTGCAACTTTTGAATATTGTTGACACCCAAATTGAGTCAATGGCCATGAAGGCCCCTTTACCAGAGAATTGTAAAAAGGCTTTTATATCTTTAAAGGCATCCCAAATAGACTTCCATAGAGGGCTTCCCTTGGCCTTACAGGGTTCAGGGTTGAAAATAACTGAAGTAAGATGATAACTTCTCCATTTGGGAGCTCTGCAGGGTCTGATGTGTCATATTTCTCACTTAAAGCTGAGCTCGTCATAATCTAGATGTAATAGAGCGTTGATAATCCAAGTAGTTGATAGTTTTTTGGCAACATCTAAAATATCTATTACACCTAGCCCCCCTTCTTCCATGGGCTTGATACAGTAACTCCATCTTACTCTAGAAATCTTGTTATTTCCTCCCCATAAAAATGATCTACACAATCTGATAAACCTATCAAGACCTATTTTAGATGGAGACTAGCAAGAAAGATAAAAATATCTATGGGGTAAAGACAATGGTTCAGAACCAATCTCCTTCTAGCTAGATTTGCTTGGAAGCTTCTCCACTTATCCAACTTTTTCTAAAAATCTATCCAAGACCCAAACCCACCTTTGCTTCATTGTGACATCAAAACCCATTGGAATGCCCAAAAGTCTAAAAATTGTGCCCTTTTGTATTTTGAGACATCCCAACTACTGAGAAGAATCCCTTGTTAATTGCCAACTGAGAGTATCATACCCTATTTTGGAGTGGTTAATTGAATATCCTAAATCTTTAGAGAAAACTTCAAGGCAATCCATTACACAACTGACAGCTTGCTCAATCTTTCTAGGGGTCAGTGCAGTGTCATCTGCAAACTATAGACAGACCAGCTGTTTACCAGAGACTTCCCTCTTGGCTTTGGCTTCTAAGGATCCAACCAAGGGCATCTGCTACTATAGCAAACAAAAGAGGAGCCAAGGGGCACCCTTGTCTGATTGATCTTTGCAAAAAAAAGGGATCACTCATCTTCCCATTGGTGTTAACCTTAGATGAGGCATTGGTGAGAAGAAGCTTCCCATGTCTTATAAAGATTGGATTATGAAATCCCATTCCAATCTATCATAAGCTTTGTCAAAGTCTACTTTAAGAAAGCATATATCATGTCTAGTTTCTTCAGCATACTCACACCCTTCCCAAATGTTAATTATGGCTTCAAGAAGGTGATGTCCTTTAATGAACCCCTTTTGCTTAGAGAGAATCCACTCTTTCATCTTGCCTTGTACCCTAAGAGCAAGAGCTTTTGCAAAAATCTTGTAACTGCAGTTGAGCATTGTTAAAGGTCTCCAGTTTTAAGCTCATCCTTGGGGCCCTCTTTTGGGATCACTTTGATAATGTCCCCATTGATTGTAGGGGGAGAGCACCTTTCACCAAACTTTCTTGCCATAGTAGTAAAAGATAGGGGCCAACTAGTTCCCATAAAGACTTATAAGACTCAATAGGCAGCCCATCCTCACCAAGTGTCTTACCATCTGCCATAGCTGGCACTACTTCCTTCAACTCCTCTAATGTAAAAGGCCTCTTCAAATAGGGAATATCAAACTGTTTGACAGCTTTCTCTCTTATAATTTGGCAGAACTCTCTAGCTCTCTGGGTGTCCTCACTTGGAGTGATTGCAGTAGACAGTAAATTTGGAAAATGTTGTTGAATGAACTCTATAGTCTCTTCTATAGTTATAGAGTAAGAGCCATTTGCTCTTTTAAGAAGAGGGAACTCCTCTTGAATTCTCTTTCTTTTGATTAGTTTAAATGTTTCCTTAGTGGGTCTATATATCCTCCCTACCCACCAACCTCTAAAGTAAATCTTGGAGTCATTTAATCTGATTTGTTCCTGCTTCCTGAGGTCCTTTTTAGCACTAACTAGGTCTTTTTGGGCATCTATATCTCCAATTCATGCTTTTTGCTCTAAAAGTTTTCAATTACTCTGTATTCCATCCATTCTTTAGCCCTAATCTTAGCTCTTCTCTTTTTAGCTATTTTTAGAATGATTTCAGTATCATGAACAACCAAAGCCCAAGCTTTTGAAGTAAAAGTGTGTTTGGAAAAAGCATTTTGCCAAGCATTACCAATTAGAGTTTGAACACTCTTCAACAAGAAGAGCTTTGGGTCAGCTTTAAACCAAGAAGAACTTCTATCCCGAGACCCAAAGTCACATCTATGTAAGACAGGTTTATGGTTTGATAAACTTAGAGAAGAGAAGGTTTCTAGTTTTAAAGATAATTGACTGTTCAGTAGACCCTGAGAGATATAACCTATTCAATTTGGCCTCCTTTCTATTGTCACCTACTTGACTATTACACCACATGAAATCACCACCAGCTGTTCCCACATCCACCCATTGCTAGTGCTCCTTGCACTCTTCCCAAGATAGTAATTCAATACCTCTGATGCATGTCCCCTTTTCAAGCCACCTATCTACCTTGCATTTCCACCATATTAAAATCCCCCATGGTAATACAGTTACCATCTGCACATTGTAAAGATTCCCATAATCCTTTTCTTTACATTGTTGAATTAGGGGCATAGAGAGAAAAACTGAGAAATTAATTTCCTTCATGAAACTCTTCAACATTACCCATCTATTGTGGTCATCTAAAATGACTTGTGAATACCATTTTTGTAGTGAGACAAAATTCCAATTTGTACCTCCTTTACCCTCCTCATGTGAAGTATAATACCAAACTCTTCTTTTATCTATAGTTTCTAGTTTATCTTCTAGAGTATCCCTACAAGCCTTGACCTCTTGTAATTCTAGAAAAAGAGGTGATAAAGAGTTAGCTCTTAACTAGAAAGCTAGCTCGTAACTCCTACTAGGGTCCAATAGCCCTCTAACATTAAGAGTCAAGAAAGTGAATAATTTACCTGGCATTCTTTTTCTGCCCCTTTTTAGCTTTGGGGTTGGGGTTGTTCACTTGGACTGTGGCAGCTTTGGATTGCCTCCTCTTGTGTTGGGCCACAGTGAAGGCCTTACCTTGGCTAGAGTCATCTTGGTTTACTGAACTGATAGGGGTTCCCTTCCCTTGATCTTCCTTTGATTCCTCTTCACTCCCTTCTATCTCTTCCATGGCATCCTCTCTGTTAACATCGTCTTCAAACTCTTTTGACTACCCAGCTTCAATCACCATATTGTCCTCTTGTCTGATTTTGTTGCTATTCTCTAAGATTTCTTCTTTATCTTTGAGAGATTCAAAAGAATTTTTATTTGTTGCTTCTAGAAAACTATGGTCCTTGTCCTTCCCACTATTTCTAATGACATTTTGATCTCCATGCTAATTGCTCATTGGAGGGTTTTGAGCTTTGGGAACCCACCTTTCAGCAGGGAGTTCAGTTTCCTTGACCTTCCCCCTTTCAAGGGACAATTTTTTACCACATGAGTGGAGAGACCACACAAAAAGCAAGAGTGGGGAAGGTTCTTATATGTCAAAGGATGTTCTGTATAAAGACTACCATTTATATTGAGAATATTAAGAGTCTTGGGCATCTCCTCAACTATATCCATATTAATGCAAATCTGGGGATTACCTCTAGGTTTAATAAAATTTGCATGTTCTACACCCAGAACTTCTCTCAATCCACAACAAAGAAAGGGAAGTTGATTGCACAAATACAAAGGTAAATCACGGAGTTGCACTCACACAAGAATTCTAGTAGATATAGTTGCATAGCTCTGGCTCTCAGGTTTTTCAGAAAGAAAGAAAATGAAGCCCTTCTTTAAGAATCTCACATTCAAGACATTCATACCCTTTCTAACCAAGTTTGTTCTAATCTAGGACTCAATAAAGGCTAAAGGGGGTCTAACTCCATGCAAAAAACCGACTAGAGCAAGTCATGCAGCAGAGAATCATCCAAGAAGGCCATTATTGTTTTACCTATTCTAGTTGCTTGACCCTCTCCATCAAGCTATTGTGTTCTACCAGCATCTTGTTGTGGAGCATGTCCGAGTTTCGAGATTGTCAATGGCATGAAACCTTCTTGTCGAACACAAAGACCCCTAACTCTCATGGAGTCTGCTTAAGATAGAGGCGATTTGTTCGTTTGTCTTTGCTTGGTGTATCTTTGCTGACTGTGGGAGGTTCAGTTCTATATGAGTCTGTTCCACTTCCAGGGGCTTCGACTTTATCATCACATTTATTTCCTCCTTCACTGGTTGAAGTGGCCACATGCAGAGCAGCTATCCTTCCAAGGGCTCCTGAGGGAGCTCGTTCTTGTTTCTTCCACTCTCCTCTTTGTGAGAGAAGAAGATGCACCGGCTTTGAATACTTCTCTTAGGGTCATGGGCCCATCTGAACTGGAAGAGCTAGGAGCAAAATGTGATCCTATGGGGAAGCTAAAGAAGCCCCCCCTTGGCTTCTGAGCTGCATGCACATGAGGGGGGTGCACAGTGCCTCCTCCTTGACCTCTGCGGGTGCTGAAGTAAGCTCCATATCTCTGTGGAGGGGCAAAACATTCCTCCAAGAGGCTCAACTACAAGGCAGGGAAATGAAGCTCATCAGCAAAATCTAAGTCCACTGACAGATGAAAAGGCGCACATCTACAAAAGGTCGCAGGAGAGAAGTTAGGAAGTCAAGCGACGCATGCAGATGGAAAGGGATGTCGAAAGCAATGACCAGAGGATTGATGGTAGATGAGGAGTGAGGGTGGCCAGACCAAACATCACCCTCGAAAGCTCCACCTCTATCTCCATCACCATCATCCTTAGTCTCCATCTCCCTATGTCAATCCACAGGCGACCTTTCAGTATTTCACCGACATTGAATCCATAAATCACAGATGGATGGTGCAAACATGCAACACATGCCATTAGATGGTGCACACATGAAACAAAAGTATTTAGTACCGGTTGGGTTTACTACTGTGGCTGATCTTTTACCATCAATGTTGAAATTATTGATAGATGTGAAGGGATATTAGCAGATATCATGGCCTTGGAAAACAAGTTTGGAAATTTGTCTTGTGTGAAGGATGTGATTTTATGGTGTGTTGAATGGATTTTGTCATCATCTAAATCAATATGGGAAGGGAGGACGAAAAACTTGACATATTTACCAAAACATGTGCATTCGAAAGGTGATGGCAATGCCTAGGGGACTAAACTGGTGGTAGAACATGTGTGTGATGTGGGGGGGTGTTTGACCACCAGGCCAAAGCTCCCTATGCCCATTGGTCCAGGTGTCTACCCTTAGGGACCAGGTGAGATGGTGAGCAGGGGGAGGGGGGAGGGAGGGGGAGGAGAAGAGGGTGATGGTGAGATGTATACATGGACAAGTGGTATATATGGGATCTTGTGGCTGGTTGGAACAAAGAGGGAGTAGCATGATCTGGCATCCAATTTTGCTCCATAGAACTTGAATGTACATATTCATTTTACCTTCATCCTTCCCCCCTTGTATTCTTGGTGCAAGAACTATGGCAAAGACTTGAAGCCCGCCTATAGTTTTTTTTAAATTGAATCACAACAATATTTTATTGAAGTCATGACCTATGGCAACTGGCTCAATACTATCAATCAACTAGATAGGATTTCTCTATTCGATTAATGAATTCATAGTAGCGACCGACCATTGGTCCATCAACTCAATCCTATGAGTAAGGTCTCGTATCACTTATTCAGACATCTTTTTCAAGCTTGAGTTTTGCTTTATAGGGTGGAATTCAGGTCCTCTTTCTAGGATAGCTTTTGGCACTCTTTCTATGCAGACTTCAAGCATGGTTGCAGCATGTAGGAGGAAAATTTTTGAAGTAGCATATGCAGAGCTCATTGTTGTGCCATTAGGATTGTAGGGCTTAATAGGCTATTTTGTATCCTTTTATTTGTATGTGTATTTGATGTAGAGATTGATTGTTGCACATATAAGGTCTCTCTCCCAAGAGGCCAACTAATGAATGCAAATATGAGACTCAACATCCAATCAACCTCATCTCAAAGATTAGGGTGCCAAAGTATGGGCTAATAGTTGATCTTCTCCCTATAGGAATGGATAAATCCTACTCAAGTTGCCACATACTTGGAACAGGAGTGTGTAGCATGTACTTAATGATTCAAGCTCCGGGTGTTTGCAAAGATTCCAACTAGCCTTGTGGATCTTCCCCTATGATCGATAATCATCAGATGTTCCTTTAAATTCAGTTCATACTTTTGTGCTTTCAAGCACTGTTGGTCCAACCAAATCGAGACCTAAAGTGAGTCAAGTTTCCTTTGTTTATGGGCAATCAAATCTCTTGATCTAGTTGATCGAAGTCCCCATTAGTGGCAACTTGTTCTTATAGATTGTTTCATGGCACATTCTGAGCTGTTAATTGAACTTGGAGGTTTGGCTACGATGGTACACCTAAGGTTGTGGTTTGTAATGTGTCCCATATGCACATATTATTAAATGATACACCTAAGATATGTCCTGAGTGCACATATTAAACAATCATATAAGCAATTGCAGTTGTAGAACCGAAGGCTAAAATTGCTCCTCTTGTAGTTTAGTAGCTGTTGTGTGTTTGTAGTTCCACATCAGTTTAGAATTGCTACTACAACAGATTGACTCAAGGGAAGAAATCCAAGAGGGCACCACACCTCACAATGACTTCACTACTGGGCCAAATAGTGTTCCTCTTCAAGAATCACAAGTCAACAATGTTGAGGACTCTACGGCTCCATTGCCACAACCATGAAATTGTCTCTATTGACACTCTACAATAGGTTGTTGTTTTGGATAAAGATCAGGGTACCACACAGGTGCATGGGAGCCAACCATATACTCAATACAAGCAAGGAAATACCACATTCCAAATCATACAACATCACACTCAATAATTGCAATAATGGGCATAATCATTTGGTAGCATGGCATCAAATGAGAAGCAACAAGAAATGGAAAGACAGATGATCCCATGGCTCCAAACCAAGTTGCAAAGTGTAGAGTGCAGAGTACAAAGACTGATATTCATAAGCTCAAGAACAAAGATTGGAGAGCATGGTAGAGCAAATGCAACAATAGATCCTTGTACAAAATGCTCTAGTAGAAAGTAGGAAGGATGCACTACAAGCTGTGTTTTCCCTACAAGAAAAACACCTTTAGCTATTTGATGCCTTGAGCAAAAAGGAGAGGTAAAGCTCTACCTCTCCCAAATGCAAGTCTCTTGTGATGAGCTAAAAAAAGAAATAGTGCACTTGAAGGAAATCCTGATGCTTAAAGAAGATCAGATCCATGCCACAACATACATAAACAATGACTAGCAGAAAAGCCTCAAAGATTGGAAATACCAAGGTCAAGCATAGAGAAGGAATGCATAGCATCAAGGCAGACAATTGTGAATGTTAAAGTAGTAGTGGATGCTCAAGAACAGAAGATATGACTCCTTCACCATCTACATCTTGGATTGGACATGGATACTTTTAATCCCTTTGGACACTTATCCATATCTTGGTTTACATAGCCAATAGTAGTTAACTATAATACTGGTCCATGCCTTTTTTATAAGGAAGGGACATTTGGGCCGTTTCATGTTTTCATGGCATACAACCATCTAAAAAACATCCTTTACACATTGCTTTTACAATAGTGTGTTCTTCCAATAGCACTTGACAATCGCTTCACAAAATAAGTTAGGAATGCCATGAGCAAGTTGATGGCACTAGGGAATATGAGGGTGACAATGTATTATTAGATGTCATTCTAGATTCATTGAATGATTCACATGACTAGTTAACTATACACACACATTTGTTATATTATACTCATCTTTCAAGAGTCTATTCTATAGTTTAAATTCTTTATGTGTGGTCTATAATAGGTTATTATTATCTTGACTACCAAAGAGAAGCTATACCAACCTTCAAATGCCTTCCAAGAATTCTTTATGCACGTTCTATAATAGATTATTGTTATCTTGACTACCAAAGAGAATATATACCAACCTTCAGATGACTTTCAAGAGTCTAAAATTATTTATGCATGGTCTATAATAGATTATTGTTATCTTGACTACCAAAGAGAAGCTATACCAACCTTAAAATGACACTCAAGAATTCAAAGTGTCAATCTACTGGACAAAACCAAATACCAAATAGATACTCTGAGAACAAGATGAATAACAGATATTCATCTTTTATGGTGGGGATTCAAATCCATAAGTGCTAGATCATTTGCGTTGCACAATTGACTTCTTTTGTGTTGAGCTCAAATAGGATTCTAATACTCAGCTATGACTATGATAGTTGATGCTACTATTTCTATCAATCCTTCCTTTGCCAATGTCCCTCCCCTTGTCCCTCCACCTTTTCTTTCTCCATCTGCAAAGTATGTGTCTTGAAGTGCCATTCCATTTTCCTCTTCTCCCTACCAATGTAAGTTTTTGTATCCTCCATTCCATTCTCCATGCCTCCTCTCCCATTGAAATATAGGGAAATCCCACATCCTTGTTTTATCTATATTGCTTTTGAACAAAGTAAAAATAGCTCTTAATGCATGAGATGGCCCAAAATGAGATGGACTTGATAATAATTTTGATATGGATTGTACTTTTTATGCATGAGATGGATCAAAATGAGATGGATTTGATAATTATGAAGTAAAGCTCTTAAATCAATTTAATTGAGAGAGAGGAACTGTCAAAGCTTCACATCCTTGAGAATCAAGACGGCTCAAGAAACATATTAGTTGCCATAAAGCTGGAATGACCACATGGAAAATGACTCCAAAGTGTAGAGAACTTGGCTAAACATTTGCAAGTTGGTACGATAGCTCATTTTAAAGTATGAGTCATTGACATATATATTGGCTATTATATCATGCTTGTCATTTTCTTGAAAAAAGCATCACAAATCATAGTTGGAAAATGGACTTATGTGTATTGGTATGTGATTTTATAGTATTTCTAGTATAAGTCAAACTAAAATAGACTATGGAGTCTACTCTCAAATGTGTGCATAATTATAGTTCGACATTGCACATCCCCCAAACCATAGCAAATGTTGTCAATTGGTAAAGCGGTTGTCTCCTTTGGCAAATGGTCATCTCCTTTAGTTTGTAAAAAGCTTAAGTAGTGTACTTTCTAATCGACACTCACCTACATATATATAAACAAATTTTTAAAGTTTTTCAATAAATTTAAATGTCTATACAATCGAATATACATGCTTAACATGCAAGGTACCATTTGCAATCATTTTATGATCATACTCAAGAAGGAAATTTTGTAGCATTTTGGTCTCAATTTAAAGTTTGGAATGTATAGATAGTGTAGACACCAATTTTGTCAAAATTCATTGAGCATGGCCCAAGAAAGTTATTCATATGCAATATTTTCCTTGAACCTCACAATAAATGACAACATCCAATCATTTACCTAGTTTTTTAGCTATACATGGCAATTGATGATGAAGAGAATAAAAATTAGCATCTCTTTTTGTGGGAACTACTTGACAAGAAGACAAAAAATATTACCATTGCTATATCGCCAATTACCACTAGATGGTAATGCCCATGATCATTAGGTGGTAATGAAGTATTTAGTAGAAGTAAATGAAATGCATAACATCAAGAGATCTTTGATTCTCCACTCCATTTATTATAGAGAACAAGTCATTTGTCATCAGTGGCAAGTATTGGCAATATTACATGGTCGATTTACCAATATCTTTTGTATCGCATTTTCAAGCGTTCATTATCTTTTTTATCATTGTGTTGGTTTTCAAGTTGTGCTCATTTATTCCCAACTTACATCAACAAATAAAATCCCATCAAGAGGTCACCCCTAGCCTTGGGACTCAATGATCCTCTCCTTCCAATCCTAATGCCAAGCATATATTTGTTTAGTGTTGATTCATAGCAAGGCTTAAAGATTGAATGGTGTATTTCCCACTTGGGAAGGTCAAAATTGGCTCTTCCATTACTTTTTTAAAAATCTATAGCTTCATCACTTGGAGTATAATTTGTATGAACTTGGTTACATTTATATTTATCTAATAATTACTTTATTTGATTTAAAACATGTCTATGCATCCTCTAACAATCACACACAAATTCAACAAGATTTATGATAATATAACTTAGTGACCACATAATCTTATAAATCCCCTAATCCACTATCTATTCAAATGTTAGAAATTAGCATTTTAAATGTCTAATATAAACAAGCATGTTTTTACCAAATTGTTACACTTAGGGTAGTATGTATACCTAAAAAATTCATTCAAATAGACATCAATAAATCAAGTTAATCTCTACACTAAGTTGGTTGCTTGTCTACAAAGAGAAAAGACTATGTGGGTAAAATGATCATGTCAATGTTGATTCAGTATTATGAATCTATTTGTCTAGATTTGACACTACCCTAGCAATGGTGTTATGATTAGTTCAAGGAGGAAAATATGCAATGTGTTTGTTTTCGATTAAGGTCTAGCATAGTAGATTATCTAGACATGAACTTGGTTCTGTTTTCTAAAGGAATGTACAGCATTATGCCTCTTGCAAGTTTGTTTGGGCAATATAATCACAAACCCCAACAAAAAAATGAACACATCCAAACCTATCTTAACCCAAAATGCACCCTACACAATTTACAAGATGCTATCACCTTATATGTAAAACCCATCCCAAGTACTTGCAAGTGAAGG
Source organism: Dipteris shenzhenensis (assembly GCF_047967505.1). NCBI lineage: Eukaryota > Viridiplantae > Streptophyta > Polypodiopsida > Gleicheniales > Dipteridaceae > Dipteris > Dipteris shenzhenensis. The sequence continues at coordinate 44,351,700 of NC_141597.1, forward strand.
CATTGATGTGATCTCCAAGATGATTACAAGTAAAACAACAAGGGTGAAAAAGGGATATGTTCTTAGTGAAGAAAGTTTACCTTTGAAATAAAGGTTGAGAATATCTCCAAATGTCATCATGGTAACTTGCTTCCTTCAAACATAATGATAGTCTAGTGAAGATATGTGGAGAGCTTCCATATGGAGGCAAGATGCAATTGGTGGGTAAAGGAGTCTCTTTCATAAAGATAACAATTAGAGCTTCCACATGGAGGCAGGATGCAATTGGTGGGAAAGGATTCATGTTCATGAAGATCACAATTAATGGGTTGAAGTGTTTTTAGATTTGCCACAAAGTTTTCCTTCAAATTGATTCCTTTAAAGTCACAATGATCTGAAAAATGTGGGAAACTTCCAAGGGAGGTGCACTTGGTCAAAGAAAAAGGATGGCCTATCATGAATATCATGACTACCAAGTGCAGTGTGTTAGGACCTACCACAAAGCTATCTTAGGCCAGGGAGGAAGGTGCACTTGGTCAAAGAAAAATGGTGGCCTATCATGAATACTGTGACTACCAAATGCTGTGTGTTAGGATCTACCATGAAGTTATCCTAGGCCTAATTGCGATGAGACTTATCATATATCTTTGTGCAAAGTTTCATCTTTAAATCATTAGAAATCTTAACTTAATGAAGTTAACTGGGATGAGACTTATCATATATCTTTGTGCAAAGTTTCATCTTTAAATCATTAGAAATCTTAACATTAAGTTTTTTACCATTCTTTTCCACAAGTCTTGTGGACGATCACCACACATGTGTGATAGGAATTTTACAAATCCATTACATTCATGAGTCCTTTATGCACATGACCTACATAAATTTTCATTTCCCTTTGGGATCATATCTCAACTTGATGCACCTCTATTTTAACATTACTTCTTCCCAACTCACCTAAATCATGGTCCAACATTTAATTATGACTTCTTGTAATCTTAAAATATATTTTTCCAAAAGATTGGGCAAATATTCTACCCCCTTCATAATTATTTACTCATATGACTTGAGATGTTTCAAACCCATTCTTAACAACACATTGATTTTCAAGCCATATCATAACACCTGTTGACCAATTGCTGCCAGCTGATCCCGCACCACCTTGACCTTCATCAAATGACTATGTACCGTATCTCCTTCTTCCATATCAAGATTGTAGAGTTGATGCTGAAGAAGCACAATCCGGGAGGTATTGTCTGGCCTTTGATGATATGGAAATATATGATAGCACTTCATTTAGTAGAAGCCTAGATGTGGATGCAGCGCATACAAATGTAGCTAATGGCATCTCCATTGCAGATGTCAAGCACATAAATGAAAGTATTGTCTTCATATAGCTTCTCATTGGACTGTAGATGAATGCTTTTAACATTGCAACTTTTGGAAGGGTGGATTTCCTCTAATGAACTAAATTTGTCATGTGAAATTAGGTATCCTCTTTTGGATGGATGTAGATTGAGCTATTCTACTCCCTACATCATAATTATTTACTCATATGACTTGAGATTTTTGCAAGCTCATTCTTAACAACACATCGATTTTCAAGCCATATCATAACTCCTGTTGACTAGAATGTACGTGTAAGTATCTCCATTGGAGATGTAAAGCACATAAATGAAAGTATTGTCTTCACATAGCTTCACATTGGACTGTAGATGACTGCTTTTAACATTGCCACTTTTTAGAAGGGTGGATTCCCTCTAATGAGCTAAATTCTTCATGTGAAATTAGTTGTCCTCTTTTGGATGGATGGATTCCATCTAATGAACAAAATTTATAATGTGAAATCAACTTTTGTCATGGCATACAACTTAATTGACCTTTTAAGAGCTTTCGTACGGACTTCATTGAGGTATATGCAAAAGAGGGGAATGGGGCGAGGGGATCATATCATTTTTTTGTGTAAGATTCGCACTTGTTTGCCAACATCAATACCATTCTCCACTTTTCAAATTTCAAAGGGTAATTGGAAATTTGAGTTAAAAGAGACAAACATTATATGAGGGGAAAAGTTCTCTAATAAAAGGCATATATATCGATTCATCAATAGAAGGAGAATCTTAAGCATATACTTCTCTAAGAAAGAGAAGTTAATTGTGTTTGACAAGGGAGAGTTTCTAATGTGAGCAAGGAGGAGACAAAAAGATTGTTGTTGAGGCACCTCAAGTGAAGTGTTGCATCAATTTTATAATCAGAAGAAATCTTGGGGTTTTCAACAAAGAAGATCCCTCTTTTGAAATTCTTGAAAAATATAACATGGTCAATTTACCAATATTTTTTGTATTGATTTTTCAAGTGTTCATGATCTTTGTTACGAGTATATGTTTATATGCAAGTTGTACTCATTAATTTCCAAATAATAAAATCCCTTACACAACCCAAAGGTTACCTCTAGGCTTGGGAATCTATAAACATCTCCTTCCAAGACTAATACCAAGCATACATTGGCTTAGTCTTGACTTAGACGAAGGCCTTGAGCTTGCTCGAATGATATATTTTCCACTTAAGAAGCTCAAATTTGGCTCTTCATCTACTTCTTAAAATTTTGTACCTTTACCATGTAAGTGGAACTTCTATAAATTTGATTACATTTGGAATTGTTTACAAATTACTATATTTGATTTAAAACATATATATCCTTCCTCCAACAATTATACACGAAAATCGAACTACTAGATTTATGATGATCTAACCTCTATATCATAAATTTAACTTCATGGCCACATTACCTTTTTGATTCTTCCAACCCAGTCTCTATTCAAATGTGAGAAATTAGCATTTCAAATGCATAACATAAATGAGCATGTTTTTCTGAATCTTTAAACTCGAGGAATTATGTATAGATAAAATGCATAACATAAATGAGCATGTTTTCTAAATCTTTAAACTTGGGAATTATGCATAGATAAAATATTCATTCAAATAATATCAATAAATCAAGTTAAGCTCTACACTAAATTGGTTGTTTGTCTACAAAGTGGAAAGAATGCTTGAGATAAAATGATGATGTTTAGTATTATAGAATCTTCCATATTTAACACTACCCTCGCAATGGTATTACAATTAGTTCAAGGAGGCAAATATGTAATGTTTTGGTCCTAGGTATGACTAGATTTTCTAGACAAAAACACAACTCCATTTAGTGAAAGACTTGCATAAAATTACGGCCTTTGCAAGTTTTTTAGGGCGATATGTTCACAAACCTCAATAGAAAAATGATTACACACCCTAACCCATTTTAACCCAAATTGCACCCTACAAGATTTGCAAGATGACCCCAAGCTTATATCTAAAATCCGTCCCAAGTACTTGCAAGTAAAGCCATTGATGTGATCTCCAAGATGATTACAAGTCAAAAAAACAAGGGAGAAAAAGGGTTACATTCTTGATAAAGAAAGTTGAAGGACTTCAATGTAAAGTTAGAGAATGTGATAATGGTAACATGCTCCCTTTAAAGGTAACAATCATCTAATGAAGATTTCTGGAGAACTTCCACGAAGGCAAAGATACAATTGGTGGGAAAAGGAGTCTCTTTCATGAAGATAAGGATCATCTAGTGAAGGCATGTGGATGGTGAAATATCTGCCTCAACTCTTTCCAAGAGTACATGAAATTGGACGATCTCAATTGCACTTTACCGATCGATTGGTTTGCTAGGGAAGCAAAAAGGCAAGAGAATCTCAGGTGCAATTGGTGGGAAAGGGGACTCCCTTTCATGAAGATCAAAACTAACAAGTTTAAGAGTTTTGAGATTTACACAAAGTTATCCTCATAATTCCTTCCTTAAAGTCATAATGTAGTGCAGATATGTGGGGGACTTCCACATGAGAAAGATACACTTGGTGGGGGAAGAAGGGTTGCCTATCATGAATATCACAACTACCAAGTGGTGGCATGTTGGGATTCACCAAAAAGTTGGCCCAATTGCGACAAGACTTATCGTATATCTTCCACGCAAAGTTTCATCTTTAAATCATTATAAATTTTAACATTGACTTTTTTACCATTCTTTTCCACAACCCTTGTGGACTAAACCTTGCATAAATGATGGCAACTCTACAAAGCCACTACATTCATAAGTCCTTTATGCACATGGCCTAGATAAATATCATTTCCCTTTGTGATCATATCTAATGTTCATTCATAAGTCCTTTATGCACATGGCCTAGATAAATATCGTTTCCCTTTGTGATCACATCTAAAGTTCTATACAATTATATTTTAACATTGTTACTCCCCAATTTACCCAATCTTGGTCAACATTTAAAGATGCCTTCCTAGCCCCTTAAAAATTATTTTTTCAAAAGATTGAGCAAAGATAGTAGCCCCTTCATCATAATTAATTATTCATAGTACTTAATATTGTTTGCAAAGCTAGTTCTAACACATTGATTCTTAATTCATAACATAATTCCCCTTTTGACCCGTGCACAGTGAGAAGCGGATTACATCTCCAATGGAGATGTGAAGGCACAGAAATGAAAGTTTCTTTTTACCATAACTTCACATAGGAGTTTAGTTGAATGCATAAGGGTGGGTTCCCTCTAATGAACTTAGTTGAATGCTTAAGGGTGGATTCCCTTTAATGAACTTCACCTAACTACACCTAGAGTGTAGGTGAATGCACAAGGGTGAATTCCCTCTAATTTTGTGAGTGAAACTAACTTTCCTCTTTAGGATGGGTGGATTCCATCTTGGTGGTGACGTTATCTCATCTCCTTGCCTCTAAAGATGTATGTGATGCATTGCTTAGAATTGACACCGAGTTGAACAAGACAAGATGTGAGAAAATGTTTCTTTTTAAAATATACATATACACAAATTAACAAATGAACTAAATTCCGGATGTGAATAACTTCTATCATGGCATATAACTTAATTGACCTAAGAGCCTAACGTGCAGACTTCTTTGAAACATATTCATTTAATAATAGAAGGAAAATTTTTAAGCGTATATTTCTAAGAAAGAGAAAAGTCGGTTGAGTAGGAGAAGGGACAATTTGCAACGTGAGAGAAAAGTTTGTTGTTGAGGCACACCTCATGAGGAGTGTTACAAAGATTTCAAAATCAAAAGAAATCTTTGGGGATTTTCAACAAAGAAGATCCGTCCTCATAACTTATAAGTATTCTTAAGTGGGGGAGGAAGGAAGGAATAAAACCATATATGTACAAAAATTTCCCATGCATGGGGTTAAAAGCGAAGAATCCTGTGTGCTGGATGGAGCTGTCACAAAAAGGGAACGAGCAACAGTGTTATGCATGTGGGAGAATGATGAGGATTTACTAATAGAAGTAAAGATGGTGGCCCTGTTCTTGTATTATCATGGGCCTGGTGTTTGGGGAAGATGATTCATTTTTACAAAGGGTGGCCCTTCTTGTTTAAACAAAGAGAATACAGCAGTATTCAGGGTTGAATTCAATTGGAAATGAGACCCAGTTGCTCTATTTCCCAGCTTTGCCTTGGAGCCACTCGGTCATGCACCGGCACATATTCCTGCACAAACAAGATGATCAAGAACAATTCGTTTGCTAATGCTCCAGCATAAAATAAATTTAAGCGCATTTTCTCATGTGTAGATTTTGCCGTTCAAGTGTCTGCTGTCTGTTAATCTCACGAATTTTGAAAAGCATGAGTCGTGAATTAAGGTCGTTTCAGAATTGGGAACCAAAGGGGAAGCGCTTTCAAACCGAGATCATTTGGACAAACCAGGTTCTGCACAAAATTGTGTCAAAATCTTTCACAAAACAACAGTGCGCCTTGAAAACAGAGGCGAAGAATCTGTTCTCAGCACGCACGTTTCAGCTCGAATTTACATTGCAGAGGTCGGTCAGTCACAGGAAACTCATGATAATTGCTGAAATGGAGGATCCGGTGGGCAAAATGAACCGCAAATAGAGGATGATTCGTTACCGAAATGGCAAGAGGAAGGAAGATTGTTTAGCGCAGAAATCAATCAACAAATGGGGGTGCAAGATAAATCGATCAGAAACAGACGATTCCGATCACGGGAAAGCTTTTGTCCTGGCGATTAAGCCAAGAACTGCGAAGAAAGCGGGATTTCATTCGATCAGATTCAAACCTGCATTCTGGCAACGAGCTCTTTGGCCGTAGGAGCAGAAACCACGATATGCCGAGCTGCCGGCTTGATAAATCCCTCCTCCACGAACTTGTCGAACAGATCCAGCAATGAATCGTAGTACCCTTCCACATTCAGTAGCCCTACCTATAATGCGTGTATCAGAAAATTTTCCCGCGAGCAAATCCTCTTTTTCGACGAAGAAAATCATGGCACCAGAATCATCAGCAAAAGCAGGCACCGATTCCTCATAAAAAGCGTCAAAAACCTTACCGGCTTGTCGTGGATCCCGAGCTGCGACCATGTTATCATCTCCAGCAGCTCTTCGAGTGTGCCATATCCGCCTATCAGGAAATCGAGAAATCGCGTTACTTGTAGTTGTTTGCCTGAATCGACTCGAAAAGAAGCTCATTCTTATCCCCAATAGCACCCTGGCGATAGTGATATCTCGAATCTTTTCACTTTATTAAGAACAGAAAACTGCTCGTTATGAGCAGCACTTTCATCCGGACCGAATGACACTTTGGGGAATGCATTCGTTAAGACGATTGACGAAAACAATTAGGAGGTTTAACGGAAAACTTCTTCCTCATCCTGTTGATGAAAGTGGTCGAGTTGTCGAGCAATTCTCTCAATTACCACTTTCATCATCAACAGACGTTTTCCATTTCCATCGGACCTTGGCGTTGACAGAAACTAGCCTGGAAGAGCGATGAAAGCGTCCGCTTGGCGCGCCATCTCCGCCTTGCGCTCGTGCATGTCTGCCACCACTCTCACCTCCCCGACAGTTTCACCGGAAATCTGCAAAACTCTCAAAAACGCACGATCAATTGCCTACCATGACAAAAAAGGCCTCCCGCTTTCATGACCTTCATATTTTTCAAAAAGAAATCTATTGTTTCACGCCGCTGCCTCTTTTCGCCAATTCACTCTAGCAGGCAAAACTCGCATAGCAATGCCAGCACGATTTCCGCAAGTATGTCCCAAACCATTTGCTAACAAACCTAAGTCCATGTTCTGGTTCGCACAAGGTATCCCTCAACGAAGGATATAAGTAACGAAACAACTGCAAAACATTAATCAACGAGCGGAAGCGGATGGAACGTACCTCCTGCGCCGTGAGAGCTTTCGGAATCACCCTGCGCAGCATGATTAGGAAAATCTTAGCCATGGCACTTCTCTAATTACATGCCCTTATACAAACAAAACGAAAAGCATCTTTTCAACAAGACAAGTCCTTTCAACTTTTCTTCAAACTAAACAACTCTGAAAGCTAACATGAAAGCCAGCACACAACTCTTCTGCTTAGAAAATAAACTCGTTTCTGCTTAGAAATTGCAACAGAATGTTTGACCTCAAATCTAATGCGCTGATAATCAACCGAGACGTTTCGTTTTGCCAAGGCAGTTAGCTGGATATGCTTCCCGAACGACGTTGACTTTGCTACAATACTCAGTCCTTTTCGCTTGGTTTATCACTAGTCGAATTGCAACTTGGCACAACTTACCATCAATCATGCTATCAGCTTTGATCGATGCGTTAGAAAACGCTGAAAATGTAGGACCAACTAAGAAACATTACGTACCCTACAACGTGACAGCCACCTTTATGAACAGTTTTTGCGATCAGACCCATCAATCCAACGCTGCCACCCCCGTATACCAGCTCGATTCCGCGCTCCACCTACACAGCCGTCGAATCAAAGGTTGGTCTAGCCTTCCGCGCTCAGTAAGGATTTACAATTATACTACACCAACACAACATCAATCTGACACGGCTCCTCAATACTCAACTCGACTATTCGTAAAAATTTGCAGAAAAGAGAAGCCTGTGTCCCTCTTTAGCTAGCTTGCCAGGAAATTTACTCGTCGAATGTGACGGAATGACCTTAGACCTGCAATTTCGTAAATTCTAAAACCACGCATTATAGAAACTCGAATCAAGCGTGTTGCTTCAAATTTTCTCTATAGGACTGTCAGAACCTGATGTAGCAATAAAGGAGAAAGGAGTCGGAGCTGGAGGACTGTAACAGAGGACACTACGAATTGCTGAGACTGGCGAGATTAATGAAGGTGCACTGCGGTCGTGCCGTCATGGCTAAAGTCATGCATTGCATCAACGCTTGTTGGCCTGGCCGTGAGTCGTGACGTGAAATTGAGGATTGGATTGACGTTGAGTATAGCAAGAGTTGCAGCCTGACGCTTGAGCCGTGAGCATTGGAGTGTTCTTCAACCGCGATGCTTCGAAAACGGTAAGAGGTCAATATTACCGGAGCTCAGAGGTTGAAGGCTGTCAATAAACTTACCTATACAAAAGACTACCACTGGGTTTTCAAACGGGAGAGCCTGGTTCCCGCAATCACATTGCAATTCCTCCAGGCAGTGCGCAGCGTTCGGCACAAATGTTCATACTCGCTCCCAAATTGCGTGTTTCTGGGCAAAGCTTCTACCGATTCTACCTCTAAAGATTAAGAATTATTGTCGAGAAGTTCGGATGAAAATGCCTGATACGTTGAGTCGAGTCATCTGCGCTAAGTAATTCTCGCGTCAACGTTCTCAAACTTGGCATTGAAGTAAACACGTGTTACAGAGAGAGAGCAATACCAACTCTTTGCCCAGCTCGAGCGAAGCGTCGCTAAAGACACTTTTATTGCCACTGCTGCTTCCGCAAAAAACACAGACTCTTCTGAAGCTGGAGGAACCCAGGTTGTCCTCCATGGCCGGGTCGCGATTCAAGTTTAGCAGCCTCATAAACCTGTTCTGAAAATACAAAACACAGGGAGGCCGCGGCTGAAACGTTTCTGCAGGGCGCGCGCGCGGCCGGGAAAGCGTGGGTTTGGGGACGATGGCACGATGTATTCGGGAAGAATTTTGGGGCTAGGAATCAGGAAAGGGAGAGCTGCATTGGGAAGGAAGCGTTGTAGGGGAAGATTGAAGACGGGGGAGGAAGCGAGGAGGGAGGAAGGGAGATAAATTCTGTGGCAAAAGCGATTGAAATGTAGGTACAAGCTCCGCAACCAGAGCAGGTGAAGCACGGAAGAAGGTACAGAGATTTGTGTACAGGATAAAGCACTGCAGGAGTTCAGAAGAAAACTTGGGAGAAAGAAGCTCGAGCTCGAGCTCGGCTATGGCGGACCAAAGCTTATAAAAGTTATAGCAAAGTGAGAGAGACAACAGGGGCGCTCCCTGACGTGCCCACTCCACGTAGACCCGCCACGTCGAAACGCCTCTGTCCTCACTCCCTGTAGTTGTGTGTCCCTATCTCCCCCAGGTGCTTAACGACACGTTAGACGCATCCTACGTGGCTAGCCAGCTGTGAGCCCCACGTGTCAGATCGCGCCTCTCCAAATTTCCACCTGTACCTGTCAAGTGCGCGGTGGTGCCGCGTCAGCAAGGGGCTCCAGAATGCTTGACGGCGGGGCCTCAGGTCGCACGCCGCATGTACCGGCACGTCAGCACACCTCGCACTTTGGGGGCAGGAGAGTACAGGTCACCGGGGATACAAGTGGCAAACTCACTTAAAATTTTTTGAAAATAGTTTTAAAGTACGCGGTTGGGCGCTATCTATTAGCTGACCGTGGCGGCGGACGGTGACCGGCCACCGGCCAGGTCGGTTTACCGTTCAAGTACATGCTGGTTGGTTGTGACGTGTACCGTTAAAAATCGCCGGCAGCCGAATCATTTCAAAGAAACCCTTAAAAATTAAGGACTATGCTTGCGTTTAGGGCCTAATATTTTTGCCGGGAAAGTTAGTTGTTTGCCAATTGGCTGTGAGGCTATGATAATAGCCGTTAAAAATTGGTGGGCAGTTAGTCAGGGGTCAGAGTCTTACCCTAAATGGCAATGTACTCTCTTTTTTTTTATTTTCTTGGGAATCATTGATACTTTGCAGAATTAAACTCACGCGAATATTTGCTCTCGAAATCCGCGAAAATCTAATCTTAAATTTTAATGTCCCCTTTTTCATCGCGTATATTTAATAGTAGCCCTTTCAGTTTATCGGGAAATAAGACATCCTCACACATCCCCCCCACAAATAGCTCCATGTCATGATTCTCTTGCCTAGTCCTTCATTCAAGGGCTCTCCCTGATACTCCCTACTAACAAGCTCTTTCCACCCAGGGATAAATGGGCCATTTTCACAGAGGGCAGCCACCTCTCTGTTGTTCACATGCCACAACTCAAATGGCACTTCGAGCCAACACTGGCAGGATGAATCCAACTAATTTCCTTGGATCCAAAGGGCCTCCTTGGTTTAACCTGCATTGAGAAATGAACTTGCAGCCTCGAAAGGTGAGCTTGCTGTCTCTGGCAGGGTATCCACCAATCAACTCTCACCTTGCCCTCCTTCTGTCCCTGCCTCTGTGTTGATACTCTGCACTGGCTCTTCTACCTCTATCTCCATTCTGCCCGTGGGAACGACAAAAGGCAAGTGGCTGTTATGCAACCCACCGCCACCGGTGGCACTGAGAAGGAGCAGGGGTGTCACATTCACCCCTGCGTGGAAATAGCTAGTAAGGATCTCTGTTAACATTTGTGAAGATATCTTCATCATCATTCCCAAAACAAAAATTTCTCAACAAAAAAGCATTTGGGTTTTACAATTTTCCCATTCTGCTTAAGGATTATACAAGAGTTTTGGGCCAATGAAACGAGCTGACATCCAACATTGATTTTCGTGGCAGAAAACTAAGCCGTCCTCCAATTTTGTCCCTTCTTTCACAAATAACCTCAATAATGAGTCTCTTACTATCTCCATATGGCTGATGTGAATTGGAACCTCAAAATTCAGCAGTAGAAGCACAATTGGGAATTTCATATTGCTAGAAAGATTGCAAGGTCTTGTTCAAGTCAATTGCACAACATCACATTAATGATGCTGACAATCTACCCAACAATGGGCAACTTGCACCTTGTTTCACGTAACCTTCATTAATCCCAACGTCTAATTCTCTCCTCAAAGCTAAAGACATCTTACCAATAGATAATTTCTCAATTAGCATTATTTGTGTAATTTTTTAAATTAGCATTATTTGTGTAATTTTTTAAAATAAATTCACCTAACCACAAATAATGCAATCAAATTGAGTTTTAAGGATGTTGACCCGTCTTTTCAATCGAGGCTGCAATCCCTACTGAAACACCTCTCTTTATTGGTCATAACTACATTATGACCAATAAATCGCATACAACTCAAATCCTTAGTTTATGGATTGATAATGCTCATATCTTCTCCATGATGTTATCTGCTTATACAATTTGGTGAAATGATATTTGTATGATTAAATAGTTTCCTTGTGTTATAGTCAATAACTACCTTTGAAAATACATTGACTCTTGAAATGATACCAAATTTTATACCCAAAGTCCTAGGAGATGCCTAGAAAAAAAATATTATTGTTAATACAAATCCTCACCAAACTCTTTTAATAGAATTGTGACTACAATTGAAATCCAATAGAAATTGATACGATAGTTTATGCAATCTACACAACCTCAACCACCACAGATCTTTTTAAAATGGCATTCTTCATCTTTCATGGTCGTCTGAAAGGCTATGAAAGCAAAATGTCTATCCCTTAAAATTCATGCACTAACAACAAAGTTTTTAGAAAATCCATTACATGTACATACTTGCAATAAATTAGTTTCTTTGAATGAAACAATCACTCTTGTAGGCCTTTATTCACCACCCATGTGGTCAAACCAAGTAAAGCTATGAAATCATGATTTCCATTTACACCCCATGCCACCTAGTTTACTTTTCTATTAACTTCTATTAATCATTGCATTCATAACTATTAAGTTAAAGGAGGTTGAGCTTTTTAAGAAAAAACTAATAGGTTAAAGGAGACTAAACTTGTAGAAACTTTGTTAATAAGTACCATAGATGGACAATATGAAGTGGACTTACCTTTTTTGTATTCCATTCACATTTTGTTGATGTAGAGCAAGTAATTTCATAAAGAACCATCAAACACGTGAAGATATAATATCTTACTCATATTTTCAAATAAAAGACATAAAATAAGGAACCTTTCAAAAGGTGTCCCAATGTGCATATTTACTTAAAGACTTTTCTTTACTTTCCACTTCAATCGAAAATCAGTCAATCATGTCTACGACTAGCAACCTCAATCTGGAGGCATCTGCTAAGCTAGGCAACTCTGCGATGGGAAATGCTCACGAAACCTGCAAATCCTTGAAAAACACAGCAACACTCTTTGAAAATACGCACAAACTCTCAAAACTCACAAACGAAAGAGACAGAACAAGCGTGACGGGTACAATCTCCCCCCATAGGTGTGGTGCTCTCCTTCCACCTCCTATGTATTTATGTATATTCCCCAAAAAGCTTACGAGCAAGAATCATACAAAAAGCCTCTGTGCTTTCCTCCATACACCCTTTTACAAAAAGCCCATCCACCTTCTAGAATAGCTGGCTTTTTCTAAAAATAAAGCTTTTTCTAACTTTAGTTTATACACTTAGCCAAGCCACTAATATTCCAAAATTCAATTATGTACATAAGCTTTTGTAATATCAAAAATTAGGCATAAGCCTTATTCATCCCTGCATCACTGGAGTTGTGCCTACGCGCCCAAAATATGGTGGATCATGCTTGCCAGATGTCATCGCCCCATCAATTACTCTTCCCCTAGATTCACATGATCAATAGTAATGAAATATTTCAAGCACAAGATAACCTTGGAATTAATCACCACAATCAATCAACCTTTCAGTATTATAGCAACGTGAAATCAATAAATCACAAATGAATGGTGCACACATGCGACACATACCATCTCATGGTGCACCTGATGCTACACATGAATAAAATCGTACGGATGGTGCACACATGCTACACATACCATCATCGTGTAAGTGGTGCACACAATGCTACACACTCATACAGCCCGCAGCCGTATATCCAACCATGTAGGAGCACACATGCATCACTATGAAATAGCGAGCACACATGCATCAGTTGCGCAACAAAAATGCTGGATCTCACTAAACTAAATACTGAAGGATTAAATTAATGGGATAATTCCAATTCTCGTAACATCCCTCTTGCTTTAAATCGTAATTGCCCTCAATTGCTAAATCTATCAATGATAGTCCAAATTATATCAAAACATGAGCTAGTTGTAGGAAATCCAGTAATAAAGTCCATAGAAATGTACTCCCATGGGCCATGAGGAATTAGTAAAGGCATAAGTAAACCTTGATATTTGCCCTTGTAGCTCTTGACTTTTTGACAAATAAGACATTGTGCAACAAAAGTTGCAGCATCAAATTTAACCTTAGGCCAAAAAAAATCTTGAATTACAGTCTGATACGTAGCAGCGATGCCTCTATGTCCCATGTAGGGTGGCTGATGTACCTCTTCTAGTACCAAGTGTCGAAATGGTGCAGTGACACACAAGCGCTTTTCGTAGAATAGATAGTCATTATGAATGGAATACGAGACCATAGGGGTGCTATTAGCTTGCTTAATCTTATGCCAAATTTCTAAAAAGTCTCGATCAGTAGGATAGTGGACATCTTCATAGGCTCGAAAGGGTCTCCCTCGATGACTGAGATATTATTTATGCTGGGTCGATGGCTCAGTGCATCGGCAACTACATTGTCTTTGCCTAGTTGATATTGGATCATCGGTTTAAAGCTGTCAATAAAGGTAGCCCATTTAATGTGCCGATCCGAGATCACCAGCTGAGTAAGGAAATGTCTAAGACTCTGGTGATCAATCTTAATGTGAGTAACTCGGAACCCATAAGATAGTGTTTCCAGAGTTTAAGGGCATGCACCACAACGGTGAGGCTAATTCTTTATCATACGTGGAATAGTTTAGCTCTGCTGGTTTTAATTTACGTGACTTGAATGCAATTGTATGGTTATCTTGCATGAGCACAGCCCCAAAACCCTATCCACTAGCATCAGTAACCATGACAAAGAAGGGTCTCGTAAAGTTCAGCATGGTCAAAACTGGTTTATGCATCATTGCACCCTTAAGTCGTTGAAAAGCTAAAGTGTGCTACTCACCCTAAGAGAAAGCATGAGTCTTACACAGTAGTTCGGTCAATGGATGTGTGATAGAAACTACACATACCTAGAAAAGATCATAACTCATGGATATCTTTAGGCTGTGGCCAGTTTACTATCACTTCTACCTTCTTGGGATCTACTCGAATGCCTTCAGCTGAAACAATGTGTCCAAGATATTCAATTTCAGGCTGGAAAAAAGAACTTTTCTTCGGGTTGGCATACAATTGGTTCTCACGTAAGAGAGAGAAAACAAGATTCAAGTGTTTCTCATGTTCCTCTCGACTCTTGCTATAAATCATGATATCATCAAAGAAAACTACCACAAAGTCTTGATAGGGTAGGAAGATACGATTCATCATCCGACTAAATGTGGCAGGTGCATTGGTCAATCCAAAAGGAATAACAAGATATTCATAGTGACCAGTTTGGGTTCTAAAAGCAGTCTTGAAAATATCGAGCTCGATCACTCTCACTTGATGATATCCTGACTTAAGATCGATCTTGCTAAAGATTGTGGATCCTTTTAACTTGTCGAGTAGATCATCAACTCTTGGAATGGGGTATCAATTTTTCACTGTGATTTTATTTAAGGCAGATAATTGATGCACATTCGGAAAGTTCCATTTTTCTTCTTGACAAGAAGAACGGGTGCCCCAAATGGTGAGCTACTAGGTCGAATTAGGCCTCTAGCCAAAAGATCTTCTATTTGGGATTGAATCTCTTGCTGCTCAGTAGGATTGTGCCTATATGGTGATTTACACGGTGGTGCGCTACCTGGAATAAGGTCAATCTTATGATCCTCAGGTCTAGATTGAGATAGGCTAGGGGGTAAGTCTTCCATAAAGCAGTCGTCATAGGTAGCTAAAAAAGGATCCAAAGGGCTCTTTCTTAGTTTTCTTAGTCTCAGGACTCATAACCAGATTTGTCTTCTCATGTTTGTGCAAAGCTCTTTTAGCTTGGGTATGTGACAATATAGGCCAAGAGGGAAGATTCTTGTCGCATTCTAGAGTCATAATCTCAGTGGTCAGAGTAATGGTGCGTTCAAGATAATCAGGTTTGGCATTATGATCGACACGCCAGGGCATCCCTAGAATGAGATCTTGCTCATGCAAAGGAGCGACTAAGAAATCACGGCTCTCAACTAATGGCCCTAAAGTCACCTCAAGATCCTTAACCATTTGCAAACAATTGTAATTCAATCCTTGAAAAGCTAATTTGACTTTATATTTTGTTTTGATGGTTGCGAGCCCTAACTTTTCAACCAAACATTGCGAAATCAAAAAATGGGTGCTCCCATCATCAAAAAAGACACTATGTTCTTTTTCATGCAATAGTGCAGCCATATGTAACAAAGAAGTAAGAAAATAAGATGCACTTTTACCTTAATAACACTTACCTGAAGGGGTGTAGTTGGCATCTTTAGTGTCATTGTCCTCATCCTCACCCTCTTGCTTGAAAGATTTATCATGGGATCCATCATCAATGTAGTTGATCCGTGCGGAGTTATTGTGCTAACTATTACCGTTGGTACGTCCATTGGTTCTCCCTCCATTGCCTCTGTTGTTATTGGTAGCATTCTTTGCTTGGGTACCTGTCTTGTGTGTAGCAAATGGATTATTTGGACATTCATAAGAGTAGTGTCCCTTGTCTTTGCATTTGTAACATGTGACAAGTTCTTTGGTTCTTCAATTAATACGTGTCTTAGTAGGTTTCCAATTAGACTTACCATCATATCTACCAACTTTACCACTTACACCCTCCTGCTTGAAGTATGAAGTGTGCTTCTTTGCTCGAGGGGTGCGAGTAGCAAAGCTTCTTCCCTGCTTTCTTTCTGACTCTAATGCCAAATCCATAGCATCAAAAGCTGTAGATGGTCGAAGCATATGTACATCAGCACGAATAGTAGGGCGTAAACCCTCAACAAAGGTATGACATTTCTCCTTTCAGGATACTTTCTCAATAGTTTGCAATTGAAGTAGAGAGGAAAGATATTTGTCGGTGTATGCGTCCACACTCTCATTATCCAACCACCTCAATCTTTGCCATTGCCTGCGAGTATCCTCTTCAAACTATGTAGGTAGGAAGCGCTTCTTGATTTTATCTTTGAATGCTTCCCATGTCTTTGGAACATGAGTGCTTTCAGCAACTACACTCCACCATCACTCCACCATAATTGTGCACTGCTTGTCATGTGACTCGTAGCAAGTTTTACCTTCTCGATCTCTTCATACCGTTCTCCCAAAAAGTATTGATTGAAAGAACTAATCCATGCAAGTAAAGCTTGTCCATCTCTTTTACCATCATATTTTGGAAAAGAAAAAGTTTTGCGATTAATCTTACCAGACTTCTTCTTATCATGAAGCTTGAGTGCTTTCAATATGTCCTTTCCCATGTTGTCTTCATCGCTGGACTCATGTGAAGGAGTAGTGTCATGATGTCATCGTAGTGAAGTCTTCACATGTCGCTTCTTCTTCCTTTGATGTCTCGTCTTGCTTCTTCCACACTATCACTGATTCTGATGATTTGCTACTTTCACTTTTTTCATCATCTCTGTCCTTCATACGCTTCTTTGTGACTTCAATCATCTCTTTTAACACTCGATTTGTGCGTTCTTCGTTGGCTTTATGCGTGTTGCACATGTTGCACATGTACTCAAGTTCCTGCTCAAGGTCCCGTGCATGATGTTTCCATGCATCCAGTGAATCTGATGCGTGCATAGGTTCCTCGTCCTCAATCGATATAGGTGGCTTCCAAGTTGTCATCACTTGGCATAGAGCATCTTCAATCTCTTGACGTTGTTGCTTCTCATGCTGATAGCATTCTCGCCATTCTTCCTCAGTAAGTGTCATCGGTGTTGAACTTCTTCTTGACCGATAATGATCGTTTTTCACATTCTTCATCATGATGTAGATCTTCAGGATAAGCTATCTCTGATGGAATACGCCTTCCAGACATAGTTAAGTATGTGCACGGTGCAAAGAAGAAATCACAATGAAAGGAAATACACACAAACACAAGACTTATCTCAATTCGGTTTCCAAGCTTTTAAAGCGGCTATTTATCGAATAGTATCTCTGTGGGCTCTCGAACTCACACGATTCCAACAAGTGAATCCACGTTGCAAGGTACAAAGCAAAGCTTGTGTCCGATAGTACTTGTAGACTGCCTGCCGCGCTCTTGTGAACACTTGCTTTTGAGATTCTCCTCTTCCAAAATCCGTTGGGTTGCTCCCCTGTTTGCACTTTTGCCTTGAAGGATATCTTTATGACTAGGAACTTCAAGGAATAGAGCAACAAAGTGACTTGATCTAGTGGATAGTCACCAATTGTTAAGGGGACTTGAGCTAGAACAGTACCGAGATGGGGACCTCCCATGAAGATTTAAGAGCAATCTCCCAAGGCTTCCTCGTGCACAGCCAACAACGCCAACGGTGCCTTCAATGCCAGGTATGCCAAGGACTACGCCTTGGTCGCTGCCTTGGTCGCCGCTTAGAGGAGCTAAGGCACGGGTGTGCATTCACAAGCTTCGACTAGTCTACGTACGACTGACTTCTTTTGCTGCGACCTCCTTTTTTTTCTCTTCGCCGCACGTTTTTCTGCCTGCAAGCCATTCTGCGCTATTCACTTCTGATGCTTCGAACTTTGTTGCGCTCTTGTATGCGGTGTCTACAATCTGATGCGTGCTGTGATTCCTTGTTTAAGGATGCAGGGTGCATGTGCTTCCCGTGCTATGGATGACGAACAAGCTTCGACCTATCTATGTACGACCGACTTCTTTTGCTGCGACCTTTTTTTTCTCTTCGCCGCATGTTTTCCTACCTGCGAGCCATTCTACGCTGTTCGCTTCTGTTGCTTCAAACTTCGTTGTGCTCTTGTACACGGTGTCTGCAATTTGATGCATGCTGCAGTTTCTTATTTGAGGATGTAGGGTGCATGTGCTTCTCGTGCTATGGATGACAAACCCTGGTTCTAATACCACTGCGATGGGAAACGCTCACAGGACTTGCAAATCCTTGAAAAACACAGCAACACTCTTCGAAAATACACTCACAAACGGAAGAGACAGGACAAGCATGCTAAGTACAATCTCCCCCCATAGGAGTGGTGCTCTCCTTCCACCTCCTATGTATTTATGTATATTCCCCAAAAAGCTTCCGAGCAAGAATCATACAAAAAGCCTTTGTGCTTTCCTCTCCATACACCCTTTTACAAAAAGCCCATCCACCTTCTCAAACAACTGGCTTTTTCTAAAAATAAAGCTTTTTCTAACTTTAGTTTATACACTTAGCCAAGCCACTAATATTCCAAAATTCAATTATGTACATAAGCTTTTGTAATATCAAAAATTAGGCATAAGCCTTATTCATCCCCGCATCACTCAAGTTGCGCCTACGCGCCCAAAATATGGCGGATCATGCTTGCCAGATGCCATCACCGATCAATTACTCTTCCCCTGGATTCACACGATCAATAGTAATGAAATATTTCAAGCATAAGATAAACCTTGGAATTAATCACCACAATCAATCAACCTTTCAGTATTATAGCAAGGCGAAATCAATAAATCATAGATGAATGGTGCACACATGCGACACATACCATCTCATGGTGCACCTGATGCTACACATGAATAAAATCGTACAGATGGTGCACACATGCTACACATACCGTCATCGCGTAAGTGGTGCACACAATGCTACACACTCATACAATCACCGCAGCCATATATCCAACCATGTAGGAGCACACATGCATCACTACGGAACAGCAAGCACACATGCAGTCTCACTAAAGTAAATACTGAAGGATTAAATTAATGGGATAATTCCAATTCTCGTAACAAACTCAATTACGACACATGGAAATAGTGAATGGAGACCATTCTTGTACTTCGGGACAAATGGGAGTATGTTGATGGATCTACACCTAGACCATTGGATGATCCAACCAGCAGTAGCTCTACTCCACCTGTTGTCACAGCACTAGTAGCAGGATCTACAGCAGGATCTCTAGCTACACAAACAGTTTTTGCACCTGTAGCAAATCCTGATTACATGGGACAAGAAAGACAAGTATGCATATTATCTAATCAAGCAAAATGTGCAAGATGTCATGCTAGAATAGCTCAACACTGTCAAGACATCAAAAGAAGCATGGGATATGTTTGTAGCTCTCTACGAGTCCAAGAACACTTCCAGGATTCTGACACTGAGAAAGAAAATCAACTAGAGTTTCCGCAATAGCAGTGAAACCGGTCATGCTTATGTACTCAAAATCAAAGACTACAACAATCAACTCACAGTAGCAGGAGAGACTATGAATCCCGTAGAAATGGTTCAAGTCATCCTGAATGGACTAGGAGAGGGATACGAGAATCTAGTCTAGAGTATTGCCATCAAATGGCAAATTCTGACACTGGAAGAACTTCAGTCAGTTTTACTTGGTGAAGAACTCAGGACTTAGACCATTCACGCATGCAAAGGTCATTCTAATGATCAAGCATTCACAGCTTTAGATAGAGGTAGAGGCAAAGGTAGAGGTAGATCATTCCAGCGAAGTGGTCATCATCAACAACAAAGTCATTAGCAAAGTTAGAATCATCATCAGCATCATCCTCAGCAACATCATAATCAGCAAAGAGGAAATCCTTCCAATCAAGAAAGATTCCAAGGACGAGGGAATGCATCCACCAACTTGTCAAACATTCAGTGCAATCATTATCATAAGTTTGGACAATATGAAAGAGATTGCCGCAAGAAGTAGAACGACCAAGGTCATCAATCTAGCAGCAATCGAGGGAATTCTTGCGGAAGAGAAAATCATCGTGGTGGACATTCTAGTCACAGTCATTATGTAAATGAACATGGGAATATGTTCCTTGTAAACAAGGAAACGCAGAAGACCAATATAGTGTATCTTGATAGTGATTGCAATTCAAAAGAGGATTTCAGTTATCAAGTCGACCAAGCAGATCGGGATCCTTGGTACATTGACAGCAGTGCATCATCTCATATGACAAAGCATCAGGAATGGTTCACAGATATGAAACCATTAGAAGATCAGAAGAATGTCATCTACACGACAGATAATACAATGAATCCAATTCAAGGGATAGGCATTATCCCTATGAACAATTTCACTAGTACAAAAGGATTGGTGAAAGATGTACTCTATGTCCCAAAGCTCAGCAAGAACCTCTTGTTAGTAGGTCAAATGAAGGAATGCAACTACCGAGTCATCTTCGACAGAGATGAATGCACTATCAGAGACAAATTCAAAGGATTTCAGCTAGTAGGAAAAGGAGTCAAGGAAGGATGCTTGTTTAGAATGCTAGCGATAGTACCATATTTGCATGTCATGTCAGCTCAACCACAACAAATGCAACTATCCGCAAAATGGCACAAGAGATATGGGCATGTCAATTTCAAGAGCTTGACAGATCTCAAGAATCAGAATATGGCAATTGGGATTCCTAAGCTAGAGTTTCTTGGAAAAGTTTGTGAAGCATGCTGCTTTGCCAAACAAAAAGTAAACCAACTTCAGCAAAAGCACCTCCTGAGCACGAGGTATTCTTGATTTGATACATACAGATGTATGGGGTTATGCCCAGACCCGCAACATCAATGGTTCACTTTACTACTTGACTTTCATCGACGACTACAACAAATATTGTTGGGTCTAACTTTTGAAAGAGAAATCTTAACTTTTTTCCAAATGTCAAGAATTCAAAGCCATGGTAGAAAACCAGACAAGCAGAAAGATCAAAGTCATGAGATCAGATAGAGGAGGTGAATACATGTCTTCAGCATTCATGAACTTTTGCAGAAGTCACGGCGTTCGAAGACAATTCACTTGTGCAGATACTCCTCAGCCGAATGCAAGATCTGAAATGAAGAATGGTACTTTAGCAGAAAGTGGTAGAGCAATGCTTAGTGAGAAGCATCTTCTGAATCAGTATTGGGCAGAAGCAATAGCCACTACAGACTACTTGCTTAATCAGTTTTCAATCGAACCGATTCAAGGTATGACACCTGAACCCATCCAAGAAGCTATACACTTCAAATCTTGCTACCCTTTTTAAAACTGTTTCAGTCAATGGTAGGGGATAATGATCTCTGATTGTTGTTGTATTGACATTCTTGAGATTCACACATATTCTAAGCTTCTTGTTTTTCTTAGGAACAATCACAATTGGTGACACTAATGGATATGCTCGATCTCATAAATGAAACCAGCCTCCAGTAGTTTTTCTAGTTCTTCATAGACATGGGTGCCATACTTGCGATTTGTCCTATAAGGTCCACATACCTTTGGTTTGGATCCTTCCCTTATTGGTATGGTATGTACTGCAACTTCTAGGGAAATCCCTTTCATTTCTTTGTAGGACCAAGCCATGCAATCTCTATATTCCATTAGCAATGCTTTCAATTCATTTTCTCTTCTAGAGTGAGTTGTTCACTGATGTACATAGACTTTTCTACTTCACCGTCCAAGGCAAGATCTAGTTTCCTTGTCTTGGATAGTCCTTCATAAACTGGGGTATCCTCAATATTCTCTTAGTAATCGGGAACTTCCCTTAGGCCTTCATGGCACTTTGAGGTGCTTGCTTGGCTGCTAGCTCTACTGGAATACGTTTGGTCCGATTCACCTGTGTTCCCTTGTTCTTATTTTTTGTTACTATTCACCTTTTCACTCTTCATTCTCACATTGGGTTTGAATTTTCTAAGCTTTTTGCTTTGTGAGACCAGCGATGGATTTTCAATAAGAGTTGCACTCCCAAGGAGTGGTTCTTTGGCCATACAAAGACCTTCAAGCCCTTTAGGATCCCATTTAAAATTTGGGGACTCGGGTGCTTTTGTGGGCTTAGTCAATTACAATTCTACCACTCTTGTCTGCATTCTTTCGAATTCATTGAAATGCTCTATCTTAGCCTTGTGGTGCTGTACACCCTCCTTCTTTTTCCTGGACCAGTTGCTTTTGAATTGTGATGAAGGGTCAATCTTGGGGAATTTAATGGCCATGAGTGCCTGTAGGATTGCCAAGTCATTGTCAAATACTTGGCCTTCCAAGGATGCATTATCAGCTTTTGTTTCCAAATCCCACTCTATGTTGGCACCGTAGCCTTCTATTATAGACTCTTTAGGGTCATTGTCCCATTCGACACCTATCATGAACTGGCATTTCCACTACTTCTGATTCATCGTCCCAGATTGGTGCTTCTAGTTGTATCATTTGGGCATCCACATCTGGCAATATTAGATGTGTTGTTTTACAATTATCTATTGTAGCCAATGTCTGTATCCAATTGTTGATGTCACTTTGTGTATCCCCTTCTATGGGCATTTGTGCATTGGTAGGTTCAAGGGATACATGACTTATGGCTGTAGTGGAAGAAGTGTCTTCAAGACTTCTAGGAATAGTGGTTTGATTTCCCTTGTTCCTGGATTTATCTTGAAAGCAGTTTCTCTATTTTGGATAGTGATCCTATCGGTTCCCCAATCATGGAGTACTGATGCTTCTCGAAGCCATGGTCTTCCCAACAATATTTGGTATGCTGTGGTGCCCTTGGGAAGACCCAAGATAGTAAACTAGAGCGTGAATCTTACTCCAGCAATTTTTGTTGACACATTGTCGATGATACCCAATGGCTTCATTTTTGTGTGGTTAGCTAGGCGGATGTTGAATGTGGCCTTTTGCATTGGAGATAGGCCCCATTCTTCATATAGATCTCTTGCCTGAATGTTTACTTCAGCTCCGCTCTCCACTATTGCCGGGTATTGACCAAAGGCTTTATGCTCCAATGGGATGGTTACATTTTTTATCTCATCCTGAGCACCGAATTTGACCAAAATTGTCTTTTCCTATTCTTCAAGTGGGGGGAAGTATTGTGAAGATTCGATCCATCCCTTGAAACTTTCCCACATTGTAGGGCAATTTCTTAGTAAGGTCCCGATTGGCATCATGACTAGGCAGCTTATCAAGCTTGCTAGTGCGGGGCCATCCAATTGGGGATGTTTTGTATGTTGATCAATTACCTCTTGGAAGTTGTTGGGATCAATCACTGTGTTAATGCTAGGTGCTGATGGTGCTCTGACCTCTGCTTTTGCCATCCTGTCTGCCTCAATTTTTTCTTGTTCTTGTTGAACCCATTGCTTCAATGCTTGGTAACACATCTTTTCAATTTCAGCATTAGGGTATGCTTCCTTGGCTCCTTGGGTGGCACTTTCTGTGGATGTGCTAGGCATGGTCTCACTGTGTTGTGGGATTGGCATGGCTTGTTTTGCCAGAGGGCTCTTTGCTTTTTGAGCAAAAAGGAGTTTTTGTCGTGCCGCTTCTTTCTGTTGTCTTGTTATGATCAAGACTGGATGTGATGCCACACTGTGATTTTCCACACTTATCGTCCCCAAGGGTACTTCAGGTTTTACTTCCGTGGTTGGCTGAGGCTTTGTTCTTAGTGGGCAATCCATGCAAGCATGCCCAACTCCACATTCCCTGCACACAAGTTGGAATGAAGTGGGGTTACCCTTGTGTGGGCATTCTGCTATGCGGTGGTTTTCTCCACAACCAAAACACTTGATGGGTGTTCGATATGTGGTGGGTCTTACTTGATTTGCATACACCAGGATGAGTCCTTCAGCACCATCCATGTAGTACATAGGGTATTCTATTTCATACTCATAGTGAGGTTCCTGCTCTTCAGTTTGGAGTTGTTGCATCGGAACTACTGGAGCAAGATTGGGAGCCCGTGGATATTGCAGAGGATTGGGATTCCTCATTAGTTGAGGCACTTGTGTTTTCACCGAGAGTGGGTTGAGACGTGGCACTTGTGCATTAGGTGCCAGTCGCGGTTGTCTGTACACTGGGATTTGCGGCAGCTGTTGGTATTGTTGGGGCTGGGGTTGTGCTACCCTCATATTGTAGAAGCAAGTATTTACTGTAGGATCCCGTAGGATAGAATAGATGCATCTTGCAAGAGGTGTGAGAGCACAATGAAAGCAATATGGTAGATATCTATTATGATTGTGAGAGAGAAGACTCTCTTTTATAGAAAGGGGGAGAAGGTAATACCTTTCCTACATAGTGGCAATCAGCCCCTACATTAGTGGGAATCAATTCCTACATCAGTGGGATTGCCTTTGTCTTACATCATCACTTAGGTCACACACTAGACACATCATAGCACTTGATGTGCCTTTACAACACACACACAAACATACATGTGACTCCCCTAGATGCACATATGCACCATAGAGCAAGCCCCCAACAAACCCCCCTCAAGGGATTGCCTCTTGCAGTGTCAAGGATTCATCTAGTTTCATAGTTTCTCATGCCATCTCATGGTGGTCAAGGATTAATCTATGGCTAGGATCTCATGCTAGCAAGGGTTCCCAAGGGCGTGAGTTTCACAGAAATGGGATAGTCAAAAACACATATCACATGGCCTACATCATATGGTGACCAGAGGTGATTTACATAACATATTCTTTTTGGAGTACTACTCCAAGCAGAGAACCTCAAAATTTTGACCAATGATGATTTAAAAAAAAGACAAAGTGCCTAAAAAGCATAGCCTTCATCATGTGGAGACTTATCAAATGAAAGTAGATTGGCAGTTTCTTACTTTGTAGCTTCTTCCTTTTTGGCTCTACAAAACTTTTCATGGTGATTGTTTTTGCCACAATGTTTGCATGGATTGATCTTGAAGCAATCTTTTGAGAGGTGATTAGTCTTCCCACAATGTTTGCAAGGTGAAAACTTGCCCTTTTGAAATTTTATGGCATAGGCTGTGTCTTGCCTCTTTGGTATGCTGTGTCATTGCCTCTCTGGAGTTCCATGTGCCTTTCTTCTTCGTGAAGAGCAGAAATAAGACCTTCAAGATTAGGATTAGGAAGATTTTTCAAAGTGGTAACAACATGATCATAATCTTCAGGCATACTTTTGAGCAATACTGCCATTGCATCATCTGTAGTGATTGGAGAGTTTATAGAAGCAAGTTGAGTCATGAGACTCTGCATAAGATTGACATGGGCAGCCAGAGGAGTGCCACTAACCATCTTCAATTCAAAGAAAGCAATCTTAAGTGACAATTTTGAGATGTCAGAGCTAGCACCAAAAATAATGTCAAGCTTCTGAAGGAGACTCTAAGTCAGAGATGTGATGAATATAGTCATCTCCTAAGGCAAAAGCAATGATGCCATAGGCTGTCTCCTCTCTAGCAGGATCTCTTGCCGGGTGTGTCGGAGCTGAGTGTGGGGGTTAAAGGTCACTGTGCCTTAACCCCAGTTATGTACAATACTCAAACACATATATTAATGAATGAAAAAGAAGATTAGGGTGGTTCTACACCCACCAAAACTTGTGTGGCTCTCTCTGTCTCTCTCTCTCTCCTTCTTCCATTCTTGCTTCCATTGAGAGCACTCTCAACTGGTATCAGAGCCCGGGTGATCTAGCTGAGCGTGCGTGAATGCTTGAAGCTCAGCAGCTCTGTGAGAGGAAGGAGAAGCTTTGTGGGAAGCTTTGTGGGTGACTTTACTTGCATCCGAGTGTGCAGAGACCTTGGAGGAACCTTTGGAAAAGTCACTTTGGCTTTACGAAGTGGTTTTGAGAGCCTGTTAAGAGCTTTCAAAGAAAAAGTCGTTTTTTGAGCTTTTCCCTGTTCCGTTCGATGACAGAGACTCCATATTGACTTGTAGAGGCAACTATTGCTTGCTTTTGGTGTCCACTTCACTTCAGGAGCTTGGAAACACCTTCATTCTTGAATCTGGGATCATTTCAGTGGATTTCTGACTCACTGTGTCAGTTCCTGCGTTTTTTACCCGGGTGTTGGAACTCAAGTTTGGAGCAACCATTTGTAGATCTGTCAGTTCCGGTGGACTCAGGAGGTCCTAAAACTTCTATGTTGCTCATCATTCGCACTCCGGTGGAGTTTACAGATAGCTCTGTTTCTAAAAACGTTTTTCAGTCCGTGTGTTGGACCCAGTGATTGAGACTACGGTTTCCAAAACCGTCTGTCCCATTGCGTTCCGGACGCCCAAAAACCCCTACCTATTAGTTCTTGCGCGATTTGGTGGAGGATTTTCAGAGTTATAAATCTCTGTGTATTCGATTTCGTCTCTCTGTTATGCATTTTTCATACTAAGGTTTTGAAACCTTAGATTTATGCCACATGGCAGTGGATAAGTGTTGACTCCCATTTCTCACTCATCGGTTGGGATTTTGGAGTTCTGGCAGAAGAGAGATATTTGCAGATTTTCTTGCTGAGTCCGATTATGCAATGGCGCCCATGTTTTGAAGCATCTCAGGTTCTATTTTCAGTAGCGCTCATTACCGTGGGACTATGATTTCTTGAGCATACCTTATGCAGATCACTCTGGTTGCAGTTTGAGCAGTGTGCGCTCATTCGTGGTATGCATTGGGTTGCAATGGATGATTTATAGGCCATTTGGATGCATTGCGGTCCTTGTTGGATGCGCTGATAGGCCCAAATTGCCTTGTGGGATGCTATTTTTTATGGACGCTTTGCACATGGATGCTATTTTAAGCTGAGGGACAGCTTTGACACATTGCAGGTGATGCACTGATAGTGCTATGCTCTCTTGGATGAGACATTATTGATGCATATGCCAGTGGATAGTGTTTATGCTTGAGTCATTTGGCACTTATTGGCATTTTCTTTTGGGCAGATTTGCTCATATGGATGCATAGTATATGCACATGAGTCAGATGCTTTGAGTTTTGAGTTTTGGTGATATTTCACTCTATTGTGGCATACACATTTGGGTGCACCTGGTATTTGGTGTGATTCTCTCTTGCAGGCACTAGCATTTGGGATTTTGCTTTATTTGCATCATGGCATCCTCTTCCATGTCTGAAAAGGAATTTTTCAGCATTAAAAAGTTTGATGGGACAAATTTTTCTTTGTGGAAAGAACAGATAAGGGATGTGCTTATTCAAAAGAAGCAGATTAAACCCTTGGCAGGTATTGAAGCTAAGCTTGCGGATATGTCTGAGGATGATTGGAATGAGTTGGATGCATTAGCAAAGTCTACTATTAGACTTCATCTTGCAGAGTCAGTTTATTTCACAGTAGTAAATGAGCAGACTACAGAAGATTTGTGGAAGAAACTGTGTGCCACTTATGAAAAGGAAACTGCCTCTAATAAAGTTTACCTCATGAAGAGGTTGTTTGAGCTGCAGATGAAGGAAGGGGTCTCCATTGCTTCTCACTTGAATGAATTCAATATTATTTTCAGCCAGCTTCAGGCTCAGAAAATGAATTTTGATGCGGAGACTAAGGCAATATTTCTCTTATGTTCATTGCCATCCTCATGGGATACCTTCCGTACAGCTGTCAGTAACTCTGCACCTGGTGGAGTACTGAAATTTGATGATGTTGTGGGTAGCTTGTTGGCCAAGGAGATTAGACGGAAGTCTATGGATGGCAACAAGCAGGATGCAGCCTTAAATGTGCAAAGGGGCAGATCACAGTTCAGGGGGAAGTCCCAAGAAAGAGGGAAGTCTCGTAGCAAATCCAGGGCACGGAACATTGAGTGTTACCATTGTGGCAAGAAGGGCCATATGAAAAAGGATTGCTACAAGCTGAAAAGAGAGCAAAAGGATAAGAAAAAGAATGCAAATTGGGGTGCAAATCAAAAGGAAGAGAGTCCAAGGGAGGACAAAGGAAAAGTGAAGATCGAGGAGATCAATGCAGTCACACGTGATAGTGACAATGATGTTCTCTTCATGTCTAGTTTATCTGCAGAGTTTATCTGCAGAGTTGCTTACCACTTCAGATGATGCATATTCCCAGGATTGGATTTTGGATTCTGGTGCTTCATTCCATGTTACTCCCCATAGGGAATGGTTCTCCACTTATGATAGTGGAAAGACAAGTTGTGTGCATCTTGGAAATGACTATGCATGTGACATAGTGGGAGCAGGTGACATAAAGTTTTCTTTTGCAAATGGGTCTGCATTTGTTTTGAAACATGTGAGACATGTGCCTAAGTTGACCAAGAGTCTTATTTCAGTGGGTCAGCTAGATGATGTTGGTTTTCACACCACTTTTGGCTTTCAAAGTTGGAAAATTCAAAAGGGCTCTATGCTTTTGGCTAGGGGTGCCAAGTGTGGGACTTTGTATCCCTTACATGTATCAGGGGTATTTGATCATGTTGTTGCAATAACCGAGCAGCCAAGCACTTCTTTATGGCATTGCAGGTTGGGGCACATGAGCCAGAATGGAATGAAACTCTTATGCCGTTTGGGTTATGTACCGCATTTGAGTTTCTCTGATTTTGAATTTTGTGAGCATTGTCTCTATGGGAAGCAGACTAAATCAGCCCATAAAAGAAGGGGAAAGAAAGAGTTTGAAATGCTTGATTTGGTGCATTCAGATGTATGTGGTCCCATGCCTACACGGTCATTAGGCGGGGCTGAATACTATGTGACATTCATTGATGATGCAACTAGGAAAGTGTGGGCTTATGCTATAGCTCGAAAGAGTGATGTGTTCCAGGTATTTCAGAAATGGCTGGCCTTGGTTGAGAATCAGTCAGGTAGAACGCTTAAATGCCTACGGACTGACAATGGTGGAGAGTATCTCTCTCATGACTTTCAGCATTTTTGTGATACACGTGGGATTAAGAGGGAGCTCACATCCCCTCGTACTCCAGAGCAAAATCCAGTTGCAGAAAAGATGAACCGTACCATTCAAGAACGGTTGCAATGCATGCTTTCCAATGCAAGTCTTTCTGGTGGTTTTTGGGCTGAGGCAATGAAGACTGCAGTGCATGTGATCAATAGATCACCTAGCAAGAGTTTGGATGGTGGTATTCCTGAAGAGGCATGGAGTGGCAAGAAGCCCTCTTACTCTCATTTGCGTATATTTGGGTGTGAGGCATATGCACATGTGCCAAAAGAGCTTCAAAAGAAGCTAGATCCTAAGTCTAGGAAATGCATCTTTCTGGGTTATGGTGAAAGTGGAGAAATGGGATATCGTCTCTGGGATCCAGAAGCAAAGAAGATCATACGCAGCCATGATGTGGTCTTCAATGAGAAGAAGATGCATAAGGCACCCATGAGGGATGTGGAAATGAGGAGAATCACTTTCCAGGATGTGAATCCACCTGCATATGTTGATAGGCAGCAAGTTGTCCATGCACCAAATGTGCAAGAAATGGTGCCACCAAGTACTCCCACAGGTATACAATCAAGGGTAGATGATGGATCATCTATTGGTGGAAATGATGAGCCAAATGTGGCTGATATGCAAGTGGGACAGCAAGCTGAAATGCCCTTGAGAAGATCATCTAGAGTGTCTAGACTGCCTGATAGGTTTGTTCCAGGGGTAGACTATGTGATGCTTACTGATTGCGGGGAGCCTTCTTGCTACAGAGAGGCTATGATGCGTGAGGATCAACGCAAGTGGGAGTATGCTATGCAATCAGAGATGAGTTCACTTATGAAGAATAAGACTTGGGACTTGGTTTCTTTGCCACATGGAAAGAAAGCATTGCCATGTAAATGGGTCTACAAAATGAAGGTCACAGGTGATGATGTGCCTAGGTACAAGGCCCGTTTGGTTGCTAAAGGGTTCAAGCAAGAGAAGGGTGTGGACTTTGATGAGATATTCTCTCCGGTTGTGAAGATGACCACACTTAGATGCATGCTTGGACTAGTGGCAATAGAGGATATGGAGCTTATGCAAATGGATGTCAAGACAGCTTTCTTGCATGGGGATTTGCATGAGGAAATTTACATGGTGCAGCCGGAAGGCTTTGAAGAAAAGGGCAAAGAGCATTTAGTTTGCAAGCTGAAAAAGAGTCTCTATGGTCTTAAGCAAGCACCTAGAGAATGGTATCAGAAGTTTGATGCTTTCATTCGGTCCCAGGGTTTTAGAAGGAGTGAAATTGATCACTGCCTCTACACTAAAAGGGCTAAGGATAGTAGCCTGATAATCCTGGCACTATATGTGGATGATATGCTATTGGCTAGCAAGAATACTTATGAGCTAGATGCATTAAAGGCCAAGTTGCATGAGGCCTTTGATATGAAGGATTTGGGAGTTGCAGGTCATATTCTTGGTATGCGCATCACGCGTGATCGGAGTAGGAAACTCCTTTGGCTTTCACAAAAAGAGTATGTTACAAAGGTATTGCAGCGTTTCAATATGGAGGGGGGGAAGGCAGTGAGTACTCCATTGCCTCCATATGTGAAACTGAGTCATACAGATAGTCCCAAATCAGATGAGGAGAGGGCCATGATGGCCAAGGTTCCTTATGCATCAGCAGTTGGGAGTCTTATGTATGCTATGATAGCTACTAGACCAGACATTGCATTTGCAGTGGGAGTTGTTAGCCAGTATATGGCTAATCCAGGAAAGAGGCATTGGGAGGCAGTTAAGTGCATCATGAGGTACATGAAGGGTACCAAGGAGATGTGCATTTGCTTTGGTAAAGGAGACATGCGTGTACTTGGGTACACAGATTCAGACTATGCAGGGCATGTGGATAGTAGGAGATCCACTTCTGGTTATGTGTTCACCTTTGCAGGTGGTGCAGTGTCGTGGATGTCTCGTGCACAGAAGTGCGTGGCTTTGTCTACCACAGAGGCTGAGTATGTTGCAGCCACAGAGGGTTGCAAGGAGGCTATATGGCTTGATCGGCTAGTGGGAGATTTGGGGATTCATACAGGTGTACCGACATTGCATAGTGATTCCATGAGTGCTATTCAGCTAGCACGGAATCCGGTCTTTCATGCAAAGACCAAACACATTGAGGTCAGGTATCATTTCATCAGGGAGGTACTTGAGGACAAGCGCATAGAGCTTGTCAAGGTTCATACAGATGATAACCCTGCAGATATGCTGACGAAGAGTCTACCTAGTCAGCGGTTTGAGTATTGTCGTGTATTGATGGGCATTGGATAGTATGCTCACTGGTTGTTCTCCCTTAAAGGCACATTGTCCTTTAAGTGGGAGGTTGTGGGGGTTAAAGGTCACTGTGCCTTAACCCTAGTTATGTACAATACTCAAACACATATATAAATGAATGAAAAAGAAGATTAGGGTGGTTCTGCACCCACCAAAACTTGTGTGGCTCTCTGTCTCTCTCTCTCTCCTTCTTCCATTCTTGCTTCCGTTGAGAGCACTCTCACTGAGGATTCTCCAGCATTAGAGGCTGTTGAAGAAGAAGTTGAAGCCGGTTTAATAAGCCCCCAAAGGTTTTCCCTCATCAATGCAAACTTAACCTTCATCTGCCATGTGTGAAAGCCTTTACCATTGAACTTATCCATATTCAAGATGGTAGCCATGAGAGGGTCTAACCCAGAATGGGCAGTGTCTGCTCTCTTACAAGGCTAGAAAGAGTTGAAGAGCTTCAAAATACAAGCATTTAGAATAGCAAAGGCTTGCAACCAAAATACAAAACATAATGGAAATGATGTTTTCACTTGCATGCTTCATAGAGGTGGCTAAATGAAAGCATTCCAAGCAAATCCAGGTGTAGCAACTAAAAGCAAAGGTGTAGCCATAGTTGTACTGAAGCTATTCATCACTTTAAAACATCAGAAATGCTAAAGTAGCATCTAATGAAGCATCAAACTCATAACATTGTCAAAACTGTCCAAAACAGAGGCCTGAACTTGGAGGGTACAATCCTCACAGCTCATAGCTCTATTCAAGCAGATTTTTATGCAAGAAGAAGGGCCTTATACCAGAGAAGGGCTACCAGCAAAGAGAGATGCAATGTTGCGTCAGGTCGCCATAGCTAGTAGCTTGAAATTCCACTGGTTTTTCGTCATTTTCTCCTCCATCTGTTGTCCAAATGAGCTCAAAGGGTTTGGGCAATGGTCGTTTGTAGGCAGAGAACAGAGCTCTCAAAGATTTGGGGAAGAAGGAGGAAAATGGAGAAGATGAAGAAACTTGTAGTTTATGCTTGAGATAGCATCTAATGCTAGGCTAGGCTAGATCTAGAACCTAAAGCTCTGATACCAATTGTAGGATCCCGTAGGATAGAATAGATGCATCTTGCAAGAGGTGTGAGAGCACAATGAAAGCAATATGGTAGATCTCTATTATGATTGTGAGAGAGAAGACTCTCTTTTATAGAAAGGGGGAGAAGGTAATACCTTCCCTACATAGTGGCAATCAGCCCCTACATCAGTGGGAATCAATCCCTACATCAGTGGGATTGCCTTTGTCTTACATCATCACTTAGGTCACACACTAGACACATCATAGCACTTGATGTGCCTTTACAACACACACACAAACACACATGTGACTCCCCTAGATGCACATATGCACCACAGAGCAAGCCCTTGATCATACTTACGCCAACATTTACATCGTGCCCTGCAGCATTGCAAATGGGCCACCATAAGTGTGGGGGGTGAGCCACTTCTGGTGGGTTGAGTCTGTTCCTCAAGATCGGGCATTCATTGGCTGTATGGTTGGCCATACAATGTGGGCACTAAATATTTTCTCTCCATGGGTACTGTGGTGGCTGAGAGACATGCAACTTTTGCTCGATGGCCTGCATCATTTCTTCTTTTACTCTTAGGGCCATGGCTTCCACTCTGTCTTCGGTGGTGCGATCTTTGTGGGAAGTACTTCCCTTCTTTGAAGATTTCTTGTCACGATGACTTGATTTATAGCCATCACTGTCGCTGTCAGAATTGGTGATGCCGTCCTCAATGTCATGAGCATTGCTGAAATGTGCATAGCTGCTAACTTTTTTCATATCCTTGCAAATGGATTTCTTCAGGCCAGAAATGAACCATGCTATGAGGTACTTGTCGTCTGGATGGGGATCACATTTTGCTATTAATCTTTTCATTCTTCCCAGCTATATTGCCGAGTTGTAATGAGGGGTCATCTTGTAGCCTTTCTGTTTGGAATTTTCTTCTGAACTAGTCAGATAGTAGTGCCCATGTGGCTCTCTCCTTTACAAGAAGGTCGAGGTACCATTCTGAAGCCTCATTGGTTAGGGACATCGGGAAACAAGTGGCTTTGGTTTCATTTGACTGATCGCCTCCAGCAGCACATGTTGCGTCGAAGAGTTGAAGGAACCTAGCGAGGTCCATTGTACTTTAGCATTTCCAATTTACCAAAGTGTCGTCTGCCATTGTTGTTGTTGTTGCGATTGCGTCGTTCTTTAAGGTGTTCTGAAGGACATTGATCATCGCTACTTATTGCTTCTTCAATTGTAATTTCCTCCATGCTGCTTGTCGATGGTGAGAGGTTGAATTCTTGAAGAGCAGTGAGGGTCAAAGAAAGCTCCTGGAAGTAGGCAGGTTCTAGTCTTTTTCTTGATCTTAGGTGCATAAACAAGTCCTATTTGTGACTTTCAAGTGGGTGTATATGACTGCAAAGTCCAATTATGATTTCGACCTTCATGGACCCAAAAATGGTCAAAAATAAGCAAGCGGTAGGTCGAAATCAGTACCTATGTGAGGCGACTACTG
The DNA here is from genome assembly GCF_047967505.1 of Dipteris shenzhenensis. Taxonomy (NCBI): domain Eukaryota; kingdom Viridiplantae; phylum Streptophyta; class Polypodiopsida; order Gleicheniales; family Dipteridaceae; genus Dipteris; species Dipteris shenzhenensis. Next base: position 44,385,322 of record NC_141597.1, read on the forward strand.
GAGCCCAAAATTGATGGTTAAACACTTCGAAACACTTCATTTATAATAGATCTTTACATGCGTGAAATCTGGGTTCAATCTAGGTGCAATTTGTTCTTTAAACGGCCGTGATATGGGTTCCCAAAAAAGGAGTTAAATTTGTTAGGGGGGTCAGAGATGTGTTAGTGTCATAGGGACCGTCGTGTAAAAAACATGCTTGGGATTGTTCCACGTGAGTGGGAAAATGTGCCGGTGCAGACGAATTGTTAATCGGAGGTCTCGTTGGAATCTTATGAGCGAATTAGTGCGAAAAAGGCACCCACATGGGGGCGCAAATTAATGTGCTTTATGGATGCCTAAATTCTGTGGGATTGGCTGGAAACATTTCCTATACCTAAATGGTTCCGTGTGTGTTGTGGTTCAATCTAGGTCCAATTTGGGTCCCAAACAGGCAAGATATGGACCCTCTATGGGATTTTTAGGGACCCTTTTGTCTTTAGGGCCAAGTGTGAATGGTCCTAGACCTTTGAGCTAACTAGGGTTGTGCACTAACTGTTAGTTAGTTTGGACTTAGTTACTATAACTGGTCCTTAGCCTAACCAAGTTTATCTAACTATAATAATTAATATGATTGTAGTTAGTCCAACTAACTGAAGTTAACTAACAGATCCACAATTAAGTTAATCTAACCCGATGGTCAATTTACCTAACCTATGGACAACTAACCTAAGCAGTGGTCAATTAACTTGACCTAAGTTCAATCTAACCTAACTACGATTAGTTTTTAGGGTTAGTATAACCCTCTCTCTTTTTTTTAAAGGGGGGGGGTGTCAGCGGGCAGTGGCTTAGGGTTTTTTTGGAGGGGGGGGGATGAATTATGGAGAGCCTAAAGCCTTAAGGCTAAGGCTCTTTGGCTAGGCTGGCGAGCGTCGGGCGTCGCCGCGTGGCGCACGGGCGGGCGTCGTGCCTGGCTGGCGAGGCAATCAAAGCCCAAGGCCTTCCATGGCCTTGGAAATTAGAGAGAGTGGGGGAGGGGGGAGGGTTGGCGAGGGGGGGAGGGAAAAGAGGGAGAGAGAGAGAGAGAGAGAGAGAGAGAGAGAGAGGGGGGGGAAGAGAGAGAGAGAGAAGGGAGGGGGGGGACGGAGGTGGAGGTGGAGGGAAAGGGAATGGGGGGTGGAGGTGGAGATGGGGGGGAAAGAGGGAAGGGGGGTGGAGGTGGAGATGGGGGGGAAAGAGGGAAGGGGGGGGAAATGGGTGGTGGAGGTGGGGGGGAAGAGAATGGGGGGTGGAGGTGGAGATGGGGGGGAAAGAGGGAAAGGGGGGGGAAATGGGTGGTGGAGGTGGGGGGGAAGGGAATTGGGGGTGGAGGTGGAGATGGAGATGGAGATGGGGGGAAAAGAGGGAAAAGGGGGGGCAATGGGTGGTGGAGGTGGGGGGGAAGGGAATGGGGGGTGGAGACGGAGATGGGGGGGAAAGAGGGAAAGGGGGGGGAAATGGGTGGTGGAGGTGGGGGGGAAGGGAATAGGGGGTGGAGGTGGAGATGGGGCAGAAAGAGCAAAAAAGGGGGGGGAAATGGGTGGTGGAGGTGGGCGGGAAGGGAATGGGGGGTGGAGGTGGACATGGAGGTGGAAAGAGGGAAAGGGGGGGAAGGAGGTGGGCGGTGGAGGGGGTGGGGGAGAAGGGGGGTGGAGGTGGAGGGGGATAGAGAGAGGTAGAGAGATAGTGGAGTGAAGGGAGTGGGGGATAGAGAGAGGTAGAGAGATGGTGGAGTGGAGGGTGATAGAGATGGGGGGTGGAGGAGATGGGGGGTGGTGGAGGAGATGGGAGATGAAGGGGGAGGGGAAAAAGGGGAGATGGGGTGTAGAGAGAGGTAGAGAGATGGTGGAGATTGGAGGGTGGGGAGAGGAGATGGGAGATGGAGGGGGAGGGGAAAAAGGGGAGATGGGGTGTAGAGAGAGGTAGAGAGATGGTGGAGATTGGGGGGTGGAAAGAGGGAAGGAAATGGGAGGTGGAGGCGAGATGGGGGATGGACGGAAACAATGGAGGTGGTGGGGAGGAAGATGATGGGAGGTGGGGATGGAGATGGAAGGGGGGGGTGACGAAAAAAGTGGTGGTGGAGGGGGGATTGACGGAAAAAGTGGTGGTGGGCGAAAAATAGAGAAAGACGAAAATTATGGTGGCTTAACGAAATTTGGAGAAGGAAGTGGCTAGCAAAAGGGTGGGGAAAGAAATGTACTTTACTCCTTTGTAGGTCCCAACATTCTGTGGATGCTGTAGTCTACTTGCAGACCTCTGACATGAACCTGACAGCTTTGCATTGATGTCTTTCATTGCCACAAGGTACTCCTGTAAAGTTGCATTCATCTGCAAGTCTTTTGAGCAGTCCTTGGTGCCCACAAGGAAGCTAGCATGTACCCATGTTGCATCCCTACCAATGCTGTCAGTTTTTCACCAATGCATGGCCACGTGGCATTTAGACCCTCTGCTGGACACCTACCCCATACTCTCCTCATTTGGGGACTCGCAGATGGGGAGCTGACATCCAAAACTCCAACCTCAAGAAATCTTCAATCTATCTATGGGAGCCTGAGTTGGAGGGGGGTTGGTGTTGCTTTTATAGGATGTGGGGGGATTAAGGGTTAATTTTGGGTGTTTAGTGTATTAATGTGATTTTGTAAGTCAAATTATCCCTTTGCATTATTTGGAAGCATTTTTTCACTCCTTTGCCTTGAGGGATGTATCTTGAATGGTTTTTTGTAGGGGATTCTTTTTTCACACATGCAAGCACTTGCTCCGCTTTCACTTCAGGCACTAACCTCCCTGGTAGCGGCGCCAAATGTTGTCTCTTTTTTACCCAAGTGCAAGTTCTGAGGGTATTGGTCACCTACAGTCGTGTCATTGCTCGTTGTAGCATAGGTGTTCACAAGTGTAGCATAGGTCCTCGGGTCGTGCTCCGATGAGAGGTGTAGGCTAAAGCGTGGAAAGCAGATCTCATGCGCGCGTGAATGAGAAAGAGGGATTGATTATAACGATTGATGGAGGCTTTCGCCTCCACGGGAGTTCAAGGGTTTAGAAGGGGATTTCAGGGTTAGAAAGGGGGATAGGGTTGAGAGAGTTAACTAGGAGTTCCAGGGTTCAAAGGGGGTTGCAGAGTTTAGGAGGAGTGCAAGGTTGAGGAGTGGAGAGCTAGTCTCCTTCACGGATTCGAAGGGTAAGGGTTAAGGAGGAGGGAGGGAGGAGGAGAAGGAGGAGGGAGGAAGAGGGAGGAGGAGGGAGGAGGAGGAGGAGGGAGGAGAAGGGAGGAAGGAAGGAGGAGGAGAAGGGAGGAGGAGGGAGGAGGAGGAGAAGGGAGGAGGAAGAGGAGGGAGGAGAAGGGAGGGAGGAAGGAGGAGGAGAAAGGAGGAGGAGGAGGAGGGAGGAGGAGGAGAAGGGAGGAGGAGGAAGGAGGAGGAGGAGGAGGGAGGAGGAGGAGATGGAGGAGAAGGATGAGGGAGGAGGATGAGGAGGGAGGGAGGAAGAGGGAGGAAGGAGGAGGAGGAGGGAGTTCAAGGGTAGAGAGTGCAAGGGTAAGGGCATGCTAGAACACGATAGTGTAAGAGAGCATGGACGCTATGGAGATCAATCGCATGAACACAACAGTAAGCTTGAACACTAAAACCCAAAGAGTGGGAGCTTCATTCCATTGAGAGATATTTATACATGTTGGTCTCTCCACTTTTGGGGGGGACCTTTTGGGTCTCTACACAAAGTGGGGGGACCTTTTGGGTCTCTACACAAAGTGGAGGGACCTCCGAAAGTGTAGGCTTTTAGTCTTTCTCTCTCTAGATTTAGTCTTTCTCTCTCTAGATGCTCATTTTGCAAGTATGATTGGATCTTTTCTAGAGAGGATTTTGGCTATCCTCATCCTTTAAGATTTATCATACTATCTTTCAGGCTCAAGATATTACAAGCGGAGCTTTGTCGCTACTCTACACACACAATGCTCTCATAGTTGTCCTAGATTGCACTTCTGGCCCTTGTTGCCACAAGGATAACATCACGGAGAGGTTTGAGGGAAGTCCAAGGTTCTGAAAGGACTCTGAGTCACCATTTTTTCATTTTAGCTATTTTGTGGCACCTTCTTCCAAGAATAGTGCTCTTAGTACCTGCTAGGATCTATTCTATTGCTCTGCATCACCGGTATACGAAGGTTGCTTACATCATCAGGGTAAGTGACATATTTCCAGCAAGTAAATCATGGTAGCAATGATGATGTGCTTCTCAAAAATCTACTCCAGCCTTGCTTTAAGCATCAAAATGTGCATGTCTTTTCCTAAAAATCATAGCACCTTAAGTGGATGCTTCATTGCATAAGATTGGGTGACGAAGGAAGCCCAATGAAAACTATTATGGATAAATCACTCAAATACAAGGAGTGTAAAAATGCTTCCAATTATTGCCACACTTTATGTGATGCTAGCATAAACACTTTGTTGGAATTTTTGTAATACAATAATTTTGCTCACAAATATATATTTAGGCCAAGGTATGAATGCAAGGCCAGAGATCTTAAAATTTTAAGTATTTTTTATTTTTATTGCTCAACATTCCAACATATCTATCAAAAGCTAGAGGAAATTGAAGGATGTTGCACCCTAGCCCCATGAATCCCTGTCACCTCTAAAGTTCATTGTCCTCCTCCCCCTGCTCCCTCGTGCTCTCCCTATTCCTTACCACCACTCTACCACTTATCACCTTCCTTATCTCTCCAAGTTTTCCTCCCCCCTCACTCTTTTATTCCTTGTCGCTGCCACTATTCTTTATGAGCACTCTACTAATCCTTATCCCCCCTACTATTCCTTACCCCCACCCCTATAATCCTTATCAACCCCCCTTCCCCCCCGTAACCAATGAATAAAATCTTCCTACCTTCTCCTTCATTACTCCCCCCCCCTCCCTCTCTTCATTTTTCCATCCCCCCTTCTCTTTTGAATTTTTCTCACATGTCCAACCTCCCCATCTTTCCCACCTCTACTTCTAGCTCCTCCACTTCTTCCCTTTCCTCTACCACCAACTCCTTCCCACTTTAATCTCCATAAACATGTTGAGATCTTGATGTTCTTATGGAAATAGAAGAGAAAAATGATGATCCTTTCAAGGGTAATTTCATTGATGTTAAGGCTCTAAGTGGATGCATCCTTGTCTAAGTGAATAAAGTCTCCTCAATATCTTGAGAGGATTTATTGCAACTTAGATCCCATATCTTGTGGATCCAGATCTTCAGAACTTTATTGCAACTTAGATACCGTATCTAAATTATGTTGCGTATATTTTACGAGTTTCTTTTTAGTATTGCAACTCAATCTCAATTATGAGTTCTTGTCTTATGAAAGGGTAACTCTTGTATTGGACATCTTGCTTGGGGTTGAGATTGGAATTTCAACTAGATGCACGTGGAATAAGCCATTATAAGGTGCACCAATGTTCTACTCATGTGTCTTATGAATGGAACTAGCAAAATGTCTAGAATCCATTTAGCTCTGGTTCTTGATTGCAAGCATGAGAGCAATATAAGAAGCTATAGGCATTTTAAAGGAAGTGTTAGCTATTGAGTTCTACTAAGATTGGAATTCTTGGTCAAGTCACAATGATGCACACGGACTAAAGGAGAAAGGGTTTACTACACTTGCATGCCATAGTCTAGTAGTCCTTGGCACAATGACTAAGTCAAGATTGAGCACAAAGACGCAAACATTATGAGTGAGTGCATGTGTGTGTGTGCATGCATGCGCGCATGTGCACATATGTGTGTATGTGTGTGTGTGTGTGTGTGTGCATATGTGTGTGTGTGCACACGTGTGTGCGCATGTGTGTGTGTGTGCGCGCGTCCTGCACTTGCGTGCATGCTTAAAGTTTGGGTATTGGGACCATTTCAGACTCTCTCTCCTATATGGAAACACATAATTCATTATCATAGCATTATACATAGGGATTGAGTTGTGATCATCTCTCTTTCTAATACAACTTACTTCACTATATGGACTTGGACTGGGAGTTTAAGTAGAAGTCTTGAGTTGAGTCACATTAGAATTGAGGGAGTGGCAATGCTTGTTAATAGCAATACCATAGCTTGATTCATTGACACACTCAATAGCATGAGCAAGTAGATACCCATTATGAGTGTCCCCCCTCAACCTAAACATCACTCAAGAGGAGGTGAGTAGCATTAGGAGGCAAGTGAAGCTACAACATTTAAACACTGTCACAATTTGGTGATTACTTTTTGGGAGACTGAGTAGTTGGGTTTGTTGATTGGAGATTGAACTAAGCGAGGAGTATCCAAGTGATTCTGAGTTTTTGGCTACTTTATAAATTTTATTTATCATCAGAAGTGTGACATTCATATTCTAGGGTATGCTGATTCTAAGCAAGTGTGGAATTATGAATGTGAGAGATCTGTTATTAGGGTGATTGCCAACTTGGTGGATGTTCAAAAGAGTGAATAGATTATGGAGGTACATTACTCATCGTGCATCACACGTGGAGCATATCCAAGAGCAACAACAAGAACAAACGGAACCTTGCCTAGGTTAACAAGGTGAAACATTTACATGCAAGACTCAAGTGCACAAAAAGGCACAATTAGGTTTGAAGTGACTTCGATAGGTGGTACGACAACCTTGTGGAAGCAAGAGAGCCAACACCAGACAACTCAAGTTTAAGGAAGTAAAGAATTTTGACTCAATGAGCACTCAAAAGAGCTCCAAGAGCCTGAGTGGGTTTCATACAAGTCAACCCTCCAAGTGGCAATCGAGCATCTATGGGAAACCTGAGGCTATTTGGCATCAACTCAATCAACTCACTTGATTGGATGAATTTCTAGCTCCAGTTGCATAGGCACACAAGGATATAAGGGACCAAAAGACATGCCATGTTTGTTGCATCATATGCAAGAATTTGCAAAAGGGCATGTTAGTACTTTTGTATAGTTCAAGTTAGGGACCAAAAAGTCCAACTTGAAACTCGGTTAGAATGGTCCCTTTCAAGTGACCAAGGTCTTCACAAAATGGTACCTTCTAATTGGAAGACATCTAAGTTTACATGCTATGCAATTCTTGTCGGGAAAGTTTGAAGGACTTCTTGGGCATCAGCTGATACTTTCACATCAAGCATATGTGGTAGTAAGAATGATTGTAATTATTGAACTAGTCTCAACCACCAACCTTGAGACTCTCAGACTACAATCGATAGAATACATTTGCATGTTTCATTACCCTCTAAGATGGAGGAATTCATTAGGCTTTCATCTTTAGTAATTACATGGAGTCCACACCAAGCAACCAACCTACAATTTCAATGTCTTAATTGGAGGTTTGGATTGTAACTACACTTAGTTGGTGTACTTTAAATCAAGGAGATCACCTCAAAGAAACTATCAGAGCTAGTGTAAAATTTTCAAAAAAGAAGCAATGCTCAACTAACATGAGACATATGCCAAATCATGGACTGTAGGCAAGCATCAACATCAAGAAACTCAACATAACACATGTATGGGTTGTAGGTAGGCATCAAATCAACAAATTCAAGTATTGAAGCATGGATGTAATTATTTTCAAAGACGTGAAGAAGATAATATACACTGAAACTTTAGTCGATTAGATGTGCCAGAAACCTCAGTGATTGTCGCATTTGGGAGGGAAATAGCATCCTCACAAGATTTTTGCCATCCTTTTAGACTTTGCTTATACTTTGTGAATCTTGAGAAGGGGAAGTGAGTCTGAGTGCTAACTAAAAACCTTTTCCATTTCCAGTAGCTCTCATAAAAGAAGATTTTCGGCTATAATATTGTGTTACAGGACTACTCGTTTAGCTTGGAGGGTACCTAAAAGCTATTTCTTCATTAAATAGGTAATCTTCTAAAGGATCCTATAGAGAAACTACCCAAATCTTTGTTTCTTTGCAATTTCCAACAATTTGTATGAGGCAAAAGTAATATGGCACATCCTCTGAAAATCAGATTAGATATATATGCAACTAATCTCGTAAATGGAGATAGAATTCCTCAAGAGCTTATGGGAAATTTTCCAATTAATTAGTTAACACCTCTAGGTCACCGTGGGATGAGAATAAAGTAACCTAAGTCTCGTGAAAATTTAATAGGCCCTCCTTAAAGTGCAAGAAAATTTAATCCTCCACCGCATCCCTTTCGATCCTTGAGCGTTGAGATGCTTCTTGCTCCCTCTTTACCTATCTCGCTTCCTCTCTCCATCACTCCTTTCCCTCTCTCTTACCCTGGGCACATGACCCCTTTAACCTAAGTCTCATGAAAATTTAATAGGCCCTTAAAGTGCAAGAAAAATTAATCCTCCACCGCATCCCTTTCGATCCTTGAGCGTTGAGATGCTTCTTGCTCCCTCTTTACCTCTCTCACTTCCTCTCTCCATCACTCCTTTCCGTCTCTCTTACCCTGGGCCCATGAGCCCTTTTGTATGCCCTTCCAATAGCCTGCAATTGAAATGGCAAATGGATGGAAAATGAAAGGCCTAACGGTTGCAATCGGATTGCACAAGAAGGTAAGGGCAAGCAATGATTCAACAACCAGTGAAAAGTTGCGTGTGCACGTAACTCCAATAAGATATGACCAACTTCCAATAGCCATGTGCCCCTGATTCCGATAGCATCCAACAGGCGAAATTCTTAAAGGATTGCAATCTGCGGTACACAAGTGCCCGATCTATTATGTCCTCCATTCAGTGATCGCTCTTAGGAGGCTTCTTGAAGCACAGGAAGAAGATCTGACCAACTTCCACCATGTGCCCTTGATTTCAGTAGCATCGGAGAGGCGAAATTCCTAAAGGATTGCAATCTGCGGTACACAAGTGCCCGATCTATTATGTCCTCCATTCATTGATGAGGAGGCTTCTTGAAGCAAAGGAAGAATAATGGGGGAGGATATTCTTTGTAAGCTTGGTAAAATAGGAGATGTGAACTTGTGAACTGCAAAGGTTCACACGTGGAAGCCAAGCACGTGGACAGGTGCCTATATGTGTGTCGAGAGGTTTTAGTCAATGACAGTGGATGTAAAGAGAGAGTGTGAGTGTGTGTTTGTGTGTTGTGGTGAGAAAGAGAGCCCAGACTCCAGAGTGTGATTTTCTTTGTCTGAGTAAGCTGAGCTTTGTGTGAGTTTGTCTGCTGGCTATGGCGACTCGGCCCTCCCTAGTTTGCTGTGGATGCAGCTTACTTGCTTCCTTCGTCCTCTACGTTTTGGCCTGCCTCTCGCTCTTCCCCTTCCTCTTCCTTCATCCCCCTCCTCCTCCCCCCCTTGGACACCTCGTCTTGGCTGACTTCTTCAATGTTTCTGCTGCTTCTCCCGCTTATCAGAGCTCAGGTATGCAACGTCTATCTAGTAGTATATGCACAGTCTAGCTCGTGTAGCTGACAGTTTAGCTCAGTTCTGCAAACCCAGCAGATATGCAACAGTTGCGATCAAAGCAACAGTTAAGCCTCAATATACAATGGTTTCTGTATCAGAGCCCTCTTCCTTCGTCCTCTTCCTCTCTCAAAGGCTTGCCATGGTTTTCGTTTGTTCGCGTATTATAACTTGGGAGCTCGCCCTCGTTGCCTTTGTGAGCTCCTTTGGAGCACCACAGACCGTCATTCCGGTCAACGGTATTATTTACAAAGTGAATCCGTTCACAGTAGCTCGTTTCGTCTTATTGCGTATGCTAATTGGCAGGGGGGCTGGTTTCTCAATGAGTGGAAAGGGGAGCTGTGAAGAGTGTGAAGGTGATGTGAATTGTGGGTTGTGCAGAAGAAGATGGTGAAGGAAGTCGGAAGTTCTTCTTTGGATTGGCGACGGCTCCAGCGCATGTGGAGGACGACTTGGACGACGCTTGGCTGGATTTTGCAAAAGGCACCCACGATAAGCGGCCCGTAAGCTCTTCCCTCAACCTCACATGAGTAGAGTTTCAACGATTTACACTCATAGCCATATATTTTATTATTATTATTTAGTTAATTTCGAGTGCATGTACACTGGATGAGAGATTACGCTAACGGTCGGATTCTACGTTAATCAAGCCCTTTCAAGGGGGTAGAAGGCCGACACGTGAGAACATATTCACTGCGCAAGCTGTGGCAATGTAGGAGCTGAAAGCGTGTGTGTACTTTTGAGCTCGATAGAAACTGCATCCTAGCATTTATATATTTTGTTCGATGTCTAATGGAGAAGGGACCAAGGTAGCATCATCTTGCCTTCTATGTTTGGAGAGGCGGGCTTTGCGAGTGAGGCTGCATGGCAAGTCGAAAGGGGGAGACTTGCCAAAGGGCAGGCACTTTTTCTTTTACCCTTTTAAAAAAGACGTTACTCAACTTAAGTCTTTGCTATAAAAACGGGAAAAGGGCAGTGCTGGGATACATAATAGATGGGCACTAATGGATCAACCCCTTTTGGCCTCCTCAACAAGCCTCAGTTTGTGCCTCTTCTCGCTGTAGGGTAGAGATCTTTCGGCAAGATGTGTACGAATCGATTGCCTTCAAAGGGAAGGCATCGGAGAGAATGCTCTCTTTTTCCCTTGGCATTGCCCGCTATAGTGGACAAGCTGTTTATGTTTGGAGGTCTTTAAAGTATTAATACGACGGTCTTGGGAGTCCATGGCCGTGTAGAGGGTAATTTGGGCGAGATTGTGTTGGCAGCCTTAGGCTGAGTCGTGGGCGCTAGTGAGGTCAGGAGACAAGGGTGCGTATACAGGGCTGGAATATTAGCAAGATGACAATGCATATGGTTATCGGGAAGGTTATAAGGTAGCAGAGCAGAGGAGAAGGCTCATCTAAATGCGGGTAGTCAAACGAAGGGAAGCTTTGGTGTTTGGCAATGCTTCAATGGCAAGTTCTTCTCTATGGTCTTGCCTTTGCTCCAGGCAAAAGTAGCAAATCCAGTCTCACTGCCAATGAAATTGTATCCCCAAGGAAGCTCAATTTTGAAGGGAAATAGAACTTGTACTCTTGTTGACTGAACTAGTTCGAGAGTTGTTTTACTGTTGTGCAGATACAGTACTACAAAAAGTGCTTTCTTGGTTCCATGCATTTGACAAGAGAATTGGTCACTTGGTTGAACAAGTGGCCCATAGAGCACTGCAATGCAGATTTGGACCTAGCCAGATATGAGTAGTACATGGGCTGTCTTCACATCCAATTCTTTGAGCTGGCACAGGAGCTGCAGAGTCGGTCCCCCCACGACCCGAATTGGTTCACACAATTCACTATGTAGTTGTAGTTGCAGATGAAGACAGGATTAACAAAATTCTATAGTGGTATGTCCAAAGTTTCAAGCCAGGGGGCGACAACACGACATATTTACTCACTCAGGTTTTGAGCTGATGAGCCAAGGGTCATGGATCGAGAGGCCACCTTGACAAGGAGTATTAGGAGACCTCAAGCCAAGGGGGTTCCACGACATCAGCACTCTAGATAAGCAAGCCAGCAACAAGCCAGTAATTACAGTGGTTTCCTCAATGCAGAGAAGCAGAGGCATGATAAAGAGTCTCTCTCTCTCGTACCCACAAGGAGACAGATCATGATAAGAAGCATTGTCTCCATTTGCATCCAACTGCTAGTGCAGCTTCGCCTCCCAGCAGGACCTACTGCAGCTCAAGGTGCCGTCTCAGCAGCAGTAGAAACTCACCAAAAGGGAGATCCTTCAGCAGGGACAGTCAGAGAAGTTCTGATGTGTTACGGGCAGGTAGAAGGATGCAAGGTCACTATTCTGTTGTACGGTAGCAGTTGGAGGATTTGCTGGAGGCCCATTTGGTTGCAAAGCTCCATTTCCCAATAGAGCAGTCAATCGAAGTGCTTAAACTACATAGTTTGTTTGATAATGCCCAATAACCAATCAGCACGAGAGCACAGCACAGGATGTCAAACTCCACATTAGTGGGATGAAAGAGCAGCAGATCTTCACTGTCACCCAGTAGGCCAAGCAAGCATCCTTTTAGGAAAGTCTCAAGTGCTTCAGATGGTGCTCTAGTTTACCCACGGAATGATAGTGACCAGACAATTGATCAAGACCAGCCTTTGCCTTATCAAGAGTGGCAGGATCTGATGAAGGCGAAGTGAGCCAAAAAAAGGATATTCTGTGGTACGAATATAATTTTGCATCTTTGTAGGAAGCGGTACAAAAGTGTAAGGGGTCCATTTAGTTTTTTATGTTTTAAATAAGAGAGAGAGAGAGAGAGAGAGAGAGAGATTTTATTCCTGTTTTTTGAAAGATTTTGTTTCTTGATTTGCTTGTTTATTTTTGCTTAGTCACCTTCTTCCTTTCTTCTTTATTTCTTGTTTTCCTCTTTTGTTTATTTGAAATATTTTAGTTAAGCACTGGGTTTGCCCAAGAGACTCCGTGGGTCTTAGAAACTCAGTATAGCTGCTTATGTTGGGCACTGATGACGACATTAGTGTTGCTTTGCTTGCTAAGTATGTCTTCCTTTTGTTTTTCAAAAAAGTTTTTGTTACCTCTTTTCCTTCTCTTCCTTATTTTCTGTGTAGATTTTTGGACTTTTAGAACAACCAAAATATCTAAATGTGTATGATTGTCTTATCAAGGCATAATCTGTGGTACACCAGCTAGAAGAGACACATTCAGTCTCGTATCCAGTCCTCAGGTACAGCAGGTGTTCAAGCAAGGTTCAAGACCTCACCTCTATCTCAATTTCAGTAGAAAGGATGTCATGGGCATGCTACAGGCCCATGGACATGTGCATGTTCTTCAGCCGTGGCAAGGCGCATATACGGTCCACAAGCAGAATAGTCTCGTCTACATATACGTCTTACAGTCCACAAGCAGAACAGTCTCGTCTACATATATGTCTAGATCATGCACATGTGCCTGTTCTTCAGCCGCATCAAGGCGTATATACGGTCCACAAGCAGAACAGTCTCGTCTACATATAAGTCTAGATCATGCAAGGCGTATATATGATCCACAAGAAGAACAGTCTCTTCTACATATACGTCTAGATCATACAAAGGATAAGTATGCATATTTGGAGCAACAGCATGCAGATTTGCACAACATCATCAGTCCACCTCCTTGCAAAGGGGCAAACTGTAGGCCCACTGATCAATACTGACTATAGCAACCAGGGATGGTTTTCTGCCGATAAAAGACCTTATTCTATTCATCCACAACTCCAGCAGTTCTTGTCCCATCATGAGAAGCTCTGGCCCCTTAAGCCCCTTAGCAGCTGCAATTCCAGCACTCAACCCTCAGCCTCAGCCAACAGCAGCTCCCTCTCAACATCCTCGCCAACCCCTTTTCCCCTCCATATCCAGTGCTGATGTGGGTTCTCTTCCATTCCAACATCCACAGCAAGCCCTAGCAATGGACAGCCAGGCTTAGCCTCTACAGCTATAGCAGATCCAAGCTCTTGAGTGAGAATCTAGATGATGTACTGAGTCTTCCTTCAATGAGGGAAGCATACAGATGTATTTAGTTGTCCTTGTGTGATTTTTCAAGGCCAGCAGTAATAAAGATAGTAGTTGGCATAAATTCTAAACCCACAGTGTTTCACCGTGTAACAGTTACTTGCATGATGTGATGAGTCTTTTGCATGCCATCAGTCTCTCTCTCTCTCTCTCTCTCTCTCTCTCTCTCTCTCTCTTCTCAGTCAGCATTCATCCTTCCACATCCAGTAGCTAATACAGGCACAATTAGTGATCGAGTTATCCCCCCCCAAAGGGCTACTCCCAACCCTATAAGCTTTGCCTTGTTTCCCAAGATCTGCACCAGCATAACTCGCCACATGTTGTCCCTTTTAGGGCATGCATCACGTTCAGTGGCCACACAGATGTAGCTCGAAGAAGTTGCCAGCTGCAATAGTACCACTGATCCTTGTGCTCACGGGAGTCATGGACTGATGTAAAGCTTGGACCTTGTGGACCACACCAGCCCCGTTTAATGCTATTGAATCCCAATCAAATTTGGTCATACCTTTTAGATAGGCATTTGAAGTCCTACAGGTAAAGAGTTGTTTGATGAAGTAAACATTGCAAGGCAAAGAGAACTTCATGCTTGGGAAATAGCCCAGTAGGGAAGTGGTTCTTGATGCCTATCTTGGAATTTCCTACTGGTTAGGGTTTCCATATTTGGGCACCATATCATGTGTTGTCTCCTCTATCCCTCATTTCTGTTTCATTGACTTCCTCTGTTCAAGAGAAGTACTGCAAACTCTAGTAACCCTTGAATGTTAAGCTACTGCATTGACTTCAAGCTACTACTTCCTACATATCCTTATGCTAACTCAATAACTTATTTAATTATGAAGCTGTATAATATTCTCAATCCTGCGACCACCTACTATGGAATTGCCTTATTGGTAGGGATGATAACTTACTAAGTATCCAATCACAAAAAATCATCTGGTATGTGGTTAATGAGACAAAACTGAAGACTCCCCTTCCTTTTTGCAAAATAGGAGTTTTTGTAACAGTTCAAAAACAGTTACAAGTCAGCTCTCCGACAGGATGCTGTGTGGGCCACCCTCTTGCCAGCTTCTATTCGAGGCTTGCCTATAAGAACCCATAAACAGCCACAAGGAACAAAATTGAAGGACTAAACGATTCGTGAAAACCTCTATCCGTGACAGAATAGAAGATACTAAGAGGCGAGATTTTATGGAAGCATTCATGGCATTCAAAAGTCTTGCAAGAGTCCCCAACATTCGAGCTGCATAAAACTAGACATCATTTTGAGAGAGACTGCCAAGTTGCATCTGTTTGGGATAGTTCAGCATGTCCTTTACTCATAAGTAGAGCGGAGGGTGTAGGTAAGTCAAGCAAGATGGCCACCAAACTGATTGGCAAGATGGGTGTGTTGAACAGCCATCACTAGATTGTTGCAGATTACCCAAGTATGCTTGGTAGTGATGTTGAAGTCTCCCCCAAATGTCATGCTGTAAGGACAGATCTGCCCTGATGGTTCTAGATGTGCCAAACGGTTATCAACAAAGAGACGTTCATGGCTGTATAGAAAAGAACTTTCTATTAATGCTTGAGGAAAAAAACAACCATACAAATCAGCAAGCCGTGTGGCGCTGATCATGGAAAAAAACAAATCGCTAGCTGTCAACCAACCTGTTTTCAGAGAACTAAGCTTACTAGCTAGGGAGTGTGAAATAGCAGCCAACAACCCAAGGTGAAGGACTATACATCCAGCAAATACCTCGCTCTGTGAATAGATAGAAGATACTTGCAAGCCAAGCCTTGCAAAAATCCGCTCGCCTCTCAGCGCTCATCTAAGATCCCACTTTCCCTCGCTCCCATATGGCACTTCAGGTGTAGATAATGGCAACAAGGGTAGCTGCTGAGGGAACTTTGTCATGTGCATGGTGTACCTAGGGTTGGATAGCAGGTTAACGTGGGTTACGGGATAGCATAGGGCTGGATGGCTATTTTTAGCCGAGATTGCTATATATAGAGATTGATTCATATATAGTGCTCGCTTTATATGGAGGGAGCTATTCATAGCATTGTGCTATCTATAGCGGGTTTCCTTCTATATAGAGGAAGGGCCAGTGCTATTGTGTAGATCAGTTGAGCGCTCCTCAACTGATGGATGGGGCTTGGACCCAGGACGGGCCTCTGGCCATCTACATGGCGGACCATAGGTGGAGTATCGAAGGTCCTTTGGACGGACTCATGTGGTATGGGACGCGTGGGTTAGATACAGCCCTATGGATGAGTTGAGCTGTAGCCCACGTGCTCGGGGGTGGTCGGGAGGGTCGAGGCACCTGTGATTCTGGTTGGATCAAGGATGAGATTTTAGGTTAGTGATAGGGTCAGATCCTGCGGGGTCGTGTCATTTGGTATCAGAGCCATCCTATCACAATTGAATTCAACGCAAGGTATGCAGAAAAGATGTCTTCCAAGTATGCTTTTTGAGATTGCTCTTGCAAATCTGAATTTCCGCTCATGTATGGGCTGAATCGTTGGCTGATGATGTGCGCTCATGATTGGGAGTGTCCACCGAGTTTTTTATTTGCAGTATACTTTGGTGGTATGGGACACTAAGGTATGTTACATTTAACATTCTCTGATGTGGTGGTATAATCCAGCATGAAATAATACCCAAGGACCTCTAGGGTGAAGTATAAGTAGGCTGAATTGAATTGGGGGCAACCTCACGGAGGGTTACCGCATATCTTCTGATGATGGTATGTCAGTGCCTTGTTTGGAACTTGATGTTCCTAGATAAGAGATCCTAAGAACTGGATGATCCTGTGATTGGAGCGGTTGTTTTGTGCACAAGTTTATACAGGATATTCGATAGTGGATCTTGTTTTAAGAGATTCCGGATTGTATGTCTTTGGATCACATACAATGTTATTCCTATGATGGTTGACTATATTCATGTCTAGAATAGTACCATTGACTTGATATAGCCAACTAAATTCTTACTGATTATCCTCATGTAGGGGCATTTCGAGGATAGATCAAGGGGACCATATCTTTGGTCAGGATTTTGCCCATTGATACTTCCATGAAGATTCTTCCATCATGAGTTATGAACGGATACCTAATTGTTCTGCGACGGAAAGTCTGTCATGTATTTCAACCCAAGAATTTGAATTACAAGGGTTTTCTGAATACTAAGTAATTCAAGAATGAGGGTTGATAGAAATTGCAACCCAAAAATTGGCCTCGAGGGGTTCAAATAATGGGATTGTTCGAACAATGATTCCTCGATCTCAACCTAAGATTTTGAGTTCAAGGATACTCAATAGATAAGGTTGATAGAATCATTTACCTTCAGGTACGGATTTTACCATGCTTGTGTACGGATATGTCAACGGAATTAACTCTATGGATTCAGGCGTTATTGGATTTCTCGAGGAGAATACTCGAGGATACGTAACCTTGTTTAGATTGAGAGATTTGCTTTCCTTGGGTTAGTTATCAAAGATTGTGGCTTTGGCCTTAGATTTTCTTTGATTTGAATCACATGGAAAGTATAGCACACTCAAAACTGATAGTCAGAGTATAGTTATTGGCATGGACTGATCTTCACAGAGAGTTTTCGGGCTTTTTGGTGAACTCAGGAGTGAGTTCTTAGAGGAAGTGGAGTATGTCATGTGCATGGTGTACCTAGGATTGGATAGGAGGTTAATGTGGGTTACGGGATAGCATAGGGTTGGATGGCTATTTTTAGCCGAGATTGCTATATATAGAGATTGATTCATATATAGTACTCACTTTATATGGAGGGAGCTATTCATAGCATTGTGCTATCTATAGCGGGTTTCCTTCTATATAGAGGGAGGGCCAGTGCTATTGTGTAGATCAGTTGAGCGCTCCTCAACTGATGGATGGGGCTTGGACCCAGGCCGGGACTCTGGCCATCTACATGGCGGATCATAGGTGGAGTATCGAAGGTCCTCTGGACGGACTCAGGTGGTATGGGATGCCTGGGTTTGATATGGGCCTATGGATGAGTCGAGCTGTAGCCCACGTGCTCAGGGGTGGTCGGGAGGATTGAGGCACCTACGCTATGATTCTGGTTGGATCAAGGACGAGATTTTAGGTTAGTGATAGGGTCAGATCCTGCGGGGTCGTGTCAAACTTGGTGGGCTCCCATCACCAAGCGGCAACGAGCAACCAAGATGTTCCAAGCAGTGATGTTGGACATTGAACAAGCTAGATGTTCCAAGCAGTGATGTTGGACACCGTCTCCCAAATGCTGCCCTCAGTGAAGATACAGGACGCAGGAGGAGTCACATCCTCCACCTCAATCTAGAAGACTCTATATCCTGTAAGCAAATGTAACGTGTCAATTGAGAAGGCATAACCCCCTTTCACCAACTAGGCTGCCATGCCCCAAGTGAAGTCCTGCTGCATCCTTTGCGTCCTAGCCCAATC
Source organism: Dipteris shenzhenensis (assembly GCF_047967505.1). Taxonomy (NCBI): domain Eukaryota; kingdom Viridiplantae; phylum Streptophyta; class Polypodiopsida; order Gleicheniales; family Dipteridaceae; genus Dipteris; species Dipteris shenzhenensis. Next base: position 44,403,187 of record NC_141597.1, read on the forward strand.
CAAAAGGCCCTTCCAAATCCTTTGTGCTGCAGGGCAATTGCACAGGCAGTGCATGATCATCTCTGGGTCACCATCAAGCGCATTGGTGGCACCTCCCATCAACGCGCATTTGCTCCATCCACCAGCTGATGGTTAATCCTCCATAGGCCACCATTCAAAAGGAGTATGTAACCTTTCCTGGCAAAAGGTTGGTTCATAATTGTGACCAAAATTTGGAGATGACCTGCTTGGGCACCTGTTGCTCCATTCAGTGCCGCTTTCTTGAAGGATTCCAGGCATTGAAGACGAAGATCAATGCATGTCATGTGCGAAAAAATGGAACCTCGACACATCTTTCCAAGTGTCCTACTTTGAAAGGGCGAAACCATTCACTCGGATCACACTTCTGGGCAGCCCTCCCACACTCAAAGGTGCCACCACTTGACTTGTCCCAAAGTGACTGGTGCTGGGTCGATAGACTAGACCTTGCCCAGACAGCCCACTACTTTGATGCGTTGCCACCTAAGCAAATCTAGGACCCCATGGGAGCAAAGGAGCTCAGGGCTCGATGCGAAAAAATTGAATCCTCAAGGACACCCACCCTAGAAAACTATCCAAGGGGAGCTAAGGCTCTAGGCAAGCCACCACTTCAAGACTCAAGAATGGTGGCGACTATCTCTAGAATCTACGTGCCTGTCGCCTCAAGTGAGAGAGGGCTCCCATGACATGACAGGGTACCCAGTTATACCCAATATGCTAATCAATGGGAGTAGTCAAGAGAAGAATGCTCGTTCAGACGGTGATAACAGAAAAGAGGGGAATGACTGGACTGCACTCGAGCAATCATAGCATGGCTCTAGTATGACCCAAACTTCTTCACTCAAAATAAAGTCTGCTCTCATTCAACCGTCACACAGTCAAAGCTCACAGACATGGTAGGCAACTTTCGTTCTTTACCAAACTTAGACAATTCTCACAATTACCAACTATAACTTCAAATTGAAAAGGAGAAGAGACACCAACGGGATCAGTAACACAGTGTAGCGCGTCATGTAGATGGAGCGTATGCGCAGGTATCCAGAGCACGTAAACATAAAGACAATCTCTCAAACAATCTGACCGGAACACAATCACACCACCTCATAGACACTATGTTCCTCTGGAAAACAGCCCGAATCTCAAAAAATCTCAATCAGCCCATCCCTCCTAGCTGATGGTGCAACCCACAAGAAGCCAAGACTGCTCAGTCCCTCTCGAAGAAATTGCATGCTCTGGGCGTAGACGTCTGACACACAACGAGCCTCCAAGGCAAAAACTTCGTACAACTTGTGGTGATCAGCGCTCCACAGAAGCATCGACCTCACCACAGCCCATGCAAAGCTCACACATGGCCAGACTCTCAACGCACACGAGAAGCTGAAAGGCATTAATGCTCAGCGTAAGGTGACGTCATGTGTATGCTGGTACATTGGCGTGGCAGCCCATTCACACTTCATGTAAATCCATCAACCCGTAACAAGCCCCCGTGAGCCTGGAAAACAATGTACGCACCAAATCGTGACCTTCAGCGCTCAGCCAAAAACTAGAACTTTCTAGCAAATGTAATCCCACTTGCCATCGCCAACTCGCCATCCAGAAGCATGGAGATCAAAATCGAGTAGCCACCATGCATGCAACAGGCATGTTGCCTCATTTTCAGATTTTCCAGCCACTTAATCAGATCAATTTTACGACTCTTTCGCTCCCTTCTCAAAGCTTGAGGCCAAGAGAACTAAACCTCACTTTAGACCTTCGGCGCCACCCACACACACACAAAGGCCAATTAATGCATGAATGCCCACATTTGACCACGCAATCACATAGACAATGATAGACACGTCATCTATAAAACACCACCTCGTCACATTGGATACCAACCATGATGCCCTAGAGGACTTGGTGCACCCACAGTGCAACTCAACATCTCCCATAGGAGTCCTTGCAAAACATATTTTCATAACTTGGAATATTTACATCAGGCCATAATTACTTGCACAAAAGCACCCACTAAAACCCAAAGCCCTCAGCTACACTAGCGGTTACACCCTATATACATGCAGTGCAATGCACAAAAGCCTTCTACATTTTTTAGCCTATCAACGGCTTTGAAATCGGAGTCATATTGAACAAATGAGGAAGGAAAAAGTTTTGTTAAGTAAAAGGCCATTGCCTAGGGTAAAAAGGGGATTAGAAGAATTAAAGTGTGGTATCCCAACGTGCACTTCCACGTCTTTGTCTCAGATGCCCCATACGATTCCTCCAATCCACCTACTTTCAAATTTTTGACAATGGTGTCTAGAGTTACGTGCAGCTTCAAGCCCATTTTTGACAATGGTGTCTAGAGTTATGGAAGTTTGAAGGTAGTACTAACTTTAAAGTAACAAGCATATACCTAGATGAATCGAGGAACATTCCCAAACTCGTCCTCTAAAAACACAACATAGTGCAGTTTCAATCTCACGATAGTCACTCATAAGATTGAAAACCATGTGAGGGTGAGATACAAGTGTGAGCTATGATCGGAGTGCAAGTGAGAGCTATGAGCGGGAGCGAAGAGTGGAGCTTGTGAGCTATGAAGATGAGCGGTGAGCTGTGCTCCGTGGGCGAAGTGTGAGCAAAGAAGCGACGTTAATGTAGGCATTGCAGTAGCTGCGCATCAGCAGCGACTCAGGGCAATAGACTTGGCTGGCCTTGGTGCCGAAGGTTGTCAACAGCTGTAACGACGTAATTCAACATGTAATTTGAACAATGCACACATTTCTTTGGGATAGAAACTTTCAGAACATGGAGCAAGTTTCGAAATGTTTCAATCTCAAAGAAACTGTTTTGTTGTCGCCATAGTCGACTCCATGTTAATACTAATGTCTCAAGTGTTACTGGTGCTATTGCAATTGGTCGCAAGGTGTGTATTTTGATGTTTGTATATCAAGTGTACAATTGTGTTGGGATCAGTTGGTGTGACGATTCATCAATTGATTGTAACAACTAACATAATTGGCGGCTTAAGTACAGATGATGAGTTTGATAACGAGTAACGGAGATGGTCACAGGGTTCACACTCCATCTAATCCATGTTGGGAAATCAGTCCATGAGGTCACACTTCAAATAGTAGCGACCATCCACTCAATATCTTTGTAAAAAAATTATAGAATGCGAAGCAAAGGACCATGAGATGAGGGCCTCCAAAGGTGAGCTTCTAACTCTTAATTAGGAGATCGTCTCTTTCTTCGTCTCCACCCTCTGTGAAGGATCCGTTGGCTTATCTTAATGATCACCATTCTACCTTCTTCTTGGGATCACCTAATCAAGCCAGCTGTTCACATTTTCCTTTGCCTATTGCAACACAGGCCTTCTCCTTGATACTCTTGGGTTGCTTTGTTGTATGTTATAGCAAGTCCCGAGAACCCCGGCAACGATAATTGGTTATGTTGGCCTTTTGACCAATAGCTCCAAGCTGATCCCCAATAACCTTGACCTTTACCATTATTGTATATCGAACCACACCAACTCAAGTACTGTTGTCTAACAGTCCACAAGAAATTACAGTTCATTCTCCTAATCTTCCCCAAGACACACCAACAAGGTGCTAGATGACAAGCAGTGGGTAACGAGACCTTGGTCACGACCAAAACCACTCTCTGCAAGTGATAGTTTGGCGGACCTTGAATGCAAAAGCTTGCAACAAATACTCTCCAAGATAGCATTCTGCCAATCCCCACTTGGCATTCAAGAATAGTGCAATTTGGCTTATGGACTTCCAAGCCTAGGTCCTCTCTTCAAGCGAAAGAACTCTTCACCTCTGAGAAACTCTCAAAGCATCCGTTAGTCCCCTTACAAAGAGTGCCTTGGCATTGCAAACTTATCATCTATTAAAGCATCCTTCGGGCGCGGATAGGTAGGCACATCACCATCTATGTAGATCCCTAAGACCACATGTAGTATTCTTCCATGAACAGAAAGAGAAAGGGCACCAGAGGAAAGAGACCTTGTGTGCCCCCATGCGGAGTTGGGCTTACAACCTACATAATGTGTTGAGATGCCTCATTTGATCATTCATAGAAACCAAGTCTGTGTCATGGTGCCCCAATTCAGTCCTTGTCTACCCTAGTGTAAGCTAATTAGAGGAGAATCATGTGAGGTTGCGAGAGCTAATGTGCCCAATCAACGACCTCCTAGAATTTAAAGATTTTGTCTTGAACAAAGACGATCTACTAAAGGTTGATGAGGTCTAGGAGCCAAGTTAGAGATATCTTATAGGTTTTTGTCCAAAAGGGAGATGGCCCATTGTTGTTGGACACTGGCCATATCCCCTCCCTTGGGAATGAGGTGATCCAAACTGAAAGAGAGGGGACGGGGTATGAAACCTAAGGTGGAGACCAAATCCAAACAATGCATAGTATATGTTCCTGCAGTTCCACTAGGATACGAGGCCTCTACCTAGAAAGCTGATTCTAAACAGTGCCCAAGACCTATTCAGGGTCCATTTTCATTGAGCCCTCCTTATCGTTTAACCGTTTAGATACTGGGGCTATGTCTAAGTTGACTAGTGGCCAATAGTATGGAAGAACCGGCATGTCATTTTGTCGCCGACCATGTCCAACGAGTTTGGATAAAGTGAAGGGTATACGTCGACCATCTAGCCTCAATTATCCACGATGCCCAAGCTCCTTCAAAGTCCAGAATTGAATGATGAACTCTCTGATGTCCTCCGCATGGTACAAAATTGCTCGAATCGAAGAACTATGAGAAATAATCAAGCTTATTCTAACTTATCACTATGGGTTCTAATCACGCGTAGTTTGACTCCTATAATGGTTATAATGTATGCAAACTAATGATTACTATATGCATGGTAGGTCCTCAAAGCAATATGCATAAGACCTCAACCTGTTAATCAAGATTTACTTGACTAAAGGGTAAGGCGGTGGACTTGCTTGTAAGGACAAGAAGGCTGAAAGTGGCAGGCAAAAGTTTGCAGGCCTGCAGTGTTAAATATTCTCAAGAGTTTTAAAAACATTTTACATTTCAAATTGGAGATTTTTTAAGTTTAGTGCAACCGAGAACCCCACACCATTTGCCTAGACGTAGGGTTATCTCTAAGAAGCTATGTGCAACGACTATTGGTAAGCTCTAAGATTTTGAGCAAACCATGGTTTACGAAAATACATGTATAATCTAGAAGTCACCCTAGGAACCCATACCACTTGCCAAGAACAAGGCTATCTCCAAAAGACTATGCTGTAAAACTTTGCAACAAATCTAAGCTCTAAGCCTTGGAGCAACCCAAGGTTAAAAGTACCAAAAGAGTGCTAAAAAAGGACAAGCAATGATTGCTGTTGGATCTAGGGGCTTGATATTGGCCGTTGATGTGATCTATGAATAACAATTACAAAAGGGATCCCCCACTCTACCTTAATAGCAGGGGAGGCTCTAAAATCTTGACTTTTTAGATTTTTTGACTGTGGCTCAACTGTGGCTCCTAGATTTTTTGACTGCCTACATGTTGTTTCCACGTCTTCACCCCCAAATAGCTGTTGTCATCCCTACCAACCCTTGGAATTGCTGCCCAAGACGTGCATCGGCCGAACTCGCTGTCACCTCTCTCTCTGTCTCTCCCTCCCTCCCTCCCTCTCAATTTCACAATGAAATCGGGATTCGGCGCGCAGGACTGCGTGCTTTGAGATCAATGCTTTTAGGGGTATTTCAGCATGGGGATATGAAATCCCCCTATTTGGCTTGCTAGTCAGATCAGCAACATTATATCCAGGTGCATTTTGCACAGTGGACTTGCAAGTCAATGAGTAGTTGCTTCATCCAGGTAAGTCATTAGTCTACATGATATCATCCTGGCAGAGTTTGCAGTGAGATCCATACACATGGATGCTTCTTCATCATGCCTACCTCGAGCGTGCCAGATTGAGGTTTGTTTCATCGTCCATGTTAGCAGCAGAGGGGACGGGCATTGTTGATATGCAGAAACTAATGGATAGATTTTGCCTGACACCCTTGGGTGATCACTGATCCCAGCCACTTGGTGGAGAGATTTGAGATTTTGGCACTCTGGGCGGTTTGCAAGAGGTGGAGACAAAGGATCATGTGTTACTGGAAACCTAATTCCCCTTGACACAGCTCAGGGTGATATCATACATGACCATCCTTATTTTGGAGAACTGGCATGATATCTTGCATCTTATTTTTGTTCTTGTTTTTTGAGGTGGTTATGCTCGAGTTTTTTCTTTTTTTTAACCATTAATGACGATAGTCTCAAAATTTAGATGCAGGGGGAAACGGGTGCCTTATACCTTCAAATATCCAATGGTTGAGTGATTTCTTTGAATTATGAGCTACAGGGTTTTCTGTTCCTGTCATTGGGAGTTGTGAATGTTTTCATGTATCTGTACAAAATGACTCTATTTTCATATTCCCATCCACGACTCCGTGTCTAATCAAACACGAGTTTTCAACTTTGCCTGATTGCCAGGTAAGAGCCTGGCACAATATACCAATTCCTGAACAGCGTCTACGCTTCTGGTCAGAACCTGATGTGGAATTGAATTTAGCCAAGGAGGCAGGGGTCACGGTGTTCCGCCTGGGTATTGATTGGGGTCGTATTGTCCCTGTCGAACCTGTGAACGGAACCAAAGAAGTGGTAGGTATTCTGTTTCTTCTAAGTGCGTCTCAATTATGCAGCGTTTTTTCTTGCCGATTTTCAATCCATGGGTTTAACTCCATCCATCCCTTCTTTTATGAATACTGTGATACATTTCTTTTATGCTTTATTTGATAAACTATTTTGTATGGAGCGCTGACCTGTTTTTCTAGGTTTTTTGAAAGGCAAATAAGGAAGCCGTAGAGCACTACAAAAGGATTCTAGAGAGAGTCCATGAGCACGGGATGCAAGTTATGCTCACGCTCTTCCATCATTCATTGCCAAAATGGGCTCTTTCATATGGTGGTTGGACAGACAGACGCACTGTAACTTACTTCGTAGAATTTGTCAGGTCGCTACAATTGTGAAAGTCCTTTTATTTTTCTTTTTAATCGATTAATTATTTTATTTTATTTTTATTTTCCCTTTTTGGGGCCGGGAGGGGGGCAATAAGTATGGAGGAAAATGTAGTAATTGGACCCAAAGGGGTGCTATTGAATGACTCCTTTGCTTCACTTTGCAGGTATACAAAAGAACAGTTTGGAGGTTTGGTTGACTATTGGGTGACCTTCAATGAGCCTCACATATTTGTATTGCTTTCACATTGTTCTGGAGCTTGGCCTCCTGGTGAAAAGCTATCAACAGTAAGGTCTTTGGTATGTTTCACCCCATATGGACACTTTGGGCAGGCAATGGATTCAATTATTATTGCCCACATGTCGGCCTACAATGTTCTGCATGAAGGGTAGACACTCATCTTTTCTTGCTCTTTATAAGAAGACTCATCTCCTTTTTTTCCGCATCTACAGAGGAAGGGAGAAAACAGACAGGAAGGTAGGGCAGAGGATAAGCAGTCCCCAGTGTTATATGTTTCAGTTTAACTTTTCTGGTAGAACGGCCTAAAGTTCTGATATATGATCAATTGGAAATCATACCTATCCTGTGCGAGGGAGTTTAAAGTTTCTGTGAATAGCACATAATCTTAGTACATAGCGGTTTCTGTTTTTCTTTCATGAAATCTTGGATCACATAGCATGCCAGAAAGTCTAGAAATTTCAAACGAGTGCATTGTGGAGCTTTTTCAAATTTTGATCGACTACAGAACATCAGATTCCAAATGAAAAGCTCAGTAGACAATTTCTTATTCTAGTATCCCAGTGAGCACTTAGATAGAAGTTATGGATGTATAACCCCCCCGTACTGATTGTAAGTGCTTATAAGACAGTCTGCATCGTTGTCACTTTTGTAGGATTCCACCTTCTCTGGTGTGCTTTTGGCCAGGAGTAGTTTGACAATTCTTTTGTCCTTTTCACCACACGCACTAAGGATATATTTTCTCGCTTTGGTATCTGTAAAGCTGTCTTAAGAAGTTTCTGTATATATTTGGTCAACTTTTCCTACTACGAAGCCATGTGGTATTTCTTGTAGCAAGGAACTATTTGACATATGCAAACAAGCTTAGCCCTCAAATGTCAAAGATGCTTCGTCATAGGACAAGTCTGAATCTCTATGCATTTTTTGCAGGAATTCAAAGACTATGGTTGGTGTAGCGCATCATGTGGGCATAATAAGGCCCTATGGACTTCTTGATATTCCTATTGTTCTTGCTTCAAGATGGTTAACACAGTTTCACTGGATAGACCACATTTTCAGCCATTTGGACTTCTGTGGTTTGAACTACTATGGACAGGCAAGGCAAGCTGCTTTATTATTTACATTACCATTTTCTCAATCGATGGTAGAAGTATGCTTGTTTGTCTTATCATTTCCAGAAAGAGTAGCACTCGTTACTTTTCCTTAATTGACAGGAAGTACTTTCAGTAGCCGGGCTGCTACTGGCAGAGGATGAGGAGTATAGTGAGGCAGGGAGGGGTGTTTATCCCAACGGGCTGTATGAGTTGTTGGTGGCCTTTCACAATCGCTACAAGAACCGGAGTCCAAGGCTTCGGTACATTATCACAGAGAATGGATTTGCTGATGCTCGTGATATATTGAGGAGACCCTATCTTCTGGAACATGTCTTGGCAGTTGATGCTGCAATTAGGCAGGTTGCGACTCTTACACTATTCCAATCTGACATTTGATTTTACTTGAAGCCATAATTGCATAGTCGATATCAAAGGAATGAACTGTGTTCCTGCATTTTTCAAAGTATGTGGATTCTGTCCTTTTTGTGCTCCTGATGCAGGGGGTCCCCGTGGATGGGTATTTGCATTGGACAATTGCAGACAATTGGGAATGGGCTGATGGATATTGTCCAAAGTTTGGTCTTGTGGACGTAGACAGGGAAAATAATCTGACTCGCTACCCTCGCCCTTCCTATTATCTTTACAAAAAGGCATGTATATTAGTACCTTTGTCAAAACATTTTCTTATTGTGATCACATGATAATCAAGTATTTAGTTTTTAGGGAGATTTTGTCTTCCACATGCTTTTCATCAGGTAGTCGTTGCCTTGAAGCATGCTATACCCATCAACTGTCTTACTGTTGAAATGCAGATAGCAGAAACTGGAGTGGTCACAGCCAAACAAAGAGAGAGCGAATGGGAAATACTACAGAAAGACATGAAAGGAGGGGGAGTTCGCCCGTTCTGCCGTGCAACTGACCAGTTTAATCGCATGTGGGCTGGTGAGTTGTTATGGTCTTTCGTGCTAGGCTGCACGTCTGTCCCTTTGAAGTCAGTCATGACACCCTTCCAAAAGGGTTGAAATTGTATTTAAAGACTGAGTCGGTATACTAGTCAGAAATATATAGAAGGGACTAATCTTTGGAAATTCCATGTGATGCTTGTCTTTCCAGATAGTCTAGACCAGCCCATCTTGCGGGCTATTTCTGACAGAGATTGGCGGTTTGGTAAGTATCAGCGCCATGGTTTGCTCACCTATGTTGTTCGATCACTTGAAGTCACCAAAATACTTTTCTACGATGTTGTACGAGTAATCTTGGGTGAATATGTCGAAAGTACTCTCCCTTCAGAAGTGATTGCTGGTGAACTTTAACGTAGCCTATATTTAAGCAAAGTCTATGTAATGTATCTCCCTTCACCTCCGGAGTGCCAACAGAAACTCAGTACAAAGACTTTGTATAAATGGATGCTCAGGTATGTGTGGGTGTGTGGGTTTGTATGTGTGAGAGCATACTTTTATACTATGGTCTACACCCACTGTTGGGCGCTGATGATGTCAGTGGGGATGTCATAGTAGCTAGTCCCTGCCATGCGTGATGGAGTTTATGGTTTTCAATCTTATGAGTGAATGTAATGTATCTTTCTTCATCTGAGGGTGCAGAATTGTCCTATTTTGGAAGTCATAAATTCCAAGCTTGTAATCTTGATCCTATCAGAGCCCTTTTATCTTTCAATCTTGACTCATGGGGGAAAATGTGCAATTGCCATTTATGTGTTTGTGGGCCCTTCCGCACACCCCTAAATGCACATGGCACACACATGCACAAATGCAAGCATGCACATGTGCACGAGTATGTGCAATCTATCTCTCTCTTCATTAACCTGACAGCTGCACAAGTATGTGCAATCTATCTCTCTCTTCATTAATTTGATAGCATAAAATGGCTTTATTTTGTAAGTTTGAAATCCCAACCTTGATGAGTTTGCTTTTTAATCTTTCAATTCAAATATCAAGAGAACAAGCCGGATAAACGACTTAAAAACAAAAGGTGTGACCTGCACTGGTCAGCAACAAGTTACAATCAGAGGAACCTAAATTGATTAGACAAGATCCAACCAACCTATCTGTCCCTCCTATATCTAGACCTATATTATGCAACATAGCCTTAAGAAACCCAACCGCAACATCTTCATAAAACCCTAACTAACTTTGTGATTAAAAATAATTCTATTGTCTTAGAGTTTACTAATTTAATACATTGGCTCTATTCTATTGTGTTCAAAAATTTCCTACATCCAATCTATTCTCAATTTTCTCACCTGACTTTGGTTGCATCCTTAATTTTGCAAACAAAATTCTCATCATGATTTCGAGGAGTTGTTGCACCCACCAAGGAGGGATGCAGGAAAAATGCTTCTCATTGTTTTTGTGAATGCTTGATTAAGCTTAGGGATGAAAATGAAGAGGGGCAATAGATGAAACATTCAAGAAGTGGGAGAGAGAGAGAGAGAGAGATAACGTTTGTAGAAGACCTCACGGGCTTATGAGACAAAGTACCAGCACCAACACAAATAAGTGACTTACTACATGTGGATACCTAGAGAATTGAGGGAGTGCATAAGGTCAACTCCTTGAGTTATTATAGGACATAGCTACATTCTAAAGTCATCTTTATAACAATAGTTTAAGATTGAGAGTCTTTGGGTTTGGATTTGAAGTCCCTAATCAATGCTTGCCCATCTCGATAAATCGTCCATTTACTTGCCTTGCGTACCTTGGTGAGTTAATTGTTTCTTTGCATGAGCTAGATCGAAGTGAGCTCCTCAGATACCCAAATCTTTGTACCCTTCAACTTATGTGTTTGATTGAGAATTTTGATTCTTGCTACCTTCCCTCTACAGTACATCTGCGCTTGTGTGCTAGTTTGACAGACATTGCGGATATCATTTTCATCCCACTCGATTTGCGGTATTTTCTCATTAAGGCATATGATTATGTCCTCTATGCTTGAGAGAGAGAGAGAGTGGCAACAAGAGAAAGAGAGATATAGGTGAGGCGGAGGAGCAGGAGGCGGTGAGACGAAGCAGTGAGTATTCTAGAGGTTTTGTGAAATTCACCTTCTCCTTCTCGAATTTGGTATCGCCTTGAACCTTAGATTAATTTTTTGACACATGAGGCCATTAACCCTCTTGCCTCCACAACTAATTGATGATTTTATTTTTTGGGAAAAATATGGGCACCTACTTGATATTGCTATACACATCGTAGCCCTTACATATGGCCAGGAAGCCAACAGTGCTAAGGGAATGCTACTCGTATTTGCTAGGATCATTAGCTTTCACTTAGTCTGATGAGAAAACTAGGCCATTAGCCCCACTTTCCAAACTGACCAAGCCACTATGCTCCAAGTCCTTCTCAAAATTGAGTTGGACTAAAACAAAGGAAGTGTATCTTCAATCCCCCTCCTACAAAGCGGGCAAAGCGGTTAAACTGTGACCACTTGGCAAGCCTCTCTCGAAGCAAAAGCTCGCCTTGTCAGCTCGACAACCTTTCCATATGTCTCTCAAGCGTGCTTTCCACCATTTCAAAGATCAACAAATCTTCCACTTCTCATTCATGCAATCAAACAATGTTTGGCCTTCCACCAAACTCTTATAAATTGCCCTCACTGTGAACTTCCTTAGGGCTATCTTTTGTACATTCCACCGATTAACTCTCCGAGCAATAGGGGGAATGCAATTAGTTGGCCTTATCTCTAGAATATTTCTCAATACATCCCCAATTAGCATAAACTCATGTCATTGATATCTCCCACCCACCAAGTTGACCTCCAACTCACACTCCACATCCTATAACCGTAAGCGTGACCAAAGACCCTTTGAGTACTTCTTGCTTATGGTAAATTAATCAAATCCAGTAACATTCAAAGTCACAGCCGGACTCCACCATACATTTTCATGCATGTTTGTATCTCCTTGAAAACCCATTCCCCTTTCTACAACTTCCAAGCCTCAACTAAGCCACCAATCAACCTAGAGCTAGTAATTTTGAGGGGACACTAGGAAGTCGATTGATGAAACCATAATAAGCTTCTCCAAGTCTCCACACCCTTGCCCTTCCCATGCCCAATAAACCACTTCATGTATTCTACCCATGATGCTTGACACTCAAATAAATGAGGAAGCCAGTTGCAAATCAACGCAGTATTTCTCATGTCAATGTCCATTGGACCCAATCCTCCACTCAATTTGGAAACCTTCAATGCTTCCCACATAAATAAGTTTAGCTTTGTTCATGATGAAAGACATTGGACCAAAGCTCATGACTAAGTGCTTAATTAGCAAATGAGGATAAAAAGTAGTAGTAGCATTTGGTTGTGTATTTTGAGAGTGGTATTACGGCAAGGGTTGGTATCATTCCAGCCCCCATGTAATTCGTGATTTGGTTATCGGGGAAATGTTATAATTTAAATATGTGTGTCCTAACATGCATGGTCATCTTGGAGACTGAGAGCCTAGTGTGTCATTTTGAGATACCATTATTCAAGCCTCGAACAATTCGTGGAGTCTTTGAGGTAGTAGGAAGTCAACAAAACTGCCAATCCTCATTACTTTGCCAAAGGTTCTTTGATGCCACTGGTAGCTAAGTCTCAAGAGCTAAGAGACTTTTTCCAGGCCTACCAGGGGATTCCATTGCGTGGGGTTTGTCTGTATTTCACTACTTTAGTGCCTAAATTTTATAGGTGTTGCAAACATTCAAAAAGTTTCCTTTTTTGAATTTAGTCTCTTTTAAAAGTGGAATCATGAATTTTCATGATCTTATTGGCTATTGCAAGGACGCCTCTTCCATTGGTTGACATGTTTACTCCTTTCACTCCCTACTAATGACTAGACTGGGATGTCTATCCTCTAGCTCGCCTCGGGCCGAGTATGGCGAATGTGTTATTATGCACAACTGAATGGTATTGAACTTTCTACCCATGAGGAAGAGCCCTCATCCCATGTCTCTTTCCCTCATCATTTCCTTACTTTGTGTGTATCCTCCTTCCTTCGGTGCAGCCTTCCCTTCGCTCCCTTAGGACATTGCAAGCAATGCACTATGTGAAGGGTGACATACTCATCAATAAGATCAACGAGTTGATAAGCATTTGGAACTGGCTTAGCCAAGGCCGCCACTCAATGCAAAAGATGGTGTTGAGATCGGCTATTCCAATGGGAGTCACCTTTGTCTCAAAAAGCACACTACAGGTCGCCTATTAAGCTGTACAATGTATGCATGATACACATCCATATAATTCTTGGGTTTCTCGTTGGCATTTCAACAAAGAAATTTGTGTAATTTCGTACTGGATGGGCTAAGAGACCTCCAGCGGAGTGGAGATTTTAAGGGATGAGCTTCCAAAGAGCTATGATGGATATGTAGCTCTTGAGGCTTCCGCTCTACCACAAAGACTGCTATGTCCAGAATGGAGCATAAGAATGGTTGTCATCCATGGACCGAATATGTCACCTGTTGTAGGACTAATTGGTTTGCAAGGGTTGTTCGTTTATGAGATGTGTTGGGCATTTGAGATGCATCAACTTGGAAAATTGCAAGTTCTTTTTATTTAATAGGCATTGGTGTGACGACAAGCCATGAAGTGTGGCCATGCATGTACAGTTTGTCTTAATGAGGGAGCTCACATTTTGAGAATTGAATTCATAGGTAACACCTTGACAAAGAGTACGTGTTAACAATTGAAAACAATTCAAGCATGTGTAAGAGCCGATCCCCATGCACCGAAGGACTTGGGATGCACAGCTTGAAATCACTAGATGTGGAAATGAGGATGGTGGGCTCAGAAATCAAGGCCTCATGTGATCAACCAAATTTAGCCCAAGCCCCTGGGAGTGGGGAGTTTCTGGGCGCCACATGGAGTGCCCTCAACCACCGCTTGGACTAGCTATCAATCTCCGACTAGCCTCCTAAATTTTACGGCATTTTGGCAGGTCTGAGGTCACTATATGGGGACTTGAATTTAGATAAGCATGATCAGACACATAGATGTCCTTCGGTGCATGGGAACTGGCTCTAGGGAAGAGAACTCCATGTCTAAGGGCATTTGTTTGTGAAGCTTCCATACATCAACAAAGTATTTGGACTATTTCAATCACCTTGAACTATTCATTAGGGGGTTCTACATTCCAATGAGAAGAATGCTTTAAAGACATTCCAAGAAAGGAAGATACAAAAGGTTGCGCTTAGGCTTTGCACCTATTGGCACCAATTGGTTTATGGAAATTCTCAAATGACACAAGCACATCTATGATTGATACATTAGAGTGTGCATTCCTACCCTTTCTCAAACCTTTGCCAAGTCTCTCGTTAATTATAGTGCCAATTGCAAAGCCTTTAAACAATTAAAACACAATTATTGATTATCAATTTTGTTAGATATGCCCAATGCCCCACCCTCCTCGTAACCACCAGTGGTCCAAGGTGCTCAAGTTGTAAGGCCCCCATATGAGGAGAAGCCATGTGTGAGCCCCGTACACTAGATGGGTCCTGAGTTGCATGTTAGATGAGGTCTATCAATGAGACCGTTGATGGTAGAAAGGTGATCTATGTGAGTCTAGCCTATGGGCTAGGCAGGGTAGGTAAGCTGGTAGCACAACGAGGCACATTTTCTTGATTGTGTGGGAGCCCCTTGCTCTCGTTGGGGTCTGGGGTATAGGGAATATTTTTTGAATATTCCATAGATGACTAGTCAATTCCACCGACTAGGTTGACTAGTTGGCTCCACCAACTACATTGTTCTGACTACCGGCCCTTATAGCTATAAAGAGGCGACATTCCCAGATGTTCCAATAGAGATCTTCCAGCTAGTAGCTCTTCACCTAGTATTTGTCTAGATCGCTATCTAAGCTCAGCTGTGGGAGCACACGGGTGGATAGAGCCATCATCTGTACTACATTAGTATTGAAGGAAAATTTTGTTCGTCTCCAGTTTGCTGTGTACTCTCTATTCTTTGTTCAATTCCTATTCCGATGTGCCATGTAATTTAACATGTTATCAGAGCCCAAGCGGCTATAAGGATCGAAGAGTAGAAGAGAGGCGAGGGCTTCAACGGCATACAAAGTGATGGCATTAGGAAGCGATTTGAGTTCAGCAGCTGCACCAACAATACCAACAATCCATGCATTGAGGATTCGCCCACCAGCCTTTACTGAAGGCAAGCTAGATGGTACGAACTACACTCTGTGAAAGTTTAAAATCACTGCTATTTTGGATTCGTATGAGCTTCTGGAGACAATACTAGGGACTGACCCAAAACCACAAGAAACCCTCGACCTAGCGAATCCGAGGAGAACGATACCTCCTAATGCTGACCCTCTATGAAAATGCAGGAATGCAAATGCCCTATGTGCCCTAGTTACAAGTACTACTGATAGTATTATAACCTTGATTCGGCATACATCTAAGGCATTTGTGGCCTGGAACATATTGAAAGACAGTATGAGACGCGGAATCAAACAAGGATCCAAAACTTAGAGAATCAGCTCACCAGTTGAGAAGTTTAATGAAGAAGAGATAGCGGAGGCATTCATAACCCGAATCAAAAATCTATGTGACTAGATGGCCAGTGCTGGGATACAAAAGACTAGCGAAGAGCTAGCTCGGTGGTGTCTTTGGATATGTCCACCAAGGTTTGATGGACTGGTAATAGCGCTTCACTCAAGTGAGACGCCAACCATTGACATTTGAGGAGTTATGTGCTTTACTTATGGAGGAGGAATTGAGGCTTAAAGCTCGAGATGGAGGTGGCAATGGGGATGCTGCATTCTCTGCCACTACGAAAGGCAAAGGTGGTTCCTCCACTAAAGGTGAGTCCTCTACTAGTGACAAAAAGAAGGGCGACAAGAAGAAGTTTCAGGGAGAATGCTTCTATTGCAAGAAGAGGGCCATGTGATTGCAGATTGCCAGGTCAAGAAAGCAGATGAAAAGAATGGTACCCTGAAGAAGACAGATAAGGGGAAAGAGATAGCTAACATAGCGGAAGCAGAGTTGGATCTATTTCTAGCCATTGAGGAAGAGTGTTCCTCAATTCAAGAAGCTTCAACCACTAATTCAAGAAGCTTCAACCACTAATTCATGGGTGTTGGATAGTGGTGCCTCCTGTCACATGACTTGCAAGAAGGGTTCCATGCAGCCTCCGCAGGAACCCATCACCGTGACAGTTGGAAATAACGCAAAATGCCCTACTGAGGGTACAAGTATGGTTTCATTTGTTTCTGTAAATGGAGATGTTAAGAAACTATCTAATGTGCTGTATGTTCCACAAATCAAGAGAAATCTGCTATCCGTTGCTTCCATAACTGACCTTGACCATGAGGTGAGGTTCAACAAGACAGGAGCAAAAATTTTGGATAGTGCTGGTAATCTTGTTGGCACAGGAGTAAGAAGGAACAACCTGTATGAGCTAAGTGCTCTTACAACCACCGCTGGAGTGGGCACAAGCAAACTTTGGCATGAAAGATTCAACCACATCGGATTTGCAGTGCTGAAGGAGATGTAGAAGCAAGGTAACCACAAGAAAGCAAGAATAGAGCAAACACTCCTCTAGAGTTGGTGCATGTTGACTTGTGCTATAAGATGCCTACACAGGCCGTGGGGGGATCTTCCTATTTTTTATTGATTGTCGATGACTATAGCAGGAAGATGTGGGTGTACTTTCTTTGTGAAAAGGCTCAAGCTTTTGGTAAATTGAAAGAATGGCTACAGCTTGTTGAAAATGAAACAGGGAGAAAAGTGAAGAAAATTAGATCTGATGGTGGTGGTGAGTTTGTTTCTATAGAGTTTGGAGATTTTTGCAAGAGCAAAGGGATCAAGTGACAAACGATGACATCACATATACCTCAGCAAAATTCTATTGTTGAACAACGAATGCAGACTACCGTGGAGATGGGGAGGTGTATGTTGAAAGGTCCTGGACTGCCAAACCACTTTTGGGCTGAGGCTATCAATTATATGGTTTACATCCCTAATCACAACTATACAAAGGCACTCAAAGGTAAAACACCACATGAGGCTTACAGCAGTAAGAAGCCATCTGTCTCCCACTTTAGAACATGTGGGTGTGAATGCTATACGCATGTACCAGACAAAGAGAAACAAGCTACAACCAAAAAGTACCAAATGTATCTTCTTAGGCTATTGTGATGAGAAGAAAGCCTATAAGTTGTATGATCGAGAGGCAAAGAAGATCATTAGCGAGCCGTGATGTGGTGTTCAGGGAGCAGCCACATGCAGTGGAGGCAGAGAAGAGCTCTTCCACTTTATCATCAAGTGAAGAGGTAATTCACTATGGACCTGTCCCAAGAGCTATAAAAGAGGAGGAAATATCAGATGATGAAGGTATGAGTCACCAACCTATTGTTACACCATCGAAAAAGCCATTGCCATGATGGGTAAGGTAGCTCTACGACCATGATAACCAGATGCCTATGTCTTGAGCAGCATGCAGATGGACCAAGGCGGTCTCAGAGTATCGAGGAGCAAAGGAGGGCTTCTGCTCACATAGTCAATATGGCCTTGATGGTGGTTGAGATTATTGCAAAAGTAAAGGATCCTGCAAGTTTGGAGGAAGCACTTGTAGAGCGAGATTGGAAAAAATGCTATGCAAGTAGAATATGACAGCATCATGAAGAATGAAACTTGGGAGCTGGTAGATCGACCACCTAACAGAAGGGTTATTGGCACCAAGTGGGTTTGGAAGGTAAAGTACAAGCCCGATGGGACTTTAGAAAAGTACAAAGCCAAATTGGTTGCACAAGGATTTTCGTAGGTTGAAGGGTTTGATTTTCAAGAATCTTTCGCTCCGACTACCATAGAATGACCACTATTTACACAGTACTATTGGTGGCTACTCATAAAAAGTGGCTAGTTTATCAAATGGATGTTAAATCAGCATTCTTGAATGGTGGCCTCAAGGAGGAGGTGTACGTGGCTCAGCCACTAGGGTTTGAGGCCCCCCATTCTGAGAACAAGGTATGCAAGCTAAAAAAGGCTTTGTACGGGCTGAAACAGGCCCCAAGAGCATGGTACCAATGGATAGACAAATTCTTTCATAAATTAAACTTCAAAAGATGTGCCTTAGATGCTAACTTGTATGTGTACAAGAAAGGTGGAAAATCTGCTATTATTGTTCTATATGTCGATGATCTCCTTATTATACAGGTGACTATGAAGACATGATCCAGCAAATTAGAAAGGCGTTGAGCACTGAATTTGAGATGACAGACTTAGGGTTGATGCACTATTGTTTGGGGATTGAAGTCTGGCAAGAGCGAGGCAAGATCTTCATCTCTCAGTAGAAATATGCGAGGGAGATCTTGAAGGGATTTGGTATGTTCGAGTGCAAGGAGATAGCTACACCTATGGAGGTAAATGCGAGGTTATCTATGGAGGATGCCTCACCACCAGCAGACGGAGGTACAGGAAGTTGGTCGACAGTCTCATCTATCTATGCAACACTAGACCGGACATAAGTTTTGATGTTGGTGTTTTGAGTAGGTTCTCCAATAAGCCCCGCGAGAATCATTGGAATGCAAGGATACGAGTGCTCAGGTATGTGAAGGGCACTCTTGATTATGGCATCACTTATGGTACGAGCACTTCCTTGGTTAGTCATTGTGACTCCAATTGGGATAGAGGTATTGATTCCAAGAAATTAGTTTCTAGATATTGTTTCTCTTTAGGTTCAAGTATCTTCTCTTAGATCAGTAAGAAACAACCAACAATCGCATTGTCCTCTACCAAGGCTGAGTACAAGGTAGCATGTTTTGCTGCATGTGAAACAGTGTGGCTAAGGAGGATCTTATGGCACATGGGAGTGCAAGAGGATGAGGCAACTTTGCTGAGGTGCGACAATCAAAGTTGCATGGCCATTGCTAAAAATCCAGTGTTTCATGCACACACAAAACATATAGAGATTTAGTATCACTATGTGCGTGATTTGATCGAGGACGGGATAGTGGAATTGGTCCAACAAAAGCAAAATGGAGCAAATATCTTCACCAAGGCACTCGGGAAGGATCAACTTCACGGTCATCTTCAGAGACTCGACATTGGGCCGAGAATGTAGTTCACCTATGGGTGGACATTGAGGGGGGGTGTTAGATATGCTCAATGCCCCACCCTCTTGGTAACCACCAATGGTCCAAGGTGCTCAAGCTATAAGGCCCCCATATGAGGAGAAGCCATGTGTGAGCCCGGGACACTGGATGGATCCTGACTTGCATGTCAAATGAGGTCTATCAATGAGACCGTTGATGGCAGAAAGGTGATCTATGTGAGTCTAGCCTATGGGCTAGGTAGGTAGGGTAGGTAAACTAGTAGCACAACGAGGCACATTGTCTTGATTGTGTGGGAGCTCCTTGCTCTCGGTGGGGTCTAAGGTATAGGAAATATTCCCTCAATATTCCATGGACGACTAGTGAGTTCCACCGACTAGGTTGACTGGTCGGTTCCACCAACTACGTTGATCCGACTACTGTCATAGCTATAAAGAGGCGACATTTTGAGATCTTTGAGCAGAGATCTTCCAGCTATTAGCTCTTCACCTAGTATCTGTCTAGATCGCCATCTAAGCTCCACTGTGGGAGTGCACTGGTGGATGGAGCCATCATCTATACTACATCAGTATTGAAGGAAGATTTTGTTCGTCTCCAGTTTGCTGTGTACTCTCTATTCTTTGTTCACTTTCTGTTCCACTGTGCCGTGTAATTTAACAAATTTTTCATCATATGTTAAATGCCGTTAAGCACTAAACCCATGCGATACGGTGGATGTATATTTGTCTAAGGAATGGATTTGAAAACTCTTTTCCTACTTAAAATATAGTTACAAAGAAAAATAGCTATTCAAGCATTATAAATTGTTAGCATGGTAACTTCAAAATTAAATGCTTTCCAAAGCTATTTAGGATATTAGGCAACAAGTGAGACCACAATCAATGAAAATACTTTTAGAGGTAAGACTTAGGTGATGGTTGATACAATCCTACTCTATACTATCCATACACAAATTGTCTTTGTATTGGATGTTGCTTGTCGTCTCAATAATAGAAAATCTCGAAAGCATGAGAACAACTAATGCCCTAGTTCACGTACAAGAATTGTAAGATGCCATACCTCTTGGAATTCCTTACCATTAGAGCAAATTGATTGATGAAGTCTATTGTCACCCCTTGAAGGCTTTACAATAGTACACTAAAAATCATACCTAATCAAAGTTGAAATAAGATTAAATTTCATGTCAAATTGAGGGCTACATATATAATTTAACTCCAAGAAGAGTGCTTAATAGAGATACTCAATGGCATAAGTTATCGTTAAAATACAATTTCATGTCTTTAGTCGATATATGAATAAAATAGAAAAGTATATCAAGTAGGCATTGTATCATCTATGTATAAATTAAGACATAGAAAAGGGAAAGCCTTCCATATATATACTTGGAATTGAAACTTCTCACATCATAAAGTAAAGTTTAAAAAACTTAAAATTGTCATGATTTAGTGCTAGCCTTTTCCATCGATGAGTCTACCTTTCATCTCCAGAGTGCTGATAGAACTCAGTACAAATACCTTTGTATAAATGGATGCTCAAATGTGTGTGGGTGTGTGGGTTATGCGTTAGAGCATGTGTTTATACTATGGTTTACACCCATTGTTGGGCCCTGATGACTAGTCCCTACTATGCATGGTGGAATTTATGATATCTTCAACCTTATGAGTGACTATCATGAGATTGAAATTGCACTACGTGTTGTGTTTTGAGAGTTTGAGTTTGGTTAGGCCCAATGATCCTCCATCTAAATGAAAAAACAAGCATATTAAAAATGTTGTTTTAAACATTCAAAAAAATCATATAAAAATTATTGTTTTAACACTCTCCATTAGTCTACAAACTTCAAGTATACATAAGACAAGTTTTCCCATTGTTTATTTGGATGTTTAATAAATTTTATTGGTTTATAATGGCAATATGGTCCCTTCCTTTACCCATTCAAGTTGGCAGAGGTATTATACCATATAAGAGTAGCATTTCTATAATTTTTACTTGCTCCAATATAGTCTAAACATCACGCCATGTTAGCTAGGTAAATTCCTAGTGAATGTTGCACCTATTGTTCAAATGGTTTTTAATTTTTAATTCAATAAATTGGTGTTCCTTATTTAAAATTTTAAAACATTAATGCCTTGTATGATTATTTTCTAAAGAGATTGTAATAGTTTTTCAAACTTCAGAGGCTATCTTGCTAATAAAAACTTAAAGGCAAGAAGTAGGGGCAGGCAAATGCAAAATATACAAAAATAGCAAGCCCTTCTCCTTGAGACCATGTATCTACAATAATTTGAAAACTCTATATTCTTGAATTATTTTTTATAGCCTGTTATAAAGTCATGGTCTGATTATATTCAAACACAAAAATGACATTTTTGATACACCCGCAATGGGCTCAAGTTTGGGCTAAGAAAGCCAAATCTTCTAGAAAACTTGCACCCACACAATGATTGCCTATATTTTAAGGAGGAGAGGTTGCAAAGATGATGTTTGAGAGTTTGATCTCCAATAAGCTTTATACTCTTATTTAATAATCCATCTTAACATACTTATGTTATGTTTCCTCTTCGAACATAAATGACTAAGAGTGATAGTAATCACATTTTTCAATCCACGTGAATGTGGTGTTAATTTGCTGGCAAACATATTATTAAGCTACATGTAGCAAATAGTTGAAATAAGGACAACGTGTTGGCAAGGATGTTGGAGCATAAAGAAGCAATAATAGCCCATTTGAGTCAAGCTAGTTTATTCCTAGCCCAAGTCGGCGCACCAAGAGCCAAGATGGATGACTAAGCTACATGGAAATAGAAAATAGGTTGTGACGTGAACATTTGGTTGGGTTATTAAGTAATACTACTAATATGCAAGAGGCATAGAGCACACTCCAAAGCACATAAAAACCTCATGGGGCATGCTTATAATGAAACACATTCCCAAATGATACAAGAACACAAAATGTGGAGAATACATGGGATGGAGAATGTACATTCTTACCCCTTTCCAACAAGTTCTTAGAAAAGTGCTATTTGGAATCTATGTAAATGTAATCAGTTCAATTAGGATCAAGCTTACCCTTCTCACTCACTCAAGAATGGAATGATACAAATAAGGCCTCACTCTAAGGCAAAAGAGAATCGATTGCCACACTTCTGAACTGATTCCATTGCTAGATCAGGCAGTTAGGATTTGACCCCATACATGGGTATGATGATCTTGTCAAATCCCCAGAGTCCCAAACATACACTTCATGCACAAGCCATGCCTTGACTTAGCAATATATAGGGCAAGTATCCCGGCCAACCAAAACTACCTCATTTTGATCAACATCTCCCTTTACTCCTTAAGCACAACATATGGCAAAGAAACATTATAAATTGCAACACAAATTGAATATGAACAAGACACTACAAGAAATAATTTTGATTGGAGACTTATAGAACACTGCAAGGTCATGAAGATTTTGTGACCCTAAAGAATGGATTGCATAAGTTGCCATCTCTTAGTACAATATTAATAGACGATACTGGTGCAACAAGTTTGCGTTCATAATGAAAATATTTTATTTCAATTTCATACCTTAATGTGTGTCGCTTTTAAAACATTTGTTGGGTGCCTTTGCTAAATTTGTACAAAGAAAAGAACTTACCATAGAATGTAAGGCCCAAATTAAGGGAAATAATGGATGCATACTTAGGTCGAGAAAAACCTGGAAAACAAGTTTGATTTCAAAAGTGTCATAAATAAATAGTTTTTTTAACCATCTTGAATTGTTTCAATGAATGTTGGTAAAACAAATTCTTTGATTTGTACAAGGTATTATATACAACATAATGGGCATGATGCACCCCCATTTGTCTATAACCACCTACAAAGCATCACACAAGCTCCTATATTTTGTACTTAAATATTGTAACTACGGAACTATCGCCAAACATATGTCATGATTTGTTTCAACTTCGTGATTTTATTTTACCTTCATAGGTATACTCTTCCAAGATAGAGACCTAGTATCTCACTCTACCCTACTTAACAAGAATAGTTATTTCTAATAATTAGCTGAAGGGTGAGATTCAAGGGGGTAAAAGCTATTACACAATCCATTCCGATGCTCAGGATGGCCTTCACAAATATATACTTTCAACATAAATGTGATCTAATACCAATTTGTCATTCCTTGCCATGTTGAGAGTGTCCAAGCGAATTGTGGTTTACTAAAACCCCACATTTACCAATTGAAATTTGACTTTTGGCCTGCCTCTATTTGTTTGTCGAGAATTCAAAATTTCTAGTCTTTCCTTCTGATTGTTTTGAGTTTCTAGAGTTGTTCTAGTGATTGTTTGAGCACTGCATTGCTTATGGATTATAGATCTGACAATGATATTTTCTTAGATCTCGATGTCAGATTTGAGATACTGATAGTACTAATGTTGGAAATGACAATGGCAATGACTTTGACGGAGATTGGTCATAGATGCATGAGCATCTATATTTTCAAAGTGGTGTTGGACTAACTTTTGGCTGCTACATACAACTATCAATGGATATTTTTCATCCTTGTTTTCACCAAGCATATTTGGCATCTATTGAGATACATATTGATCCATGCCTATGTTGTCAAGGAGTTGGTTGTGATCATTTATGTATGTTTATATTTTCATTCACAATTCTACATTATAATCAAAACCAAGATTTATCTAAATACAAAAAATATATCAAGGCTTTGCTTTGAGAAAGGGTAATCCTTTTTCACACCTAATGTGGTGTCACTCTTTTTGTGTTTCACTTTCTATTTTTGTTGATGAACTTTATGTGAATTTGTGAAAATGAATGTTGCTTTTCATTTTAGTTCATGGCTATTTAAAATTCTAGGTGAATTAAATAAATCATTGGAAACACACTTTTGACATAACACAACTCTCACTAGGTATCAAAGCTTTCTTTCCGTCCAATGATTAATAGTTTGATTGGCCTTCAAGTAATAACCTTAGGTCAATCTATGTTTGTAAATATTTAAGAGTTAGTGTAATCCTTGTTCAAGGCCAAGAGCCATGCAAGAAAGTCATCTCTTGCATCTAGGAAGATGATGCCAACTAAGAAAAAAGACTCAATCTAATTTATGGATCGGAGAGAGTTTCTATCGATTTACGCTTTGAGGAGAAGAACATGCATGTGAGAAAGAATTGAGACACCTCAAGAGTTAGAGACATGAATTTACAAAATTGAAAGTGAATCAAGAATATTTTTTTCTAAAAATAGGTTTAGCCTTACAAAGGCTTTAGGTAGTCAAAAAAGAAGATAGATCAAAGGCCCAAAATGCTAAAAAAAGAGCACACTCTTGAAGGTTTCAAAGGAATTTGAGAGGAGGTTGGAAGAGAAAGATGTTGACGTAGAGGACTATCTAGAGGAGCTTACAAATTAGATGAGAGTAGTAAAAGAACTAGAGTGATGAAAAGATAGCACAATCTCAAAGCTTTCAAAGGAGTCTAGAGGACGTTCATGTAGAGAACTATATAGAGGATGAGCTTATCAATTATGATGAGGAAGAATGAGTAAGAAAGTTGGCAATAGTACCCAAGAGAATGTAGTTACAGGGAAGGACATGCCATACAATGATTAGGATTCTTCATGGGAGTTCGATGACAGAGATAGACGACATCAGCCTATGGATCGAATCAAGATTAGAGAGAAGCACATACAATAACCAAGTATCTTAAGCTAGAGGAGAGATTCTAAATGTTTTTTTACACAAGTAGAGCCCACGAAACCAGCAAACTAGCTTTCACAACCTTCGTATTGGATGGATCAATAGCCTTAGGCATCAATCTTTTACGTCGCAAGGTATATTCTCGATGACTTAGGGTTGTTCTAAGAAACAAATTAGAGAGTGTTTTCTTCTCTTGATGTTGAATGAGACCTTTCAATCTCAATATATTCACAAGGTCTAAAATCATAAACTCCATTACGCATTACCAGGGACTAGTTTTAATGGCATTCCCATCGACATCATCAACCTCACTTCATTCCTTTTCCTAAGAATCTTCAAAAATTTGATGATGACCAATACAAGGCAACAAAATCATTCATAACTTGGGTATTTGTTGAAACTAGAGACAATATCTTCATTTTTATCTAGTTTATGATGAGTTTTCCAATACCCCATTCAGTTTTTTGAATTTGTCAATAGAGGATAATGACTTTGAATGACAGAGAGAATGTGATAGTCCTACTTTATTCCATGGATATCTGCCTTTTCTTTTTGTCATCTATATATTTCTTGTGCACATTGTACTAATCATACATGTGAGTTTCTATGTTAGTTCCTGTTCACACCCCAAGTCGGTTATCTTCATGGAATCCAATGCAGTTGTCATCTAGAGATCTCCTTACCATGGTATTCACCCTGGTATCTTCATTGGATCCAAGGCAACTGTCATCTAGAGATCTCCTTACCATGGTAGTCACCATACGCACCATCTTGCTATGGTACACGCAACTTGCATGAGAGTAGTTACATCTAACACTTATAGTGGTGCTTAGCCAACTACATCCTATGATAGTACGTTAGAAGCTAGTATATGAGGTGGATTACACTATATGTGGGGTTAACTTACTACTGGTAGGGTTGTTAAGGCCCTTAGGCCATGGTCCATTTCTTTTCAAATCACCCTCCACCTATCAACTTGAGTCACAAGATTGGGATGCTTCAATATCTGTAAGGTTTTTTCCATTGAGAGATATTTATACATGTTGGTCTCTACACAAAGTGTATGGATAGTCTTTACACAATTTTAGGGGACCTCATTAGTGTCCACTTTTTGTAAGGGACCTCAACGGTCTCTACACCTTTTGTAGGGGACCTCAAGGGTGGGAGTCCACAATAGTATCTCACTTTGTTAAGGGTCTCCACAGTTGTTGTAGGTGACCTCAAGGGTGGGACTCCACACTTTTTGTAGGGAACTTCAAGGGTCTCTACACTTTTTGTAGGGTCCTCAATATTTCTATACTTTTTTAGGGGACTCAATATCTCTACATTTTTTTTAAGCACCTCAACAGTGTAGGGTTTTAGTCTATCTCTACTTTTAGTCTTTCTCTCTTAGATCATGATTCTATTAGTATGATATGATCTCTTCTAGAGATAGTTTTGGCTATCCCTATCCTAATAGATCCATCAAATTGACTTTCAAGCTCAAGTTGCTACAAGTAGAGCTATGCCATTTTTTCATAAAGATAATAATCTCATATTAGAAGCTCTCAATTGTGCGTTTATCCTTCTTGCCTTAGGATCTACTGTTAAGGGTCTCCACAGTTTTTGTAAGTGACCTCAAGGGCGGGACTCCACACTTTTTGTAGGTGACCTCAAGGGTGGGACTCCACACTTTTTGTAGGGCACTTCAAGGGTCTCTACACTTTTTTTAGGGTCCTCAATATTTCTATACTTTTTTAGGCGACTCAATATCTCTACATTTTTTTAGGGCACCTCAACAGTGTAGGGTTTTAGTCTATCTCTACGTTTAGTCTTTCTCTCTTAGATCATGATTCTATTAGTATGATATGATCTCTTCTAGAGATAGTTTTGGCTATCCCTATCCTAATAGATCCATCAAATTGACTTTCAAGCTCAAGTTGCTACAAGTAGAGCTATGCTATTTTTTCATAAAGATAATAATCTCATATTAGAAGCTCTCAATTGTGCATTTATCCTTCTTACCTTAGGATCTACTGTGCTTTTGAGTAATCTCATATTAGCAGCTCTCAACTATGCATTTGATCTTGTTGCCATAGGATCTACTATGCTTTACTCCTTATTTCCATAGGGTTAATAGATATCATACAATTGTGATGTCTCCTCTCAAGGAGCTTCAGTTCATCAGCATGGTTAATAGATATTAGACAACTGTGCCGTCTCCTCTCAAGGAGAGGATTAGAGACCCTATATGCATTCTATCAAGGAAAGCTTAGAGAAGGGTCAAATCTCTCTCTCTCTCTCTCTCTCTCTCTCTCTCTCTCTCTCTCTCTCTTTTCTAGAGAAAGAAGGGGGAAATCTCTTTCTAGAGATGACTTACAAAAGAGCCTCTAAGATGTCAATTGGAGGACAAGAAAGGTGGAGCCTCCTTTTTGGTGATGCCTTTAGTTGAGCACAATACTTGGAAGCACTTCATCTTTGTAATTAGTGTCCATGACCCTTGGTGGGAGGAAGAGTTCTCTAGACTCTCGATTAGTCTCCACTAAACTTTGGCTCTAGTAGTGGCAGCATGATGGACTACTTGAAAGACTTGATAAATTCTACATGCAGGATTGGGTGATGCATAGAGGGGGATCCATTTTAGTAGGGATGATGATGTTATACCACCTTGATTGTGATGCTGTTAGAGTAGCCCCATCATGAACTTCCTCAAGAGGAGGTCCATATCCTTGATTTTTTGTTATAGGATGAGGAGGTGTAATTGGCCATAGTAGTGATTTGGTGGAAGCTGAATTGCCCCCCAAGGATGGATGGGCCAATTGGGTAGAAGATGCAATTCAGTTGGGTAGAATTGATCCAATTGGCTAGAAGATGCAATTCAGGTGGGTAGAATTGGTCCAATTGGGTAGAAGATGCAATTCAGATGAGCTTCACTTTAGTGATGATGACACTTTCTTAAGGACCAAGAGAGAGCATTGAGATAGGATTGGCTTCCATGGAGTCACATAGAATGTAGGTTCAGGATTGGCTTCCATGAAGTAGGTTCAGGATATTAGTAGATCACAGATAGGTGTGAGAGTGCACATTATGATCTCCACGCCGATGAGATCTGTATACGTGAGTTCTCCACCACTCCTTCAAGGCATGTTGAATCCATGGAGGGGATAAGATGACCATTCAATTCTTCTAGACCACTAGACCTTGCTTAGTAGGGACACACTTATAATGCTTGCTGGGTGAGAGCAACCCAATTTGCTAAGATTCTTAGGAGATTTTAGAGTTGACCACTGCATCTTATCAACATTTG
Organism: Dipteris shenzhenensis; assembly: GCF_047967505.1. Lineage (NCBI taxonomy): Eukaryota > Viridiplantae > Streptophyta > Polypodiopsida > Gleicheniales > Dipteridaceae > Dipteris > Dipteris shenzhenensis. Next base: position 44,431,583 of record NC_141597.1, read on the forward strand.
TTGCAATGTGAAGAGGACTTCCCTCATGTTCTTGTAGCATAGGAGATAGTCTAGGTTCACACTCCATCACTAGTCCCTATGAGCATGTGTAGGTAGGTGGCAACTTGTTCACCAATGAGGAACTCCTAGAGGCCATCAAGGCCCTCTCACCACAAAAACTCCTTAGCAGGGTTGGATTGACACCATCTTTCTTCAGGTGCATATTAGGAGTACATAAATACATGCCTACATTTGGACTTCTATAGGAGATCTTTGACTTGAGTGAACTTCCAAAGTCATAAGTCAAGGATAGATTTGTTATTCTCAAAGGGGGAGATGGATTAGACATTCAACATCTTCACCTTTTTGAAGGCGGTGGAGCAACAAGTCCCAGCCTATTGTAGTCCTTCTGTTAGATTTCGAGAACACTTATGATAGGGGAGAGTAGCCTTCTCTAAAGGGGACATGTGAAGGATGGGCTTTTTGGACAAATAGATTCAAGGAGTGTTTGCCTTATATACCGAGAGTCCCAGCCAGATGCTCATTATGAGGGAGGAATTTTGTGTTTTTTGCTTTCTATCCCAAGACTTCCCTCTTGCTCCATTCCTTTTCATTTTATAATTTGCACTCCTAAGATCAAGCCTCATTGAGATGCATCTTTTAAATATGTATTTCCTTGCTAGTGCTTTTATAGGGGTGCATGGCGCAACTTAGGTACTTGGTGCACAATTTTGTAATGTAGATCAAATGGTACCGTAAATACTAGAGCTAGGGTCTCTTGGCAGATGGTGATCTTTCCCCGGGTAGAGGGAGGGCTTGGGTGTCATTGATCTAGAGATGTAGAGAGGATGTAGAGTAGAGGTTTGTAGTGCGAGCTATTAGTATGTGCTATAAAAAGGTTTCATACTTGTTGAAATTTTCGTGTTCTTTTTATGTAAACTTGTGATGCATCATTGTCCTATGAGACACCATCTATGTCCTCTCCATCACTCTCTATATCCTCATCATTGAAAACATTAAATTCTTCACCATTCTCTACCTTCTCATCATTTTGATAACCTTGAGATCTTCTTCATCACTCTCTACCTCCTCATCATTGACAACCCTAAGATCTTTCTCATAGTTTATAGCTACATGATCTTGCACATCAAAGTATTGCATGCAATCTTCTTTCTCAATTATGTTTATGGACCATCCTTTCTTGAGAAGATCTTCATACAAATATACCATCTTGGCAATTGTAAAAATTCCAAATATTAAGCAAAAAACTACCACCTTTGGATTGACTTTCATGTAAATCCGTTTACGATGATGGCATCTAGGGGTTGCTGTCTCTTCCAAAATTAGATGCAATCTCTTGGCATTCCCTCTTATATTACTTTTAAGATTAAGATGTGAAATTTTCATCAATAAGATAAAGGATTCTAGATTTTGTATCTTCAAGCCGCATTCTCTTCTATCTCTCCTTGTTGCATACACACCATTTTAGATCTTAACTCATTCCCATATTGGTTTTCTAAAACATGAAGCATGGATTCTCTGTCTTCTTTACTAACAAAAATGACCATATTGCATGATCCCACTTTAGTAATTGTGGTATACTATATTCTATCAATGAATTGCAAAGCATTACTATAGGTGGTATTTCATCGATAAAGAAGACTTGCAGCTTGTCCCATGTATCCTTAATTGGAAAGTCCTCATAGTAACTCCCTTAAACTTCACTTGCTTTCCCAAGTTTTGATATTATCTCTTCTATGAATTGAAACTTGTAATTATCATTTGGTGCTTCTTCATTAGCTTCTTGGCATATGTCAGCACCTATTGTGGGATGTATTTTTTCATGCTCGTAATAACTGCTCCCATTCCATGATCTTGTACCTTCACCCACTTATGTGCCAATTCATTTTTCTTATCCAAGGTTAAAGCTACTGCCATCTACTTCACAAAGTGACCATCAATCTTGCATTGGGATGCTTTTTTATGAGAGCAGATACTTGACTACACTATTTGCTGCATCATGGTTCGTAGAGGTTGATGCAGTGATCTTTATCTTTTTCCCCAAAAATCATTATTTTGTCATAATCTTCTCAGTTTTCATGAATGCTTAGGTATGCGGCAAATTCTTCACTGGCCTCTACATCCTAGCGTTCACCTCTTTTTTCTTAGTCTTTCTAGCCTTTTCTATAATAAATATGGGCAATTCGTATATGGCATATCCTGTTGAGAAACCATGCTCAACATCATGTATTTGATATGTGCATAGCACTTACCCAATAGAGTGCTATGAAGGAAAGGGTTAGATGCCCTAACCCTAACCCTAAAAGGGTTTGTATATATTCTACAATTTCAACTAAATCTAGTGTACAACTAGTCATTTGTGGTGTGCTCTCTAGCTGTGTCCTCTCTCCTCATCTCCACTCTTCTCCTCTCCCCGCTTCATATTTTGTCATGGTATCAAAGCATAATTATGCCTTGCGTCATCCTTTATGTGAGAGGGTCTGAGAGATCGAGAGATTGAGAGTTCTTGTGTGTCTTCTTCTGTGAGAGAAACAATCCATTCGTTGAGAGTCCTTCGAGAGAATTTCCATCAAATTCTACTCATTCCATCATTGAGAGTTTTATAGTTGTGAGAGAGAGAGTGTTTATTTTGAGAGAAAGATAGGGAGAGGTTTCTCTTAGGAAATTCTCTCTTTGGGAGAACCTTAGAGAAAGGCAATGACCTCTCCATTTACAAGAGAGAAAGAAAGAGTCCTCTCCATCACAAGAGGCTATCTACAGCCAATGACTAATATCATTTGCAGCTCCAAAATGAGTAGTAGCTTCTCCAACTGGTAGTAGTAGCTCTTCCGAAACGACTTGGCAGTGACTTGGCGGCTCCAAGGTCCTCTCTCAACAGACGTTGCATTCCATTCGGCCGACTAGCAGCACCTCTAGTGTTTACTAAGATTCAATCGGCCTCCATCAAGCTCCACTACAATGCATGCTGCAACGGACTAGCTCACCGACTCAGCTGCAAAGTCTTCATGGCCTCAACTCACATCGCCATAGCTCCAGCTGGACTCCATCTGCATACAACCCAACAGCGCCACAGCCACTAGCTCCTCCACCTACAAGCCTCACAGCTCCTGAGTGACCATAGCCATCAGCCTTCCCGCATTCAACGGCCTCTTCAACGATCTTTTGTGCCATCAAAACCGATGGGCCTCTCCACCAGACCGGCCGACTAGCGGGCAACGACCGTCTGAGCAATGAACTAGATGACCTCATCAGACAAGGGCAGCTCCTACAATGACACAATGCCTTTTCCACTGCAAAAGAGAGACAAAAAAACCCGCAACACCTCAGTCTATTGCAACACCCCACCTGAGGCTCTCCAAGGCACATCACGGCAGGACACTCCCGGCTAACAAAGGCATCTCCAAGCCCCTGTGCCAACCAACAGATACCTAAGACCGTGTTTGACCAAAACGTGTCTTCCAAGGCCGCACAGGACGACTCGGCCTCTCCAAGCTTAGCAATCGTATCCCCGTCATCTGTTACCATCATCGTTCTCTTCTCCAAGGTCTCAGACCTTTGAATTTGGCACGTGGCAGATAGGATCTTACCAAGGTTAGGTAACATTAACCTTGGGTCAGCAAGGCTTGCTTTAGCCTTTGACACGTAGGAGATAACATTGAGCTAGCGTAACTTGAGCTAAACTTGAGTTAGTGGCTTGGCCAAGTTAATTACAAGGTAGGTCAACTTCGCCTGGGTTAGTCATAGTGGTCAGTGAAGTGCCACCTCATCCTACCCAATCAGCAACCACCTCAGTATTTGCCACATGGCATTGGCCTCTTATTAGGCACAATAATCTCTTACTTGGCATTATATGTGAACCAACCTACCACCTCACCAGTGCTCTACTGGCACACCTCTCCAAAGGCACTGCTTCTGCATGCCACATCATCATTTGCACCCTTTTGGCCCCTCCACTTTGATCAAGCGATATCTTTGATCCACAAAAAATTTGAGGGCACTCCAAAAAAGAAAAACGCTCGATTTTTTGTGCTCTACGTGCTCGTCACATCATCCGCACATTTTGGTGCAAGTATCACACACTTTTGATCCTCAACAACAAAATTCTTACACACACATCAGCCTCTACATTGGCGCATCTGACCCAGCATCTAAAACGAAGAAAGAAAAGGAATTATTTGCTGCTTTTTCATCGCTCGACAGTTGGTCTAGATCTAGATTAGAGTAGATTAGATCATCCATAGTGGAGAGAACTCCAAAGCAGCCAATCGAAGCTATGTCGACAAATTCCTAAATAGTTCCTACTTGGAGTCGGTCCCTTCACTCACATGCGGTTTTACATCATCACATTCTCCTGAAACTCAATGTTCCACAATTTAGTGGAGCAGACTTCAAAGTGTTCAGAGGCATTGATCGATTGTTCAGTGGGCAGATAGCACATGATTTGCTTTTACACACACATGCCATCATTGTAAAGCCTATTTGGCTATTTTTCGGCATTGTGTACATTATTTCAAGCCTTGTAAAGCCTCTTGGCTATTCCTGGCATCATTTGCCACAAGCCTTGTAACAGATTGGATTATATATTGCAGTTTTATTTTCATCGATAGTTCAGATTGCACTTGATACAGTCAGTGTTTTGCAATTGATTTAGACAGTGATTTTACAGACACTGATTCTTGCACCATGTCTACGAGTAGCAACCTTAATTTGGAGGCATCTACTAAGCTAGACAACTCCAATTAAGGCACATGGAAATATCGAATGGAGACTATTCTTGTACTTCAAGATAAATGGGGGTATGTCGATGGATCTACACCTAGACAATTGGATGATCCAGCCAGTAGTAGCTCTACTCCATCTGTTGCCACAACACCAGCAGTAGGATCTACAGTGGGATCTACAGCTACACCAATAGTGACAGCACTTGTAACAGATCCTACCATTGCCCGAGCACAGGAAGAATGGGACAAATATGCATATCATTTGATCAAGCAGAATGTGCAAGATGTCATGCTAGGATAGCTCAACACAGTGAAGACATAAAAAGAATCATGGGATAAGTTTGCAGCTCTTTATGAACATTTCTAGGATTCTTACACTGAGAAAACAAATCAACTAGTTTTTTCGCAACAATAATGAAATCAGTTATGCTTACGTACTCAGTATCAAGGATTATAACAATCAACTTGCAATAGCAGTAGCAACCAGTAGGAGAGACCATGAATTCATCAGAAATGGTTCAAATCATCTTGAATGGACTAGGAGAAGGATACGAGAATCTAGTCTAGAGTATTGCCATTCAACGACAAATTCCAACATTGGAAGAGCTCCAGTCAGTTTTACTTGGTGAAGAACTCAGGACACAGGCCATTCAGGCATGCAAAGTTCATTACAATTATTAAGCATTCATAGCTTCACATGGAAGCAGAGGTAGAGGCAGAGGTAGAGATAGAGGCAGATCATTTCAGCAAAGTGGTCATCATCAGCAACAAAGTCATCAAAGTCAGAATCAGCATCTGCATCATCCTCAGCAACATCAGCATCATCAAAGACGAAATCATTCCAATCAAGGAAGCTTTCAAGGACGAGGGAATGCATCAAACAACATGCCAAGCATTCAGTGCAATTACTGTCATAAGTTTGGACACTATGAAAGAGATTGCTGCAAGAAATAGTACGATCAAGGCAGTCAATCCAATAGCATTCGAGGGAATTTCTAAGGAAGAGTAAATCATGACGGTGGACATTCTAGTCATAGTCATTATGCCAATGAACCTGAGAATACGTTCCTTGCATAAGTGAGGATATGTAGAAGGACATAAGAATGTCATCTACACAACAAATAGTACAGCGAATCCAGTTCAAGGGAAAGGCATTGTCCCTATGAACAATTACACTGGTAAGAAAGGATTGGTGAAAGATGTACTCTATGTTCCACAAATTAGCAAGAACCTCTTATTAGTTGGTCAAATGACGGAACACAACTACCGAGTCATCTTTGATGGAGATGAATGCACGATGAGAGACAAATCCAAAGGATATTTGCTAGTAGGAAAAGCAGTCAAGGAAGGACGCTTGTTCAAAATGCTAGGTACAGTACCAAATTTGCATGCCATGTCAACTCAACTGCAACAAATGTCACTTTGTGCAATCTGGCACAAGAGATATGGGCATGTCAATTTCAAAAGCTTGATAGAGCTAAAAAATCAAAATATGGCAATTGGAATTCAGAAACTTTAGTTTCTTGGAAAAGTTTGTGAAGCATGTTGCTTTGGTAAACAAAAGAGAACCAATTTTGGTAGAAGCACCTCTCGAGCACAAGGTATTCTTGATTTGATACATACATATGTATGGGTTTATGCCAAACCCGCACCACAAATGGTTCAATTTACTACTTGACTTTCATCAATGACTATAGCAGATATTGTTGGGTCTACTTTCTGAATGGTAGATAACCAAGCAGGCAAAAAGATCAAAGTGATGAGATTAGATAGAGGAGGTGAATACTTTTCTTTAGCATTCATGAAAATTTGAGAAAGTAATGGCATTCAAAGATAATTTTCTTGTGCAAATACTCCTTAGCAAAATGCAAGAGCTGAAAGGAAGAACGGTATACTTTAGCAAACAATGCTAGAGCAATGCTCAATGAGAAGCATCTTCCAAATAAGTATTAGGCAGAAGCAATAGACACTGTAAACTACTTGCTTAATTGGATTTTGGACCAAACCGATATAGGGTATGACACCTTATGAAGCATTCACTAGACACAAGCCACGCATTGGGCATCTCCGCATATTTGGTTGCATCTCCGCATATGCCCACATACATGACAACCATCGCAGGAAATTGGATGCGGTCATGTAAATGCATCATGGTTGGCTACAGTGAAGAAAGCAAAGCATACAAGTTGTATGATCCCATCAACAAAAAGGTCATTATCTCCAGAGATGTAATCTTTGATTAGAAATCAGAATGGAAAACCTCAAATACACAAGAGATAGAGACACTGATTACTTAGTCACCTACAAAAAAGGTTGATGAAGAAGAGCAAGAATTGCAAGAAGAACTCCGAGAAGAGCAACACTAACTCAGACAGTCTACTAGTAGGGAAAGTAGACCAGCTATGCCAGATTGACATATGCTTAGAAAGGCAAAGCAATTCAAGTTAAAACCACCAACTATGCTCTTATGACTACCATAATGGTGGCTACAGAAGAGTCAGTGTACTTCGAAGTCATAGTTGGCAAGCCAGAATGGCAAACTGCTATAAATGAAGAAATGGAAGCTTTGTACAAAAATAAAACTTGGGAATTATGTGACCTTCCACTAGGAAAGAAGGCCATAGCAAAAAAATGGGCTTACAAAGTGAAATACAATCCAGATGGAAGCATTGAAAGATACAAAGCCAGACTAGTTGCAAAAGGATTTGCATAACAATATGGTCAAGACTATGATGAGACTTATGCTCCAATAGCAAAGATGGATTCCATATGGTTCTTGATATCACTAGCGACACTCAACAAATGGAATGTGTACCAGCTCAATGTCAAGAATGCTTTTCTCAATGGTTACCTTAATGAGAAAGTCTACATGCAACAACCAGCAAGTCATGTTGAACCAGGGAAAGAGAATTAGGTTTGCCATCTTAAGAAAAGCCTCTATGGCTTAAAGCAAGCACCGGTACAGCAGAATCGATAAGTATTTTTCTAATTTGGGATACATTAAGTTTAATGCCGATCATACTCTCTACTATAAAGTTCAAGGGGAAGACATTACTATTGCACTTTTGTATGTAGATGATTTGATTGTGACCAGAAGCAATGATAGCTTCATCAAGAAGTTGAAACAAGACTTATCTATAGAGTTCAACATGAAAGATCTTGCACTTAGGCAATATTGTCTTGGAATTGAGTTATGGAGAGATTCAGATAGCACCTTCATGAGTCAGCTAAAGTATGTTGACAGTCTCCTAAAGAAGTTCCATATGGCAGATTGCAAAATTGCAGCCACTCCCATGGAATAGAGTTTGAAACTTACTAAAGATTCAAAAAATCCTACCGTCAATGACAGGTACTATCGGCAGCTCATCGAATCTCTTATATATCTAACTATCACACGGCTAGATATTTGTTATGTAGTAAGCTCACTAGCACAGTTTATGGCAAATCCAAAATAGTCTCACTAGATTGCAGCCAAAAGAGTCTTAAGATACATCAGAGGTACAAGACAGTTAGGGATAGAATGCAAAGGAAGTCATCCAAGGTTGCAGGAGACTATGACAGTGACTATGTCGGGGATCATGAGACTGGGAGATATGCATTTTTCCTTGGTTAAGTTTCTATATCACGGTTGTCAAAGAAACAGCCAAATGTTTTTGTCTTCAATTGAAGCATAATATAGAGCACTCATACAGGTGCATGTGAGGCTATATGGCTCAGAAGAATATTGTCAGAAATAGGTTACTTTGATGAATCAAAGCCACCAACAATATACTGTGATAATCAATCTGCTCACGCCTTGGCCAAGAATCTAGTATACCACTCCAGGCAGCACATTGATTTTAGAGAGCACTTCATAAGAGAAAGAGTGTTACTTGGTGGTATCACACTGCATCATTGTGATATCAAAGAAAATGTTGCAGACATCTTTACCAAACCACTTGGCAAAGAGCTTTTCAAGAAGCACCGACAAGCTCTCAGCGGTTTAATGCAAAGAAGGGGAATTCCCATTAAAGAGGTATGATGGAATGTAATGCTCAGTCCTTCTTCGATTCCCTAGAATCATCATCTCTAGGGAAGGCCTACTTCATGATGTTGATCTTGAGGGAAGGTGTTGAGAAACCATGCTCAACATCATGTATTTGATATGTGTATAGCACTAACCCAATAGAGTGCTATAAAGGAAAAGGTTAAATGCCCTAACCCTAACCCTAAAAGGGTTTGTATATATTCTACAATTTCAACTAAATCTAGAGTACAATTAGTCTTTTGTGATGCTCTCTAGCTGTGCCCTCTCTCATCATCTCCACTGTTCTCCTCTCCCCTCTTCATATTTTGTCATATCCCCTTTCACATGGAGTGCAAGCATCTAATCAAACACAAGTTATTGTAACACTTGTGTAGTCCTGATATCTATCCCTTACCACCTTAGATCTTGTCATCACCTCAGCTTGATGTTTTTTTCCCTTGGTACAACAGCACTCAAGCAAGTGTAGAACTAAATGAGATCCTAGGCTTCTTCCTTAGTGGCAGTTCTTTGGAGAGTGGCTATGAGCTTCCTGCATGTTTTCCATATGATCCCTACTTTCATCAATATCTTTGAAGTCAAGGTAACCTTTTGCAAAACAATAGCATCAACATTAAGTCTTTCAAGTGAATGAGGTATTTTTACTTGCAATCGAAGATGCATATCATCCCAGTATAGATATGGAACTAGGGAACCATATCAAAGGTCTCTTGCATAATTCTTCCTTGCATGAGTGCTTCTCTGGCTAGTCTAGAATTGACATATTTGAAACGTTGACCATCAATAGGCTCAAATTTGCAATGCAACAAGAAATTCTCTTTGCATCTTGCATTAGCTATCCATATATCCTACACCATATTTTCTTGGAGCAGCTAAAAGTTTTGTTCCAAGGAATTTGATGAAATCTTCTTGAAACTCTTTAGTCCCTCTCAAATGGAGTACTTCATTCATAGAGATTCTATGCAATATACATGATTCAAGGGAGTACTATGTTTCATGCTACCGATGTCTATCTTGACCAAAGCATTGAAATTTTTTGTAGTAAAGAATATATCCAACAACCTACTATTGGTGTAGAGGCCTGCTATCCTCATAAAAGGAGGAATCCAAGTATATCCTAGGTTATCACATCTATGAGACTACCTCTTTAAGATGAAAATTCAGTGTGGTCATTGAGGTCATCTCATCTTTCTCCTTTTGCACATCCTCATCTTCTTCTTTTTCTTTTGCTTCCCTTTGTCCTTTCTTTGTAGATAAGTGATGTCTTTTTCAGTACTTACAACTGGAATAGTGACCCTTGAACTACAGGCCTTTTGCATTTGACATTGCGGTCTATTTTTGAGGGGCTTTACCATGACTGTGTTGGGCCTTCCTTCTTCTTCTTCTATTTTCTTTAGTTGATGTGTAGTCAAATCTTCTACCTCTTCATGTTAGTGAGTGACATCATCCATGTCTATCGATTCTTAAAGCAATGCTGCATATGCTTTCTCATGTATAGGTCCCTGAACCAAAGATACAAACCTAGGTTTCTTAATCAAATATGCATGTCCTTGAGGTTGTGTGGCATCCTCAAGGTATTTAGGTCCCTAAACAAGATCCCCTCCTTGAACTGAAGGTGCATGTGCTATGTGTCCATGAACTAGAGGTGCAAGTGTTGCCTCTTCTACATATACTATTTGCCTCCACCTTAGGAAATTATCTATAAATATCTGCAAGAGCATCCAATGCAGTCTTTAGGTTTGGAAACTCCAATGGTTAAAGACGTGGCATCACAAAGTATTTAGTATCTTTTCTTGACATAACAAAACAATCGCTACCAATTTGAGGACCCTTTGACTTTGTGAAAATCCCATAAATTATGGGGATCACTCAATTATTATCCCTAACACAAAGTTGAAAGTCATATCTTTCTTGAAAAATGTCCGATCCCATGGCACCTCATTTTCCTTGAAATCACATGGGAGAGCTTGTCTTTCTTTGAACCCAAAAAAAGCTCTCCTACCTGTGTGACGTCCATTATACATTTTGAAGTTACTGGGGGTAAAATCTCTTGCCTGAAAATTCAAGGCGACATTAGAGACAAATGCTCTAATGCCAAGGGAGAGAATTTTCATAGAGTGCTCCATAATTTTGAATTCTGTATGAATAAATAACAAAGATTTTAGATAGACAAATAAACTTTAAATAATGACACCATATAATATGCTAGATTAACATTTTTTTGTATTCTACATTATTTTTTAATGTATTATATTTACTCAAAAAGTCTTTGACCAGTGTTGGGATTAGTTGTTTAGTTGATAGACAGTGTCCATCAAAAAGGCTATTAGCTTAGCATGTTAAACCTCAAAAACTACAAAAACCACCTACCCCTCTTCGAGAGAGTCAAGGGAGCACCTTGTAGTCATCCCATCCAGCTCTCATGCCTTGTGAGCACAGGGGATGAGGACTACTCCATAAGCCAAGGCCTCACCCTTGGAGTGGTCTCATCTAGCTCCTATGCCTTGTGAGCCCAGGGACCAAGGACTACCACACATGCAAAGCCCTGGCATGAGGCTAAATATAGGACCTTACTTAAAAATCGCAAAAAACAAAGTACTGAAAAAAACAAAAACAAAAACCACCTCCCACTTTGAGAGAGCCCAGGGACCTAACCCTTGGAGTGGTCCCATCTAGCTCCCATTCCTTGTGAGCATAGGGGGCAAGGACTACCTACAAATTAGGCTATGGCGTAGCACTAACTACATTGCAAAATAAACAATATGTATTAATTTCTAAAGCACACTTTTATAATTTAAAGAAATTATGATTTTATATATATATATATATATATATATATATAATATAGATAAACCTCTTCAAAAAACCTAAAAAAGTTTAAAACTATGATTTCAAAGATTTTCACATTTTAAAACTTATTTAATATAAGTAAACTTTTTTTAATGTTAAAAAAATAGATATTTTTAATTATTAAAAGTTAAATAAATAAAATTTAAAAAGCAGATCTCTCTCTCTCTCTCTCTCTCTCTCTCTCTCTCTCTCTCTCTCTCTCTTTCTCTCTCTCTCTCTCTCTCCATTCACTACTTTTAATTCCCCACAACCATGCACAAGGAGGAGGGGAGGGGCACATGTTAAGATATCGAGCTCCACTCGCGATATGCCAGGGTGACTGTTGTGCATTTATGTCACCGACTTGTTAGCTGCAGATGCGGTTGGTACACCGCCCACGAATAATAGCTGGATGACAGCTATCCTTATCTACTCTAGTTTTGTGGCTCAGTTAGTAAGCCACCTTAGATAGTTGAGTTTGGTTTGAGACCCACATATAGGGTTCTTCTATTTTTTTGTACTTGAGTTCTTTTGGCTTTCAACAACTAAGAAGAGGAAAACTGTTTTCAGCCTCCACCTTTGTGTGTATTCCCCCATTGTGCATGTGAGAAAGCCGCAAGTGAGACTCCTTCCCTCTCTCCCACTATCTTCACATGGTATCAGAGCCTTGTTCGTGGTAAGGAGCTCAAGAAAGCAAACCAAGTTCGTGGTGTCCTGGTAAGAGGACCAGTGTTGCTTTCCTATTTTGAGTTTGGGAGCAAATCTCTACAGGTAGCACAGCTAGAAGTGCAAGAGTGCACTGTCTCAGATTGAGACGCTCTTCGCGGTGTGGCGAGAGCACAGTATATGCTGCGGGTTTGAGGCCATTTCGAGGCCCGTTTTGAAGGCGGAAGTTCTCCGCAGGCACTCGAAAAAAGGCCCTGTTTTTTGCTGTGCGACCACTGCTCGATTGGTCGATGAAAAGTTGCCATAGAAATAGCATTGTATGCCTGTGTGCAGAGATATTGGGAGTTGCAGAATCATGCTTGTTGCCTATTGATGCAAAATCGTCACTAGGAAGTGACTGTGTGGTGAAATACCACTTTCGTCAGTTTTGCAGATCTGCCCGTGTGAGGCAAAAGCTGTGTTTTTTGCAGTGACAGAATATTTTGCAGTGTTCTGTAATGGCATCTGATTCTCTTTCACAGATTGTCACTGAAAAGCTTGACAAGAACAACTTCCAGGCATGGAAGTTTAGAATGATGAATTTCCTTATGGGAAAAGGCTATTGGGAGTTCACTACAGGAAATGAAGAAGAACCTGTTCTTCCTAATGTTCCCAATCAACAGGAAATGCAGGCATTTAAAGGATGGCATGAGAGAGCCAGGAAAGTTATGTACTAGCTGTCTATCAGTATTTCGGACTCTATGATTGTGCATATTCAGATGCAAGTACGCCAAAGGAGGCATGGGATTCTTTGGCAAAAATGTACAGCACAAATACGCAAGCCAGGAAAATGCAGCTCAAACAGGAGTTGCACAATGTGCAGAGAGAAAATTTGAGCATAAATGACTACCACATGAAGGTGAAGAAAATTGCAGATGCACTTGCTTCCATTGGGTTGCTAGTGGAAGATGATGATCTAGTTTCGGTGACCTTGAATGGTCTAGGAAAGGATTATGCACAGTTCTGGACATCCATTGCCGTCCGTGAAAAATTTCCTGATTTTGAAGAGTTGTTTGCTCTTCTAATTTCTGAAGAGCAGAGAAATGGGGGTGCATCTTCTTCAGGAGGAACTTCAAAAGAAACTGTCTTCTACTCAAATGTTGGAAGAGGTAGAGACAGAGGTAGAGGAGGCCGATCTGCAGGCCGTGGTAGAAATCAGAATATGCAGCAAACTCAAGAAAACCAGTCCTATGCAGGAGGACGTGGTAACTCTAGAGGCAGGGGGAGCCAAAGAGGCCGTGGTGGATGGCAGAGAGGCCAAAATGCAAACAGCAATGTTGAATGCTATTATTATGGCAAAATGGGTCATATGGCTAAGGACTGCTACAAAAAGCAGAATGACATTATGAATGGAAAATTGCAGCAAGGCAATTATGCATCTTCCAGTAGACAGGGTGATGACAAAAATGAGCATCTATTTATGGTGCAGCATATGACCAATTCTGTGACAAGTGCAGAAGAACGAAATGATGTGTGGTATGTTGACTCAGGTGCATCAAACCACATGACAGGTCATGCAGAATGGATGCAAGATGCAAGGAAAATGGAAAAGCCAGGATTTGTGGAGACTGGTGATGATACTACACATCCTATTGTGCAGATTGGTAAAATTCCTTTGTCTATGCCGGATGGGAAAAAGAAATACCTGTCCGATGTATTTCATGTCTCGAACATCACCAAGAACCTAGTTTCTATTGGTCAAATGGTTGAGCAGGGCTTGCAGGTCAGATTTAATCCTCATGGATGCTTTGTTGAGGATATGAAAAATAACGGTCACTTGATAGCAAAAGGAAAGAAGAAGGGCAGGTTGTTTACGTTGGATGCGGACATGCCTGAATTGAGTGCAGCAATGTTTGCACATGGGACCAGTGTAGTTGCAGATATTGATATCTGGCACAAACGCATTGGTCATGTTAATATACAGCGACTTAAATCAATGCAAGCCCAAAATATTGTTGCAGGATTGCCTAAATTCAAGGTTGCAGAAATGCACAAGGTTTGTGAAGCCTGTCAATTTGGGAAACAGGCAAGGAAACCTTTTCCTAGGCATGTTCAAGAGAGTAAAAAGCCATTGGAATTAATCCATTCTGATGTGTGGACTACTAAAGCTGCATCTATTGGAGGCTATCACTATTTTGTCACATTTATTGATGACTTCAGCAGAAAACTTTGGGTGTATTTTATGAAAAAGAAAAGTGAAGTGTTTGGGCACTTCAAAGCTTTAAAAGCTATGGTTGAAAAAGAAACAGGCCTGCAAATAAAATGCCTAAGGTCAGATGGAGGGGGAGAGTACCTCTCAAATGAGTTTGCAAGGTTCTTGCAGGAGCATGGTATAAAGCAGCAATATTCATGCAGTCATACCCCACAGCAAAATGGAATTGCAGAAAGGAAAAACAGGCATATTGGAGAGGTATCTCGGGCCATGCTAAATGAAAAAGATCTACCAGATTATTATTTCTGAAGCAGTTGCTACAACAGTTTACATAATGAACAGGACTCCCACTGCAGCAATACATGGCATGACGCCAGAGGAGATGTATACTGGTAGGAAACCAGATATTTCTCATTTGAAAATTTTTGGTTGCATTGCCTATGTTCATGTGCCAGATGAGTTGAGGTCCAAGTTTGATCCAAAAGCTGAGAAGTGCATCTTTATTGGTTATTCTCTGCAGCAGAAAGGATATAGATGCTATAACCCTTCTACACGTAAGTTCACAGTGAGCAGAGATGTTGTTTTTATGAGATGAGCAGCTGGTATAAACCAGTAAATGTAATGATTGATGTAGATGCACAAAATGGTAATGCTGCACAGAATTCACAGTAGCAATCACAAAATATTAGTGGACCTGGAGTGTCCTCTAGCAGTGGTTCACATACTTCGCCATGGACAGGCAGATTGAGATCAGGAGAATCTCCTCAAAGCAATGCAGATAGTGGTATGCAGGTATCACGAAAAGGAAAAGAGAAGGTAGATCAACCCATGTTTGATGTGAATGTAGGTCACTCTTATGTGGATGGTGAATCCAGTGGCTCAGAACAGAGCATTGATGATGAGTTGGGTATCCCTTCTATTGTTACACCTAGAGTAAGGAAGACTAGGGATGTTTTGAGAGCACCTGGAAGTGAGCCTATTTTGCACAGGTCTACCAGGGTTAGGTATCATGTGGATAGGCTGAAATATGATGGATTTACAGCCATTCACTATGCCTATATGGTCAAAGTGATACAGGAACCAAAACCCACTTCCTTTGAGCAAGCCATGGGAAATAAAAAATGGGAGAAAGCCATGGATGAAGAAATGGATGCCTTGGAAGCAAATGCTACATGGGAATTGGTGCCTTTACCTAAAGACAAGAATGCAATTGGCTGTAAGTGGGTTTATAAGATCAAGCACAATGCAGATGGTTCTGTGAATAGATACAAGGCAAGATTAGTTGTCAAGGGGTATGCACAGACATATGGCATTGATTATGAAGAAACTTTCAGTCCGGTTGCAAGGATGGCAACCGTAAGAGTAGCCATTGCTATGGCTACATCAAAGGGATGGTCGTTACATCAGATGGATATAAAGAATGCCTTCTTGCACGGTGATTTGCAAGAAGAGGTCTTTATGGAGCATCCAGCAGGTTATGTTGATGCTGTTCATCCTGAGTTTGTTTGCAGGTTGAAGAAAGCCTTGTATGGCTTGAAGCAAGCACCTAGAGCATGGTCTGACAAGATAGGACAATATCTTGTCACTATTGGCTTTCAGATTTCCAAGGCAGATTTCTCACTCTATGTGAGAAAAACAGAGAAAGGGATTATGCTGCTTGTCATTTATGTTGATGATTTGATCATCACAGGTGATAGTGATCAAGATATCCTTCATGTGAAAATGCTATTGAGGCAAAAGTTTGAAATGAAGGATTTGGGAGAGCTGCGTTATTTCTTGGGCATTGAGGTGATTAGATCACCAAGTGGGATACAGCTTTTGCAGAGGCAGTATGGATTGGACATGCTGTCCAAATATGGGATGACAGGCTGTAAGCCTATTTCAGTTCCTTTGGAGCAGAATGTGAAGCTGAGCACAGATGCAGGTGAGCTTTTGGAAGACCCTACTATGTACAGACGCATAGTAGGAAGTTTGATTTATATGACTATTACCAGGCCAGATCTAAGCTATGCTGTTGGATTGGTAAGTCAGTTTATGCAGGCTCCAAGGAAACGCATTTGGATGCGGCTAGATGCATACTCAGGTATGTGAAGTCCACATTACAGTATGGACTAGATACAGTTGCATGGATACACTGATGCTGATTGGGCTGGTAGTATTTCTGATAGATGATCTACCAATGGATATGTGTTCTCTTTTGGGAGTGCTGCAGTCACTTGGACCAGCAAGAAACAGCCTACAGTTGCCTTGTTGAGCACAGAGGCTGAGTACAGGGGTGTAGCAATGGCTGCATGTGAGGTAGCTTAGTTGCATAAGCTACTTTATGATATGCATCACTCTACAGATGGGCCAGTTGTCATTTATTGTGACAACATGAGCAGTATACACTTGGCAAAGAACCCAGTCTTTCATGCTAGAACAAAGCACATTGAGGTGCATTATCACTATGTGTGGGAGAAGGTTTTACTAGGTCTTATTGATCTAGTTTATGTCAGCACAGAGGATCAGGTAGCTGACATATTCATGAAAGCATTGGGCACAGAGAAGTTGCGCAAGTTCAAAGACCTGCTTGGTGTGCAGGAATTGGGATTGAGCTCAAGGGGGAGTGTTGAGATATCGAGCTCCTCTCGCGATATGCCAGGGTGACCGTTGTGCATTTATGTCACCGACTTGTTAGCTACAGATGCAGTTGTTGGTACACCGCCCACGAATAATAGCTGGATGACAGCTATCCTTATCTACTCTAGTTTGTGGCTCAGTTAGTAAGCCACCTTAGATAGTTGAGTTTGGTTTGAGACCCACATATAGGGTTCTTCTATTTTTTTATACTTGAGTTCTTTTGGCTTTCAATAACTAAGAAGAGGAAAACTGTTTTCAGCCTCCACCTTTGTGTGTATTCCCCAATTGTGCATGTGAGAAAGCCGCAAGTGAGACTCCTTCCCTCTCTCCCACTATCTTCACAGCACATTCCCTCCCTCCTCCTCCCTACGTGTGGCCTCGACTGGGCCCAATGAGGAGGAGGGGAGGGGGAAGTTCCTCCTCTCACCCAACCCCCTTGAGTTCGACTTACTCCCCTCTGAGTTTCCCTCGTTGCCCCTTTCACTTGCTCTCAGTCCTCTCCATTGCTCTCCACTCACCTCACTACTCTTTTGCAAATACAAGCAACTTGACCCGTCTATGACCGGATAGAGACCCGCTTCATTGGGTCTCAAAGTTGCGATCATAGTTTACCTTTAATCAAATTTAAGGTTTCATTTATAAATCTCAAACTTTGATTTCATTTATCTCAGACACTCCTCCTCAGATGTCCTCCCTCTCCCTCTCCTCTCCCCTTCCTCCCTCTTCTCACCCACTCCCTGTCCTCTCCCCTTTCCCTCTCCCTCCCCTTCCTTCCTCTCCTCTCCTTCTCCCTCCCCTTCCTCCCTCTACTTCACTCGACTCAGCAGCTCCCGTGCTTGTGTATTTATAGATCCCTAAGGCTTCTAGAGAGTTTTGGCTCCAATAGCTTTTGGACTCTTCTCCGAATGTCGCACCTTATCTTAATCACATCTCCTATTGATTTACATTTATGTCTTAGGTTAATCGCTAATCGCCCCCCCCGGTGCACAGACTAATTAAATATAGCAATTTTCCTTATGGGTGGGCCCTATTATCTATTTGGGATTTTTTTTTTGGATACTAATACTATCCATCTCTCTCTCTCTCTCTCTCTCTCTCTCTCTCTCTCTCTCTCTCTCTCTCTCTCTCTCTCTCTCTCTCCCTCCCTCCCCCCCCCTCTCTCTCTCTCTCTCACGTGCACGCACATGCACACACATGCCCACACACACACACACTCACACACAAAATCACACATGTAGTGAGTGTGTGTGTGTGGCTATATGCATATGTATATATGTACACACACACACATACAAACTTGTATATCACCCATGTGTGCACATACTCAAGTATATGTATGCTCCTGTACATGTGTATGCCTATGTGTCTACACATGCATGTGTGTGTTTGCCTATGTGCGCACACACGTCATGGTGTGTCTACACACATGTATATGTGTGTTGAGTTTTGGGGCATGTTTGAGTGTGTACATCTCTATCTACATGTGCGTGCAATCTATGCTTATATATGTGTATGGATGCTTATGTACATGTATCTTGTCAAATCTTGTGTGTGTACTCACCCACACAAACACAAACATACACACAAAGAGACATACATGTATAATAACACCACATGTGGACACACTCACACATTGCTAGAGAATCAACGTACACGTGTAGATGCACCCTCACATGTGTATGATCCATATGCACACAAATATGCACTCATACACATGTGCAAATGTGCATGTATATGGACATGTGAGCATGTGTGTGTGTAATTTATGTGCAGGTGATATCAATGTGCATATGTGTCTATTGATGTGCACATGTACTTATGTATGTACATGTGTGTGCTTGCATGCATATCACTGAACGTGCTTACATGTGTGAACTCTATGTTATACTTATCCATTCATGATGTACATGTGTTGACTCTATGTTAGACCTATCCCTTTGTGGCCTAATCCCTACTATGATGTAATTATGCATTACATAATTTCTTCCCATGTCCTTATGTTTATACCATCTACTTCCCTCCTACTTTTTTTTTTTGGGGGGGGGAATACGAGAAACCACCCCTCCCCTTTCTATATATTTTTCATCTTAGAAATATATGTGGGTAGTTAGCTACACTCTTCACTGAGGCAAGGAGGGGTAAGGCAAATATAACGATTTTGAGGCAATCTTAGTCTTGAACGTGACCCTTCCATTGATTCCTCTCCTCTTCTTCCCCTTATATAACATCGTCAAGATCAATGGCATTGCCTCACCCCTCCCCTCTCTCTCTCTCTCTCTCTCTCTCTCTCTCTTTCTCTCTCTCTCTCTCTCTCTCTCTCTCCCCCCCCTCCCGCTCGCTCTTTCTCCCTATATATATATATATATATATATATATATATATAAAATTATGTATATATATATATATATATATGCTTGCTTATATATATAATTATAAATAAATAATTATAGTTATAATTATGATTATTTGTTTTATATATTAATATTTATTTATGTCAATAAAGGCTCTCTCTCTCTCTCTCTCTCTCTCTCTCTCTCTCTCTCTCTCTAGATTTGATAGAGCATGCTAGGTTGTGAGCGAGTAACGCTACAACATGTGGCAAGCAGAACGTCTAGCTGGAGCGGGTGGGTAGTTTGTCATGCTGCAACACATGGTGGTGGCTAGATTAGGCACAGACACATGGCGGCTATAGCATTGAAGGTTAGGCAGCTACAGCATTGAAGGTGGGCAGTGCTAGATGGTGATGCATTGAAGGGCTAGTGGCATGTGTCATCATTGTGGCTGTCCTATTTCTTCTGCCTCTGCTTTCACCATGTCATCTTGCGCCAACGTCATCTTCCATCACGTCATCTTGCGCATGTTGTAGTTTAAGCAGCCATTGTCATGGTCATTTGTGCTCTACCCCTAGGGATCTGTGGTCGAACTCGTCGTGTCACGTGGTGGCATCACGCCGTCATGCCATGCACCATAATTCAGTGCCACCTGTCTACGCTCTACTCCTATGTTTGCGCTCTACTCCTAGAGGAACTCACTGTGCCATGTGGCAGTACCGCACCACCTTTCCACCCGCACCATGAGGTGCCAGTTCAAACCCACCACGTGTCATTTCAAGTCGCGTGTCTTTAAGGCTTCGCACTAAGTTTGCAACCTCTCTATGGTTCTACATGCCATGTGGCTTGACCTACGGTAACATGTGGCTTTCCATGTGGTGGCCTGTCTACACGCCTCTTAGTCTACCCCTTCACGATGCTACGTCGTGCTTTAAGCTTTTGCTCATTCTCTCTCTCCCCGAACCTCTAGAATGCTTCCCCAAGCCTCCAAATTCCTGCCACATCAGCAAGTTTGGTAATAGTCTCCATATTGAATAGAATAGATGAAAACCAAATCCTCTCCACTCACCCCCTCACTCTTTCTCTCTCTCTCTCTCTCTCTCTCTCTCTCTCTCTCTCTCTCTCTCTCTCTCTCTCTCTCTCTCTCTCTCTCTCTCTCGCTTGGTAGAATGAATGAATCAAGAGGAGAATGAAGGTGAGGAGACTGAAATAAAGTATTTAGGTTTAGGGTTTTCTCACCTCTCCCCTCCTTTGTTTTTTTAAAGTTTACCACCTCTCCCCTCCTCATTCCCTACTCTCTCTCTTATGTCCTCCCTCTACTCCTCCTCCCATTCGAGTGCCTCTGCCCTCCTCTTTAGATTTTCCCAAAACTTTAATAAACTTCCTAAGTTTCTTTCATTCTTTTTCCTAGCTATTCCTTCCTCTCCTCAATGGTCACATAGACTAAATAATAAAGTTTCTTTAGTTTTTCTTTCTCCCTACTCTACCTCGAATCCTTCCCCTCTCCTCAGAGGCTAGTTTAGGCCTAATTTTTAAACCTATTATACAAGGCCGCATCAGTGACACCCACCCCTCCCATATCATTCTACCTTACCAATCATCCGTTAGTTTTCCCAACGAAATTCCTGATCTCTCGCTATTACCAGCAATCGATGCATGTACCAGCACACATGCATCCAACAACACTACATAAAACATGCACCATGCTCTATCATGCTGCCAACATGCAAACTGCCCACCATTATGCCACTACGTGCTATGCATGACAGACCTTAATTTGACCATGCAAAAGAGATCTAATGGGCAGTCCCATCAGAGACATGCACGGTCAAATGAGATCCAATCGGCACAGTACTATGCATGGACCTTAAAGTGGATGAGATTAAGACCCGTGCAAAGTACCATGCCCATCAACATGCAAGTGATATCCAATGGGTATGGTAGTTTACATAGATCTTAAAGTGGATAAGATTAAGGCTCATGCAAACTGCCATGCCCATCGGAGCTCACGCATTCAAATGAGACACCCTAATGTGTGTTTTTTGACCTTCGTGCATTATGGGTGGTGGAAAACAATGCAAAGTACAGTGTCCCTCGGAGACACACATTTCAATGAGAGACTCTAATGCATGTTTTTCGACCTTCATCCATGACGAGTGATGGAAAACAAAGAAAAATGATTCCCCCACCACGTGAATGAAATATGAGGGGCACGGCACTTTGTACAAACCTTGAAGTAGATAAGATTAAGGCCCGTGCAAAGTACCATGCCCATTGAAGATGCGCACATTCTAATGAGGCTTCGCGATGCATTTATGACCCTTGGACATGAAAGATGGTAGAAAACAAGGAAAAATGTATCCTTTACCATGCAAATGATATTCGATGGGCATGTTACATTGCATAGGCCGTGCAAAGTACCATTCCCACTAGAAGTCATAAATTTGAATGAGACATCGTGATGCGTATTTTTTTACGCTCGAACATGACGAGTGGTAAGAGATAGAGAAAAATGTATCCCCAATCGTGCAAATGATATTAGATGGACACAATATTTTGCAAGAACCTTAAAGTGAATGAGATTAAGCCTTTTCAAAGTATTGTGCCCTTTGGAGACTCATACGTTTGAATGAGGAACCTAATGCATATTTTTGGACCCTCATGCATAGTGGCTAGTGAGAAACTTAAAAAAATGCATCCCCGACTATTCAAATAACATCTATTGGGCATGGAGCTTTGCACATGACTAAAAGTGGACGAGATTAAGAATTGTGCAATGTATCATGCCTGTCGGATACTCGCATGTTTGAATGAGACACTGCAATATATGTTTTTGGACCCTTGTGCATGACGGGTAGTGGAAAACAAGGAAAAATGCATCCCCGACCATGCAAATGATATCCAATGGACACAATACTTTTCACAGGCTTAAATAGGATAATATTAACATTTGTGCAAAGTATTGTTTCCATCGAAGACTCACACATTTGAATGAGACACCTCGATGCATGTTTTTGGAACTAGAGGCTTTCATTGCAAGAAACAACCAAACATTGAACCCGAACACTTTGAAATGTAAAAATTATTCTCAATGTGTTCTAAGTAGTGCTTGTGTGGATCAATGTGATGGAATGTTTGCAGAGCAAGCGACTGGCTTAAGGAAGTAATGCTAGGTTGATTCCCCCTAGATTAATTGAAGGTCATTTGAAAGGAGGGGTACAATATTAAGTATAGTGTTGGAATTTGGTGCAGTGTGTCACTTGTTCCCAAGTTGGAAGCAAGATTCTTTGTAAGAAAGCCTTAGCAACCTATGAGTCAACCAATAGGTTTGTGACTAAAGTGTCAGCCTCCACCGATCAAACCATTGACAAATGTCTATCATTCAATCTAACTGAAGAATTTTTCTTTTTGTGTGCTTTTGTGGGAAATAAGGAGCCTCCCATGCTTGTTAAGGAAAACTATTATGGGTTAAGCAAGCTAAATTGGCTAGGTGTTGTGTCATCCTCTCCATGGCTAAGATATCCAATGGTACACTCCCAATCTCCAATAAGAGGATAGAGTATGGTGTGGATTTGTTAACCGTCTAGTTAGTTGGAGATGAAGTGCGTCTACATTTTCTCTATGTCCACAATGTCAAAGCCGAAGGCACTACCTCTCCATATCTCTAACCTATATAGGATCATTGGCACAACTGCTACATCAAAAAGAGGTTTCTTGAGAGACCAACTCCATATATTTACTACCATGCAGGTGAGTTCTATGCATCTGTTTGTACAATTTTGCCACTTGTGATCGCATGGGATCTAAATCCCAAAGGATTGGAAAGAGAGAAAAAATCTCAAATCATTTCTATATTATGTTATAGTGGGTTGGTTCATCCATTGTGTTTTAAATTTTGTCTTATCCGCATGAGTTGGTTGCTTAGGTGCAAAAAACGGTCAAGAGTGTCGACCAACTTCCAAGATTGTACCGTACTTTGGCTAGTACTACAACATTGCTTGCACATAGTAGCAAGTAGATCACCTCAGTCCAAATGTATGGCCCACTGCTACCCCCTTGAGCTACACATGCATATATGCATTCCTCAAGCTTGTCAATGCAAAGAGTGAATAGTGTGGATGTAGTTTGACACCTATATTGTTGAAAAAATCTACATATAATGCACCATTCATGAGAAGTTTGTGCCATATCCACTCAAAAAATCTATAGATAGTATGCACGTAGTTGAGGGGTCTCCAATGTAATGGTTCTTGCAATTAATATGTTACATATCCAATTGATTGCCTCTGAACCTGTCGCCCATTTTAGCAGCATGAAAATTGGCTGTCTTGCATGAAGATCGACTATCTTTCCATTGGCCATTTTGCAAAGCCCAAACTTGGCATCCTCTATGATACAAAAGAGAACCTATTCTTGCATAAAACACCCAGGGGAGCCAACATGACCTCGAGTCTCATTATTCCAAGAGAGTCAACTACCTTGGGTCTAACCCCTCTCCAAAAACGATCCGACTCCATGTACCATTTTGAAAATCAAGAAGAAGCAAGAGGAGGAGAAGTAAAAGACAAGAAAGAAGAATTTATATGTGCGTCCCACTCTAGGTGTCAAAACATGCACAAATAGATATAGCATGAGAGAGAGAGAGAGAGAGAGAGAGAGAGAGAGAGAGAGATTGAGATTTGGTGTACTTGGACAAAACATCTAAATCAATTGTAGGCCCTTTAAAGACATAGTATCCCCTCTTAGAAAAAATTTACGTGGGAATGCCTTGGAAGCACAAGATAACCATTGTGTCTTATATCTAGTTGTTCTTTTGTTGTCCCAATTTTTGGCAAAATGTTTATTCTACATTTATGTCATATGGAGTAGGTGTAATGTTATTCTCGTTACACTATCCATTTAATGGACACAATTTGTGGAGTGTCATCTTTTAATTTATCACAGATGTTTTATTGCTTGTCTTTTCAAGAATAAAAGGAGACCTCTTAAGGAAATGTTGAAAAAGGTGATAGATCTTGCACAACAAGGGAAACTAGGACATCCTTTATCCTTTACAATAAGACCACAAATTGCCACCATTCCACTTCCTTAATTGATTGAGGGAGAGCTTACCTCCTTGTAGTCTCTTCACTCTATATTTGGGGATCTTGCAATCAATTAGCGTCATATATTTGTTATTGCAATGCTCCCAGCACATGATACAAGATAGCCAATCAAAAATTGTAGGATACCAAGTATCATTTCAAGGACCTCTTGATTTGTTGTACATTTGTGAGTTGAAATAGGTAGGATTGGGATCATAAGATCACCTCTCCAAGTGAGGCATTGTCCTTGGCACCTAGTACCCATCCCATTCAATCTATTGATTGAATTTTTTGATGGAATAGTGATCTTTTCTTTCATTGGGTTTATTATTGGGCACTATGGACTCTATGGAAGGAATGAAACCATAGGGTCTTTAGTGATCCCTCCCTGGCTAAGTATTAGTTCTTTCGAACATCTCTACGGTGTCTCTACGACAATCCTCCTTTGACTTCCTATATGCACAAGATCTTGATATCATGCTTTCTTGTCATATAATGAGATCTTCTAATGTTGTAGTTGCATGTCACTTTCTTAGGAAATTTTTTTTCCCCCAAAAACAAAGTATGTGCACACTTGCACATGCATTTGTGTGCATGCATGCATGCTCGTGTGTGCATGCACATCTTCTTTCGAATGTCTCTACGGTGTCTCTACGGTAATCCTCCTTCGACTGCTTGTATGCGTAAGATCTTGATATTAGTGTCTTCAGAAACGTTTCAAGGTTCTGACATGCGTTTTGCCTTGAAATGTGGTCAAAAATGCATTTTTTCCATAAATTGTGTATATAGTATAAATATTTACCTCCAGATTCTTCGCTCTCTCTTAAAAGAGCTCTAGCCTACAGGTGCGACCTACAATCTACTCAGTGCTTCCTACAGCTTACAAGGCCATACTACATAGGCTAAGAGGGTTTAAACTTTAAAGTTTAAACTACCTATGCATAATTTATATAATTTAAACTTTAAACTTAATAATTCAAGAATCAAAATCAAGATTCATTATTCAAGAATCTTCAATCAACTTTAAATTTTAATATTCAATGCCCATGAATGAGATGCAATGGCTCAAAACTCAAGAGTCAATCATCGATTGAAAAGAGAACAAAATGAAATACATGTCATAATATTGCATTGGTTAGTGACTCAGTGCCAAGTCACAAGTGGTAACTGCATACATAATCCCTGATCCATGAAACACTCTAGTCTCTATAGTACTCTACTATCTACTATCTAGTCTCTAGAGCTAGAGTCTAGGACTCTAGGGCCCTGGCCCCTCTCCAAGATCCTCTGCCTCATCAATGTGATCACTAGATGAATCTGCATCCTCTGAAGAGAGGAAGCACCACCCTCAAACCAACCCGCAGCTCGCAACTGATCTGAGTCCTCTGAGTCTGTAGTGTCTGCTAATGCCTCCTCCTCCTGCTCTGGCTCATGTCTGCCTTGACGTCCTCAGGATGAAGATGCAGTAGCAGTAACAGATACACGTGATCCCCCACATGAGGCTCTGGCTCATGCTCGATGCTGATAACCATGCATTTGAGGAGAGGCCTGCTGTGACGATACCAAGACGGTGTATCCTCTGTAGCAGTAGCAGGTAGTCGTGGTGCTCGAGCTCAAGTCTGCGAATGTGTCTGATGTTGGAATCGGAGCATATCCTATCATAGGAAGTCGTAGACATCATCGTTCGCTTGACTTTGATGGATCATTGACATATCAATAAGCTTCCACTTTATTTTATCGAGATCAACTTGCTTCGACTTCCACTCAATGCTACCAGTACCATCTGTAGACCTGTACTTCTCAAGCAGGCGTAGGTTGGCATTTACATATACCAACCTGTTGAGCTACTCCATGCTCAACCTGACACAATTTATAGATATAAAGAAGTCAATTCTCACGTCTGAAGACTTATTTTTCAAAATGTTATAAGATACATAATAACTTATAAGTTATATTATATATTTACTGACTAAGTAGCTAAAACTTAGGAACTTACTTGTTTCTCTCCTTGGTGTGTATGTTTGCACATATTCTCAGCCGTACCTAATGTGTAATCTTAGGAGAGGATGCGAAGAGCTAGGGTCTACAATGAGCAATTCAAAATCCCAAATTTCTCCCACCAAGTAAGAGCCAATAGCTTGTTCTCTCTTTCCTTGGCAATTGCACAAGAGAAATGACCCATGTCATTGCGAAACTTGACTATGTCCTCTTCAATTCTATTGCAATTTGCAAATTGCATACAAAAAGACAATATAAACAATTAGGCATTAATAAACATTAAATATTATATATAAGGCAATTAGCACTGAGCGAGGGCTGCATTAATTTACTCTGTGACCTCACCTATTCTGGACCGATGAGTCACAAACTTTCTCCAAGTATTGGGTCCATCCGCTCACAAGCACCCAATCATTCCATTTAGCATGGTCTTTCCATAGGGGATGGAGTATATGTGTCACAGTGTGGATTGGCCTATGAAACCAATCCCATCTCTTCCTCTAAATTCCTAGTATGTCATCTTTTCTAGAATTTTATCAAAAGGAATTGACTTTCAAGTTAGAGCAAGACTACAAGTTACAAGATTTTTATTCATGGAACTTGGAACTTGCAGGTCACAAGAGTCAAGACTTTTATTCATACCTCCTCTGCTCCAAGATAGATTGTTGGCAATCCTCCGTTGCTTCCGAAGCTTCAACATGAACTCATAGAGCAAGCCCATAGTACAACCCTCATGATCAAAGAGTCAAAGCACAAAGTACAAGGGCTCTATGGCCATTTGGATGGAAAGTGCTTCCAGCCAAAAGTGATTGTCGAAGACAATCCCCTCAACATTTTATCTAACAGGTAATCTCGAGTCATTCCAGTCCAGCCAATCTAAATTGGTCATGCGACGGAGGCTTTCTTTGGTCTTAACCAACCTATGAGAATGAAGCGATAAGCCCTTCATGAGTACTTGGTCAAGAAAAACATTCCAAGATAGAAAAAGAAACAAATTCAAACAATTAATAATTCGATGAATCATGAATTGAATGATGAATCATGATTCTTGAATCTTATCTGCTAAGATCCAAGAAAGTGTAGCCAAATCGTGTCTTCGATGGTCTCACAAGCTCCCACTTGCACTGCCTTCTAAATAGGGCCAGTGCATGTGGCTTACGAGTGATATAAGTTACTAATTGCATGGCTTTATCGACCACATCAGACACCCAAGGAAACTTCCCAATATCCTCCATCATCAGGTCAAGAGAGTGTAAAGCACAAGTGGTCCACACTATCTTGGGATACTTCTCCTCAAGGAGGCTTCCCATTCTTCTGTAGTTGGAGCCATTGTCAGTGATGACTTGCACCACATTCTCTTCACCAACCTCCTTGATGGCTGCCTCAATATGGCTCCATATCCACTCTTCGGTGATGTGAAGGCCGGCATGTGATGCATTAACCACCCTCAGGAAGATACTTCCAACGCAAGAACTGACCAAGATATTAATCATGTGTCTCCTCTTCGTGTCACTCCATCCGTTGGAGACTATGGTGCATCCATACGGACTCCAGGCTTCCTTGAGTCCCTCCATGTCTTTCTTAATTGATCCCACCTGCTTCTTCAATTTTGTGGTGCGGAGAGTCTCAGATTTAGCAGGTGAAAGGGATGATGCTCTTGCTCTACCATCTGCTACAAGTGCATGGGAAAAGTTTTTAAAGGCAGGAATCCTTGCAACATTGAAGGGAATATTGCATGAGTAGAAAAACTGCTCCTCTGCAATTTTAGCCTCTTACTTCAATGCCATGTAAAGGCTCAGTGAAGGCACTCCCATGTGCCTGTGAAGAGGATGCAACCTGCCCATAACCCTCCTGCTGTGACTGTGACAAATCCACATCCCCGATATTTGACTGGGATGATGTGGCAATGGCAGTGACGATTGCTTGTATGCCCAACTTTTTCTACTCTTACAACACATTAGCATGAAGAACCTTTTCTGTGACCACAGGATGGAGGAGGGGTCAAATCTCTACAAATTTGGACGGGATACCTCCATATGCCAAGAAGATTCCCTCTGGAATGGCTTGGCAAGGACCTTCACCATGGCATTCCTCCCATAAAAATGTGCTCGAACTCAAGGGGCGGATCTTGTCATTGTCTCACCACAAAACTTGCATACTGACCTCCTTGTGCCAAATGACCCATATCTCTTTCTAAAAATGGTATCCTACCATACATCCCGCCTTGGAAGCACATCGGCACCACGACTCAAGGCCATGGTATGGATAACGGGAATCAGGATGAAGAAGGGCTTAGAATTGTTGGAGAGGAAAGCCAAGTGCAAGGGGTTGACAAGGCTAGAGGCTAGAGTAAGGATTGGAGAGGATAGAGAGAAGTAGAGAGGTTGGAGAGAGTAGAGGCTGAAGAGAGTATAACAACTATGGTAGAGGAAATAGGAAGGGCAAGTAGAGGGTTTAGCAAGGGAAGGTAGACTAGAGAGTGTAGGGAGTGATATGCAAGCAAGACATGGAGCAAGAGCAGCAAATCGGCAGCCCAAACGATGCAAGCAAAAAAAGCCTTCCGAAATTCACGCGTACGGCTGTTTTACAGCAGGGCGTTTCTCCCAAGACAACGTGTTTCGGGAGTTTTTTGGTTACACTGCTTGATATCATGCTTTCTTGTCATATAATGAGATCTTCTAATGTTGTAGTTGCATGTCACTTTCTTAGGATTTTTTTTTGTAATATAATAACAAACAGATCACCCCCCAAAAAAAAGTAAGTGCATACTTGCACGTGCATGTGTGTGCACGCACGCGTGCTCGCGTGTGCATGCACGTGTGTTTTGTGGACACGTGCATGTATATAGTACTATATAGAGCGATAGTTGAAAGTAAACAACAACAAAAGAGTAATACTGTATAAAACAGAAGTAGCAAAGGACTAATGATGATTTTTAATATCAAACAGAAGCTCTACTGATCCATCACAGGAAAATATACAACCTAAATGAGCAATTATAAAATTTATTTGGAACCAAAGATATTAATTGAGAAACGCCCCACTAGCAATATTTTGCTCTTCAGACTTATGATAGACCAAAAACAGGAGCAGAAGAATATGGTGATTGTAGCATCATGCTTACAAAGAGGCCAGCCACAAGCAATACCAAAGATATCTAACAATAGATTAACAGGCCAGGCAAACTGTGGCTTGGATGATCCAACATAGATAAATATAAACCTTCAAATGACTGAGATGCAATCAGCACATTATCTAATGTCTCTAGCAAAAGTCTACAAATATGTACCAAGTAAATCAGACTTTTTACATATGTTACAAACTACGTGTTTACTGCCTACAGCTAGCAGTTAATTCATTCCAGAACAATAAGGCAGCAAAGGAAAAAATTTTAACATGATCCCCTTCGACGCTTTAAGAGTTTAAATTCATGTCGAAAAAGTGATTGTAGCCATTTTTATAAAACCTATACTGAAAATGATTTTGTAAAGTGGTTACTTTGAATATATTCTTAAAACTTTACCCCTCAAGTCTTAAAGCTGCTTACAATCTTGAACTTTGCAAAGGGCAACGTGACCTCTTGGGAGTCTCATAGCATACTTCGAAATTCAAGAACTACCATCAGTTATACCTGTGTTGCATTTCATTTCAATATGCGTATATGCTTGATATTACTCCTCATTTTAGGAGATCTGAAAATGTACGCCAGCAAAAATGACATGGCACTTACATTGGAAGAGATGCTTTTGTATACATAACAAATATACTCAAATTTGTACCAGCTACATCATTTTCTTGCCACAGGTTTTGAGTTGACATGGACATCATGTCATATCACATTGGCTTCGACGGCACAAGAATTCATTTTTAATGTATCTGCTTGCACTCCTTGTGGGATGAAGAAAATGAAAATTTTCCTCCCACAAAATGAAAACCCGTTCAGGACTGTGAGTCCATTGCATGATTACACCAAGAATATTCAGGAGTGTGATTTACTTCCCACAATGGCTACACTTGACTTTCTTTATAGCGGAACTAGCCAAGGCCTGTGATTCAAGTGCATGCTTTCTTTAATCCATTCACTCAAAGCACATAAAAGCTACTTAGAAATACAAGACTCCTATGGAATGCACAAATTCTTGAGCTCCTCCTCTTTTACAAACCAGTCAGGCACTAACTTCGAAGCATGAGGATACAGATCTTTGTATGAGTTTCGTATTGTCCCCTCTGCTACACCAGTTACTCGTGATATGTCTGCCATATAGTGTGGACGAAGTTAGGGAAGATCCTAGAAATTAAAGTATTTACTAACGTGATTAATGCAGAAAGACTAGACCTTTGAGTATCTTTTTTTCGTCTGCAAGCTGAGAGATCATGTAGATTGCAGCTGCAGCAATGGAAATAGGATTTCTCCTGCAAGTTTCCAGTGACATCAGGATAGCAACAATGAACACATTTTGCATGCAAACATGAAGTAAACATGAAGAAAGTCAATGCACACACATTTGTAGAAATTAATCTAGATACATTCGCATGGACACCATTCCTTGTATGAGCCATAACCATTTGTCTCGGATGTATTAGAGAGCAAAGCTAGACAAGTCATCATAATAAAAGAAAAAGTGATATATTCCATTCAAAACGAATCATACAACAGGTGGGAGAGAAAGTACTCTATCCCTAGCCTCAACAATGTGGCAAAAAAACCATGGTGGTGGTCTAAAATGCCACGACATCCCAAAAGGGGTCAAATGAAAAAATAATGAGCAGTCCCATGTCCTCATGAAGGATAAAAGTCTCCCACGAGCTGCCAAAGAGGTGCCTGTACACCGCTCCCACTGACTCCTGAGAGTGAAGATAATCTCCGCCCAAATGGAAGCAAGAGTGTCAGCCTCCGTGCATAAATGGCCCCCAAGGACAAAAGAACATCGCGAACACCATATCCGCCATAGGGTAATACTAGAAATCACCTCCCAGGCTGACCCTGCAGGTGAAGTAGGCCTGAAATCCTGAGCTGGTACTGGTACCAAAAGTAAGTCCTGCGGCTCCATGGTGCTAACATCTGTGGGACCTCGTCTCTGGCGACACTGCATGAAGAAACCGTGGTCTCTTGGCTCTGACTCATAGAGGGCAAAGGCTCCAAATCCTCTCCCCCAAAGGGCAGCACCCCATGTCATCAGAAAGGACTCGGATGTAACATATGAGAACATCCGGAAGATACCTGTCCAAACCACTCTAGAGCTGAGGCAGCTCCATAAACAATGCTTACTAGATTCCTCTACAAGCTGACAACGCATACACAAGGAGGGCCTACCCGTCTGCTGAAGCCAAGTACCCACAGGTATACCCCTATGAATAGTGAGCCAAAGAAAGTAGGAGACTTTCCTGGCTCTACTGATGCCCCAAAAGTGAGTCCAGTAGCTCAGCAAGAGCTCTGCAGTAAGTCCCTGTGCGTGCCAATGCTGTGAGGCAGATGGTAGGTGATGAGAGTCTCTCTGCTGAAGCCTGTAAGTGTCAGATGGTAGGTGATGAGAGTCTCTCTGCTGAAGCCTAAAGTCATCATAATCAGATTTGCCTTTTGCTGAGAAACTGCCAGAAGAACAAATCAACTGCTAAGCATGAGCAAAATATGCTTTAATAGCCATTAACAAAGTGTTGGCTAGCAGATTCTCATCACAATCTTGTCCCTAAACAGAGGGGGAATTTTCATAACTAAAGTATCTAACCTTATGAACATGGGTGATGCTACCTGCATTCAATGATTACGAAATTCAGGTCTGTGTAGGTAGGAGATCTGAGAGCAGATGCTGTATCTGTGCCAGCAGGATTTGAAGATCCCTCTATGTGTTTTGCTTTTTTTTTAAATAGCAGATGCCCAGATATGTTATGGCAAGATGCACCCCTGCAAGGCCCTTCATTCTGCTTTGCTGACTCACCATTCTTGTTAAGCCATCCATTGCATAAGAAGGCTCCCTCATGAACCCTGTTGCTTCAAGATATTAATCTTCCAGATCTTTGTCATTTCTCTTTGACAGGGATGTTCCTGTTGTGCATTTAGCCATTTGAGAACATGCGGCAGCACTTAACGGTTCAAATGCAGTCTGGGACAACACTCTTCTTCCAAAAAAGATATGGAAACATTTGGATCTGATTACCTCATGCGATACGTGCCAGCAAGGTCTGTGGCCTGATTCCTGATGCCTGTGTACCAATTGAAACCTGTGTAGTCCTCACCAACTGTGGCCAGCAGTTGTCTAGATGTGTGCTTTCCTATTCTATTCTGTTGGTATGTGTCATTGACTATAAGCATTCCAGTACTACTACAAATTTTTAGCGAAGTTCCACGTTTATCTATTTCAGGCTTCGCATCTTTCAAGAACCTGTCCCATCCCTTGTTTCATCAATCCCTAATGGGTTTCTTTCCACTGTACAACTTCTTCCTACCAATCCTTGGACATTTGCAATCCCCACTAATCATGCATCTCCATTATGAAACTTCTCCCAAATCAAAGAAGGTGCACCATGTAGTGGGTGAATCATAGTGTGGGATATAACAACCTGCTAGGGACAAATCATGGCATCGTTTCATGAGTATTTTATCCAGAAACACCTTTTCTAGACATCCATCTAGAATACTAACACCTTGTCACATGGTCATGCAGGCAAAGCCTGCAACCCCACCTTCCACACATGTCTTTCTTACAGATGCAAATAATGTGTACCTCATGCTCATCATTCTAGGCATCAAACATCCATTCTATTTCCAAGTTCAAGCGCATGGTCTGCTCCATTGGTCTTGCACATGGGCATCGAGAAACTACAAACTAAGTGGTATGTCGACATGCAGGTGAGCTTTGTCTAGGATTAGCTATGAGGGATTGAAGCTGTGAGCGAGCCTAGGTGGGGTCCTAGCCGGTCCTGGCATTTTTATGATTATGTTGTATCTGTCTTGGGTGTTGATGCCCGCTTAGAGGCTCCACCCATTCAGCTCATTGTATCAGCTTCTTTCAGTCTCATAGACCCTTCAATCTTTCGAAGACCTTTATTAAACTTTCTTTCTTTCTTTCTTTCTTTCTTTCTTTCTTTCTTTCTCTAGGCAGACAACCCTGTGAAGATGCAATGATAATACCTTGAATGGGACATCTGCTCGCTAACGCTTTCGATGTCTTCCTGCTGGTTTGGCGTCTGTGAAGATTGGGTTGAGGGTCACATGTCCGATGTTGTCCACTAAGTGGCCCTTCTTCTGTGAAGAATCCTTTATCTGGAGATGTCTGTGCTCTTAGGCCAGGTGCTGGTAGTTTGAGATGTGTGACTTCTGGCACACAATGAAGGGCATCTCATGAGCACATGCTCCTCTGTCTCCACCACCTCCTGCATGTCACAAAGGGTGCAAAGTCTCAACTCGCAATGACAGCGCAGGGTGTCGACCTGTTTCCCAACACAATATGGAACCCATGGCTATCCACACTGCAGGCAAGAGATGAATCTATAAATCTAAGCCTAAGGAACTCATCCTTGGTCGGATGGAGGACCTGCTCCCTAATGCCATCTTCATGCAATGTGGCTATGTCAAAGACTCCCAAGTATGCTGGATATAAATCTACCACAAGTCCTCCCTGATAACCCAATGGACCTCTTGACGTGTCAAGCACAAAGTGGGTGCCTCCAAGAAGTACAGATATGGCAGGAGATGGTCAATGGGCATGCCTCGAGTGTGAAACCATCTACTAGTACGTGAATACCAGCAATTATCATCTGTATCTACTGCTAGCTGAATGGATGATGAGAGGGCCTTCCATGGTAGTCTCTATCTGCCTGCCTTGGTCATGTTGTACCGTATGACCCTTTCTAAATAAGTGGTAATCTGAAAGGCACATCTACGTATAAGATCCATGCTGTGAACTCTCTGAGTATGTGCACCTCTTCCCACAAGTCATGCATGATAGCATCATGACCTGCAGTCTCTCAAATCCGCGCCCCTCATTCCTATGAAGTCCACCCTCCTAAAAGATCCCACGTACAGTGTTACTGGTCTGACCGGAGAATCAAAGAGGAGGGTTTTTGTATGCTTGTGCTAGAAATGGGCCTAAAAACATTGTCTCTCCAATCACTCCTCTTCAGGCTGCCTGAATCAAGGTCCTATGAAAATGCATCCAGGGTACATATAGGATGTAACAATTTCAACCTGCTGTTGAATAAAGGCGGACTTGGGTTGGGTGTCACTATTGTTGACGATCATAAAAAGGTCCTTCCCAAGATTGCCCTTCATGTCCTGACTCTCATATAAAGCCTCTAGGGCTACCAAGTGGCTCTATATGCCTACAGATGTGCCTAAGGACTACATCATCGTCAAGAGCTGAGTAAGGACAACTATCTCTGCTAGTGCTGGCCCTTGTCCTCCCAAAGTGTCCACAAACAAGGCAAATTCGTCTACGTAGAGCCCAAATTGTAAAGGGGACGCAACGCATTCCTGCTACTCACGTTCTCTGATATCCCGTGTGCAATGTGCACCCTGCCTATGATTCTCTCATATAGTGGCATAACTACCCACATGACATCATTTGTAATCCCCAGTGTCTGAAGTTATGAAAGAGATGAGCCCATGGGACTGAGTCATATGCCTTGCAGAAGTCCCCGAAACACCAATAAAACTCCTGGTTCTCATGTTTGGCCTCCTCTACAAGAATGAAGATATGATGTATGGTGGATTGGTCCCATATGAAGTTACAAAAGAGCTGAGCCCATGAGACTGAGTCATATGTCTTGAAGAAGTCCACGAAGCACCAATAAAACTCCTGGTTCTCATGTTTGGCCTCCTCTACAAGAATGAAGATATGATCAATGGTGGATTGGTCCCATCTGAATCCCACCTGAGTCCTGATGGGGGTGGATTGGTCCCATCTGAATCCCACCTGAGTCCTGACCCATCACACACATACCTAGTTTGATTCCTGCCTGACCCATCTAATGGCCTACTCACTGATATATACCTCAAGCGTTGAGCCATACACTTTGGCCATCAAATGGGCGATGTCCAGAGGTCTCTCGTGTTGTCAATGAAGATCATGGTGTTGACAGTCTCGCTTTGTGGATCGAGATCATGGCGTTGATAGTCCAAGCTCCAAGGAAACCTGTACGACAGAGCTTCATTAAAAAGCTTGGCTAAGATCGATGCAAGGACTTCATCCAGCACGGTTAGGGAGCCCAGGGATTAAGAAAAGAAGGCTAATGTGGGTCTCGAGGACTTAGGCAATAGCAAAGGGCCAACTGGCTATGTTAAGCCAAGGACTTGTTTATAGCAAGATGCTCTTCTATATCAGAGTGGCCAAGGCTATTGTGGATTCATTCAGTGTGCACACAATACTAGATGGTTTGGTCTAGAAGGCACCTGGCATCTAGATCACAAGATGATTGTGCCAAGGGTTCCTTGGGAACGGGTTTTGGTGGTATGGGATGCCAACGCTATGTACATGGGATTGTGGGAGTCTAAACTCTAGCTTGCATGCTCGGTGGGTGTTGGGAGATGAGTTTGCCTACTGTATATCTTACTGTTAGTGTTGATCGTGTTATGACCTATGTTTAAGGTGAGACCCTAGAGGGGATTGTATGTATCATCTGTGAGTCAAGATTTCAGCTTGTAGGAGGCCTTCATGATCCTCAGCTTTGCCATTTTGAAGCTTCTTGATTGCTTTCTCAATCGGGTGAGGTATATCCAAAACCTCTGGTGTGTGTTTATTGGGGATGTTGTATAAGGTATTGGCATAGTTCTAAAAACAAGGAGGGTTGTATGTGTGTGGGTGGGTTGGTGGGCGTGTGTGTGTGTGTGTGTGTGTGTGTGTGTGTGATCAAGTTCACGATCTTGTGCGAGCCGTAGCAGTCATTCTCATTTTGAGAAGAGATCATCGTGCAGCAAAAAAAATGTGTGTGTGTGTGTGTGTTTGTCCTGCTCACTATAGACAAGTAGTGAAGTGCAAAGTGTGTGTGTGTGTGTGTGTTTTTGTCCTACAACCGTATTGAAAGCGAACGGGAGAGAGACAGAGACAGAGACAGAAAGACAGACAGACAGGTTTCTTCATGTCTTCATAAGATCACTATGGCCTAGAAGACGGTATAAAGCATAAAGTAGAGGACAGCCTAAATGCTTGTCCCATTCACTACCCCAAACTTCTGAAAAAATAAGGGGGATTGTTTTGGATACACGTTGCAGTAAATAACTGTTTACCTGATGTCCAACTCCTCGCATTTCTTCACTGCTTCCGTCGCAGCTTTTACAGACTGATTACCCATGCCAAGATGTGAACAAAAACGCCTCTAGAAAACGAGGAAAAAAACGTTCTCAGATTAATATTTTTTTCAGTATAAACTGGGTTTATCCAACTACAAGCAGAAAAGTAGAAAGTAATAACTGTACAAACGAGGAATAAAATTGCGGGCGGGGCTGTGTTGGGAGGAAAAAGGAAAGAAAGAGAAAGATTTATTGACATCTTGGATTTTATGGACATTTAAAGTCATCAAAAAACGTTGAAATTGTATACATATATGTAGGTGGGTGTCCATTGAAAAGTAAACTACTTAAGGCTTTTACAAACCTTTACAAACCAAGGGAGATGACCATTTACCAAAGGAGACAACCACTTTACCAATCAACAACATTTGCTATGGATTCATGAAATACCAAGGGAAGAGCCTATGTGCTTATCCTACTCATGAAAGAAAAAACATAATAAAATGCAAGTATGACTCTATTGTTATCTGCCCCTGCATGCTTCTACCCAGGTATGTTGAGGATCATAAATTGCAGAGTTGTCGGGTTAATCTATATCTGTCTCCAAAGCACACCGTGATCTCATGCAATCCACTTGTGACCCCCTTTCTGTATATGGCAAGCCTTGGCTAGCACGAACCTCCTACATGCGAAGGTCAAATAAATCTGTAAGGATGATGGTCTCGGCCACATGTATGAAAGTGGAGGGGACCCGTATGTGGGTAGATGAGACATTGCATACATTTGTACTTGTCCACCGAGGCTGCTAGTCCATGAAATATGCTCGAAGCTCAAGCCCTACCTTCCCCCCCTCCCCCTCCAACCTTCGCCCTCCTATATCTCTTGACAACAAAAAATAGTTGGTTATTTGGATGGTACCAACTATATGATAGTACTACATGCCCTCAATGGATGATCTTTGTGTCTCCTCATCTTCTTAAATGAAAATGGCCCAAGCATCTCTAATTTGTGTATCTGGCAAATTGAGAGAAACCCTCCTCTCCTCCCTTTTCACGTTCACTCCTTTTCTCCCCTTTCTTATCCTCCCATTTCGTCCCTCTCCTAATTAATGGAGGATTTCTTTTTTTTTCCATTTGACTGAGGTGCAAACGAAAGCGGGTTTAGTGTGCACTACCACCCAATTAGACCATCGAAATGTATGCTCATATTTAGGCATCCTTAAAGAAAGAGAATTAGAAAACCTCACCAAAAAGTCACCCGCATGAATGGTTCCCATCTCCATAGACTTTCCCATTTCCTCCTCCAATTGCTTTACAATGAACTCTTTGGCTCGGCCAATCTCTTTCTTTGAAGCACCATTAGCTACAGAACAGATTTCTGCCACGATGCTATACTTCAGTAACAATATGGCACCAGCAAGAAAATACAATGTGAGTTTATGAGAAACAAACTTTGCAGGAGTGAACTGAATCACCTTTGACTGTACGTGGCTTATCCTCCTGGCGACATGCAATGTACAGGCACGCAGCAAGAATAGCATCTTGATTTCTTCCCCTGATGGACTTAAGATCTTCCACCTTCTTGTAGATCTCATTTGCTCGATCCTTCACAGAGTAAAAAGAATAGCTCAAGAACAGCTCCATTCCAACAGAGTTATTTCACCAGAACATTGCAGTAATCTTATCGGACACCTCGAAGAATATGAAGAAATTCAGAGAATACCCAGCAAGAAACAAGGTCCCCTAAGTGGCAAAGGAGGCCCTGACAGTACCATTACAAACTGATATACACACACGCACTCCCTCGTAAGACTTTAATATATCAATATTAATTTGGTTCAAAGACTTTTTCTGCTAGGTGTGTATGTATCACATACTAAGCAAGCTTTTAAAAAAAGAACCTTCCCAAGGAGGAAAAGTGAACCAAGGGTATCACTGGTTTTATACTCTAAAGACCCGAAGAGAGTATATCTCAAATCAGTCAGAAACCCATGAGATATCATAGCACCTCTGGATAATGTAGAAAAGGGACCTCTTGTCGTGAAGGCGTAGATGTCATGGGGCCCACCTTGGTGCCATGCAATGGTGGGAGTTGCATCCTCAAGGAACCCCCCAAAGAAAAGGTTATACTGCATATGTAAGACTAAGAAGAAGTTGGCTTAACACAAACATTCATTGAACTTTCTTGGAATTTTGTTCGTATGGATCGCTTTATTTGGCTGAGACAGAAAAAATTTGGCAAGTTGTTAAGGAGATGTATCTGGACACGACGTCACAACGTCCCGAAGTTGTGATCTAGGTTTAGATTTTGTGCCTAGCCAAGCATAGTCAAACAAACAATCTAACATTTTTCAGAATTTCAAACATAAAACACGTGATGCTAAACAAACTACGAGTTCTACTTTCAATTAACATGCGTTTGAAGTATTACCTTGATAGTTGAAACGAGACCCAGCCTGCCAAATCCAATTAAACCAACGCCTGTTAGAATTCCTTCCCTTTTTCAATATAAACATTCAAATCAATCTCACAGAAAACACACACACGAGTTCTTCTCGTAAGTGCCAGACAACGTGCATAGAGAGCAATAAAGAACCTGAATTTTAATGTATTCTTACAAATGTACAAAGATGCAGGATATAAGAATCGGCTGGGCTGGAAAAGGAAGCAGAGATTTATGGAAGTACGACTCATGAAAATTTAGTAAGATCGATGACGTAGATTGGCAATCACAACTTAAAACCACTGTCGACGTTCTCCAATGTACAATTCTTGCCTACGGCTTCCGGTTGTAACGTGTAATATTTGCAATTGTTATATTTTCATCTGATTCGCGCAATCAAAGCTGAAAGTGGAGCAAGTAGAAACCAACCGATCCGCCATTATCGCAATGGTGCGAAATGCCTGAATAAGAGATCGGTCTGGGTTTGAACCTCGATTTTGCCACCGGCCCATAGACGATAGAAAATCTCCTTGAGCGCCGTTCGGCTTGGAGATAACGGTTGCTAAACCACCATCTGTAAGGAGGGGATTAGAGGGGCCTCCAACACGAACCGGATCATTATCTGTGGACTCGTTTGCGAAAGTTCTCCACTCAGAGGTTTCATCTATGGAGTGAGCCTCAAGGACCAGACCGCATTCGGCACACACTGTGTCTCCTGCAGCATGATCCAAGACAACTTCGGTGGGCTTCCGACACTCAGGACATACAACCTCGGTCATCGTCCGTGCTCGTGCTGCAACAGAACGCTCTCAAAGCGGCTTGTACTCTGGACGCTCGAGAGCTGTCGCCCCGTTCGTTCACGTCTAATTCTGCTCACAAAATGACAGGATTCGCAACGTCTGGTTGAAGGATTGGATTCTTTAGTACAAAATGGCTTCAAAGATTCTCAAAAAATGTCTTTCACGCTCCGCAGAACCAACCGTGATCACGATACTATTGAAACTGGGATGCAGAAAACCGTGTCATTCACCTCTACAAAAGCTCTTCCCATCTCAATAAACTCTCTCTCTCTCCGTCCTGTTCCTTCGCATCTGCACAGACTCCTCTCCTCACAAATAATTTAAAGGTCCCTCAAAATGGCTCCGCAAACACATTTCACAGGCTCTCCTCTCATCGCAACAATCCCTCTACGAAACTCCCTCTACACAAGCCTTTTCTCTGCCAACCCTCCCACTGTTTCTTCTCCATTTACGTCTCCTCGTTTTGTGGTTTTTTCAAGCGACCAGACTCCTCTTGTAAATTTGCGATTATCTTTCTCTCGCTGGTCTGTGATACGGTGAGCGACGCGAGGTCTGCGATACGGGAGGGGGAGGTGTGTGATGAGGGGAAATCGACGAGGCAAAGAAGGAAGAAGGAGCGAAAACAGGCGAAGGAGCAATGAATGCAAAGGGGAAAGAGCTGGCAAATTTTTGAAGAAGCTGATAGGAAGCAAAGGGAGTTGGTGATGAACAGAAGAATCGCAAAAAGAATCTTCTCTCCACGTGGTCTTTCGCTCTCACCTATTTATAACGAGACAACGGCCTTACCCAACACTTTGTGGGTCGCTTCACACCAATTCTGTGTGCATCTCTCACCACTGTGTGTGTGTGTGTCTCTCTCTCTCTAGTCACATCACGGCCAACATTTCTCCTCCTCACTAGGTTCATATCCTGTGTCATCATCCTATCATTGTGTCCGTACTTTGTGCGTGCATGTGTGTGTGTGTGTGTGTTCAATTCTTGGTCCGACTTCTAGCCTGCTGGCATTATTGTCTGTGTGTGTGTGTGGTGTGTGTGTGTTTTTTCAATCCTCGAATCAAATTTTGACTTCCTGGCGTTACTGTCATTACATGCATGCGTGTGGACTCACGCTCTGTGTGTGTGTGTGTGTGTGTGTGTGTGTATGTGGGTGTAATCCTAGGATTTCACAAAGTGTGTTTAATCCTGGGACCAACTTTATATGGCCTATTGGCACTACTACCACGAAGTTAAAAACTCTCTCTATCTCTCATGTGTGTGCATGCGCACTGGATGCACACTTCCACGTGTGCACCTATTCCTCCCAACCTCTTTGCTCAATCAAGCACTTCTTTGTTTATCTTGTTCCTACTTCTCAACTTAACAAAATCTCAAAGTCCCAAAGGGACTTGGAGGAGACTGATGGACCATATAGGAGAACCTGGACGCTAAATAAGCATAGTTTCTTCCTATCAAAGCTCATGTCCAATGTCTTCCTATGAAAAACCCAACTTAGTAAAACCTCTCTTTTCAGAGTCTGCTATGTTGTCATGGCATTAAAACTATCCTTCATCTTTCTTGGGGACATTTGCATTCAAGAAAGGTATGGTGGGTAATTTAAAAGGCCACCTATAAGACACAAGCACAATTCTCAAGCCAAGGGCTCATCTAATGATGCATACTAGTAAACACTTGGGGATTGCCTTTGTACCTTTGGCCTAATGTAGCAACTCTAAGAGCCCAATCATTGGAGGCCATTAACTTGCAATACGATGCTGTTAGTTGGGCCTATTAGTAAAGGTGAAAAGAGTTCCATGATTAGAGGAGGTCAAAGCATTGTTGCTTGACCTTGCAATTCTATGTGTTTTTATTAGGGTAGGGTGTTCTTTGGGCCATCCCTCTTTCCCTCATCTTGTCCCTTTCCTAAAGGTTGGCCATCCTCTCATACAAGTCAATAAAATTTTCATATTAAAGTCATATGGTGCATGGAAACCGTTTGGATGACTTGTGGGATTACGAATTAGGTTTATCGGTTGTTAAAAGTAGTCTTCAAAGCTTTTGAATGTGGTGGCATGCAACATTAATGAATGTACTTTTATATCTTTTGCTCACTTGCATGCACTTAAAAACCCCTAACAGAAATTGCATGGTATGACACCATGCTTTTGTAGTGTACACAATGATTAATGACCGATAGTACAAACTTGAGGAACACCGATAGTACAAACTTGACGAACACGAAACTTTTATTCCCACCTTCCTTTTTCTTTTTGTGAGGAAAGAAAGGAAATTATATTTCCACTTTCCTAATAAGGTGGAAGCAGGTATTTCCACTTTCCTTAGTAGGTTTGCCTATTCTCATGTGTGACAAATGTTCCATGACTCGGCCAAAGCAATGTTGCTTGACATGGCAATTCAATCTATGTACTAAATTGGTTTGAAGCTTGTTTTTACTTTTAGGGTAGGATGTTCTTTGGTCCATTCCCCTTTTCCTCATCTTGTCAAGGTTGGCCATCCTCTACTACAAGTCAAAGCATTTGTCAATGTTAAAGCCATAATGTGCATGGAAACCCTTTGGATGACTAGTGGGATTATGGGTTAGGTCTATCGGTTGTTAAAAGTAGTACTCACAGCTATTAAATGTGGTGGCATGCAACATTAATGAATCTAGTTTTATATCTTTTGCATTAAGTTTCACTTGCGTGCACTTGAAATCCCTATAGGAAATCGCATTGATGCAACACCTTGCTTTTATAGTGTACAGAATCATCAACGAGCTATAATACAAGCTTAAGGAACATGAAACTCTTATTTACCATTTTGCTTGGTAGGTTTTCCTCTTCTTATGTACAATGTGTAAGGGTAATGTGTGTAAGGGCATATTGGTACATGGCTCAAGCAATGCTCATAAATACATCTAGATACCCACATGTGAGCAATCTATTGATAGCTCAAACAATCACTCATACATACACCTAGATACCCACACGTGAGCAACCTTGGACAACCCCTTACACATCATTGAAGAGTGAAATGTTTTTTTTTTGGGAGAGAGAGGGGATCTTGTTATATTAGTTCACAAATCCAATTGTTTGAGTAAGCATAGACTTAATTGACCCATCCCCTAGAGATTGTTATATTAAGTTAACAAATCCAATTATTTGAGTAAAGATAAACCCAACATATCTTGCAATCCCTTTGACCCATCCCCTAGAGGCCTTCAAGGCTTGCCTACCACTTGATCATGCATGTTGCATGTAGCATCCAATGTAGGCAACAAAGAGGCTTGGTTGTTTGTGGAGTCGAGCCAAGAGTACTTGTATTCGATGTAATTTCCAACTATCACGATTGGAAGAGCCTTGGTTGTTTGTGGAGCCCACATGACCATATCCAAGTAGTTAAAAATAATATCTCCAATTAAAGTATACACAACATAAATTGACTATTGTAAAGTATAAGATCGGATGAGCGTTCTTTTTGCATGTATTGAAACAACTCCACACCTAGTTTCTTTGAGGGGCTTACTACCACCTTCTAATTTATTTATTCACGATACCATGCATGTACAAAAATTGACCAAATGAATATCTTAAAAAGAGGATGCATTTGAATCGTAGTGTCTAAAAAGGGAAAATCAACTACATGTGTCCCTTGAATGTCTTCCTTTTGTCAAACGTGAGAAAACAATAGGTTTTAAGGAGAGACCTAGTAATCAATTTATAAGATACACTTAATGTCAAACACAATGAAAAATTATTATGTACACTCTCCATATTTTAGCTTGTGCTCATAGCTCCATGCCAGATTATACTTGCAATCATTGTGTATCTTAGGCCCATTCCATTGTATCTTTATATTAGTATAATGAGGGGTGGAGCCTACACCCGTTCAAAAGCTTATATGAGCCAACTCCAAAGTTCCATCACATCACTGTCTTCATCACATAAACCTTCAATGCTTTTCCATAAAATGATAAGTGGTGGTTACAACCATCCATATGTACAACCCAAAAATCATATGTACGACTTGTTGAGGGATGTTGCATGGCATATATTTTGAAGCATACAATTTTTTCTTTATAAAAGAATGATAGAGCTTGGTACTCCAATGGTATATGTAGGCCTACATCTTGGTTCTCAAGAGGAAATGAACGAATAGCTTTATGGCAAGGGTTTAACACTTATGGAATAGAAGATAAAAGAGTAACACAAGCAATGGTCAGTTATTTCATCATAGATAGAGCAAATGTGCATTTTTCACTTTTGAATGAAGTCCAAAATCTTATAATTCACATTTCTTTGACGAGAAGGATGATTACAAAAGCTTGGATGAGATCACAACCAATAACGAAGCCTTTCCTTCTTGCACAAATGTGTGTCTTTATTTTCTTGATATCGCTTCACTATATACACACTTCTACACAAACCTACGTTGCAAAGAGCCTTAGAAATGGATGGTATATTGTTGTGTTAGGGTTGGACTATCTCA
Source organism: Dipteris shenzhenensis (assembly GCF_047967505.1). Lineage (NCBI taxonomy): Eukaryota > Viridiplantae > Streptophyta > Polypodiopsida > Gleicheniales > Dipteridaceae > Dipteris > Dipteris shenzhenensis. The sequence goes on from NC_141597.1 coordinate 44,475,976, forward strand.
TTTAATATCGTGTTTTTCTTAGGAGCTTTATATATCCTAGCAAGAAGAGTGGTGTATGTCATGATATATGAATTTTGCTACAGTACATAAATATATATATATAGAGGAAATTAATCATATACGGTGATATATAATACTTTGACCAATGACATGGAAGCAATATTTATATATAAAAAATAAAATTTCCAATTATGAAGACACCGCAGTATCCTTTGGTCCATGTCCATACCCTAAGGGGACGAAGTAATTGGATTGGAATAAAAAGGGATAATACTACTCTTTTATGGAAGTATAGGGAACTCCTCTTTTTGTTTATTGGAATTTAGGAGCAAAAACATGGCACTACATTTTACCTAACATGGGAGTAGAATTGCCCCCACTGGCATCCCATGAAAGGCACATGGTAATTCTAACAGCACTACCCTAGGTGGAGGACAAGCTACGATGATGGTGCCAAGATGCATAACCCCACCTTTCGTATGAAGCCACACAGATTAGCCACTGTTCGTGCCCAAAAAATCCTCATGTCTCTTGCAACGTATCTCGCACTTGGGCCAAAGAAGTACCTAAGAGTATGTGCTCGCAACATTCTAATTGATGTTACCATGCTCACACAAGACTCTCCTCTTGAGCTCGCCTCTTGATCCCGTCTCCCCAGGAGCTTTGGATCCTTGCAGGCGCATACAATTCACTGCAGACGATCTATAACTCTTTGACTTAGGGCTATCAACAAACAAGCAAGGCACTAGTTCACTACATGCCAGAGGGGCAACACATTGCCCAAGAAGCTTCATGCCTCATAATGGAGCCTGACCAAGTATTGTTATATTGGGAGAAACTGAGAGGTTTCATTTAGTAAGGGATTTCATCCTCCCATTGTTGCTTTAGGTCCTCAAGGCAGAGATGTGCTTGCTAACCATGGACATGCATTGGATGGTCTCGACCCATGTTTGGCCGTTGTTTCTAGCAGAGTGCTGAGTGCTTGTAACAAGCACGATGATGCCAGCCAGGGCCTCGTCCACGAGAGATGAAGTCACATCTGATATTTTATATCACATGTCGTCACTATTGGAATAGCATACCAATGAAGCTCTGTCAGATTTGTGTCTACATCAAGGTGCACGCTCCATAATACACATAGCCAATGAGGAGCCCATGACCAGCCTAGAAGATTCACGACACCTGGCCAAGATGTGCCTTAGGCTTACTAGTGGGTAAGAATGCCGGTGGATGTTAAATGGAATAGGAGAGATTGAGGTCTCGATGTTCTAACAGTCCATGGTGTGGACACAATGTATACGTTCACGATGCTACATTCCGAATTTTCCCACTTTATGACTCTAATCTTCCTAAGCCCAGACGACTCTTACTTTCATCTAAGCACGTATTATCAACATTTTTCTATGCTAATTGCTTGGCATACTTGTTCTCTGAGTTACACACCGGATGTTCAACTCATCGATTAGTGTAAGGACAGTGAACACAATGCCAAATTACTGAGAGCCCCTATTGACAACGTATAATATTAAGCTGCTAGCCATACTACTTACTTGGGATCCTGAACCACGATGGTTTACATAGCACCCTCTTGGCTTAGATTCATAGGTCCTCTCCATCCTGAGCTATTAGGATACTACACAGTAGATTGTAGTTGAGACACGAACGATATGTGGATCTATAATGCCTCTTGCTACTTGCAACACTACTAGTTACATTGTTGGCACCTCCCAGAGCATGATGCACCAACCATGGTGAGTGGGAAGAGGAGGGAACAGCATCATCCCTTAACTATTGCAGTAGCTAGAAAGGTCTCCATGCGCTTAGCACAAGTAGTTTATGAACGCTATAATGGTATTAACACAGCATGTCCTAGAGTGGAAATATCATCAACCAAAACATATGTAGAAGCAGTGACAAATGATGAGGAGTAAATCTGAAGCCGCTTTTGTATTTCAAGATGGCCATGGAGGAGAAGAGTTATGAATTGGATGGCTATTGAATAGATTGGAGTGTCATAGATATGGTTAATCCCTTTGATGACCCCCACCAGTCTCCAAGCGGAGGAACCCACTGGCACGCCCTCAGTTTACACATTACAAACCTTGGTTTGTCTTGTTATATGACATTTCCTTGTAGTGGTTGCATCCTATTAACGGACATGTGATTTGCAAAAATTTACAATATGTTCTAGTATGGGAACAGGAGTGGCAGTTGTTTTGGTGTTGGTGGATATATGTGGGGGGTTTGCATGCAGAATTTTGGCATTATGGAGCATCCACATGACCATGAATAGACTTAGCAAGTCATGGAACCAAGAGGGTTACTTGTGGATAGAAAAGTAGATGATTAAGAGAACCATAAGGACCTAGTTTTGCCAACTTGGCCCCTTTATTAAACCATAGCTTGTCTATTGGGCTTTACGAGATCCTACGTGTAACATTTTTGCCCCCCAAAATTGGAATTTTTGAAAAAAACTTTGCTTTTAATTTTTGAGAAATGGGGTATCTAAGGAGCACTTTTTATACCTCATTTCTCAGAAATTAAAAAAGTTCTCCTTAGATTCTCCATTTCTCATAAATTAAAAGGAGTATAAATTCTTTTTGCTTTTAATTTTTGAGAAATGGGGTATCTGGTTGTTTGTGGTGAATGGTGATAGGTGAGCTGGTGTACTTTTCTACAAGGTTTGCATGATATTTGTCTTGGAGGCTATAGTTGGATTTGCATGTAGCAATAATTCATCCTTGCAGGATTTTCCAGCATAAGTTTGCCTCGACATTATAGGGTTCTAGTCCTTGGCAAGAGAACTATTAGGCCATTACATTATTTGGCATTTTGTAATGAACTTGTAGTGGATATTGGTTTGGTTCTAGCCTTTGGTTGCGAAATTTTGAAGCTTTATGTAGTAAAAAAACGTGGGACATCTTTTACCATAAATTTAGTGTTTCTAATTGCTCCAAGGATATACTTCAAGCACTAATATGAGCATATATACTTCACTTTTTGATACACTAGAGCAACCTCTTTTTGTTATTACTAGTTCCCAATGATTCTGGTTACCCTAAGACAAGGATGTAGTGAGATAATTATAGCAACGTGTGTGTTAAAAAAGGCATTGTTAATTTTTTACAAAAAGAAGAAAGAAGTTGAATTACATTCATAAGGCCTACCATTAAGGTAATTGTATGTTTGTGTAAATAATCGAGTGGTTTGACCAATAGATGAAGTTAGTTCTTGATACAGTATGTTGTTTTGGTTTGTTTATCCATATGTGGTCTATAATTGAATCGTGAGCAATTATTGGTTGTTGAATTAATTGTGTCATATGTAATTTTGTCATAAATGTATTTAGGTCTTTAGTTTTTTTGTTAAAGTTTTTATAGTTATGTTGAAGTCTCTTATGATTGTCATTGGTGTGTTTGGTTCTATGGTTGAAATAATATTTTGAGTGAATATAAAAGTGTAGAAGTGGATGATGAAGGAGAATTGTATATGTTTATGAGTGCAAAATTGTTCATATTGTTAGTTTTGAAGGTAATCAACAGCATTCGCAACCTTTGTTTTGTATGTATAATTCTTTTTGTAATTGCATTTCATTTTTGTAACATGTTGCAATCCCTACTCCATTTGTTTTTTGTCGGCATGTGAAGTTAATGTGTTGAATTTGTTACGCAATTCTTGAAAACAAATTATTGTGCCACTTAATAGGCTATTGACTCTTTCCCACAGCTTTCGCAGGAAGAGCAGGGTATTCTCAGTATGCAGGGTTCCGAGGCTTTTTGTCACCTACAGGTATATCAGTGTCGCCGTTTGTAGTATAAGTGTAGCTTAGGACCTCAAGTCATATTCCGGTGAGAGACATAGGCTTAAGTGTGGTAAGCAAACATAGTGCAAGCATGTGTGAAAGAATCGTGCATCATCATGGTTGGGGTAATGAAGGCTTTCGTCTTTATTGGGGGTTGAATGGTTTAGGAGGAGTTTAAGGGCTTAGAAGGAGGTTCCAAAGTTCAGAGAGAGGTTCTAGAGTTTAGAAGAGGTTCAAGGGTTAGAAGGAGGATCCAAGGTTCAGGGTAGAGTACATGGTGGAGAACTTGGCTCCCTCGTAGATCATGAAGGTCAAGGGTTGAGGAACTAAGGGTTTAGGGGGAGCATAGGAGTGGGAGAGGAAGAAGGTGTAAGAGCATGGGGGGAAAGGAGAGAGAGCAGAAGGGAGGAGGAAGGAGGAGGAGGGAGGAGGAGGAGGAGAAGGGAGGAGGAGGAGAAGTAGGAGGAGGGGGGAGAAGGAGAGGGAAAGGATGGGTTGCAAGGTTGGGGGAGAGAGGAGGAGGAGTTGCAAGGTTAGGACATGATTTTGGACATGGAGTGCAAGGAAGCATGGACACTTGAGACAATTACTTGGAATACCAAAGTAGAACTCAACACAATGCCCCAAATAGTGTGGGCTTCATTCCATTATGGGGTATTTATACAAGTTGGAGAGCTTCTCTCTCTACATGTAGGAATTGTAAGACATTGTCTCTCTACATGTAGAACTTGCATATAGAAGTACATGTAGAACTTGCATATAGAAGTTGCATGTAGGAGTTGCAAGTTGCATGTAAGAGTTGCATGTTGAACTCGCATGTTGCATGTTGCATGTAGGAGTTGCATGTAGAACTTGCACGATGCATGTAGGAATCACATGTAGGACTTACATGTAGGAATCGCATATAGGACTTGCATGCAGGACGTGCATGTAGGACTTGCAAGTAGAACTTGCATGTTGAGGTGAATGGGAACTCCTACAAAACCTCAAGAGTGTATTCAAATATAAGGATGATATCCTTATGGTGAACATTGACACTCCATTAGCCTCTTTCAAAAATAAGCACAATCATGAAAAGGATCCATGGTGGACTTTCCCCCTCCAATTTCTAGAAATGAAGGACACCACAATGTCTAGAACACCAGATGTGAATGGGCAATTGATTGGATTAAAGGTAAACTTCCTGACTATGTCAATCACCATCACACAAAAAGACAATGGATTGGCAGTCACTAATAGATATGATAAGACGGATTCCCTAACATATTCGGTTTGCAAGTACTTATGGGCCTATAGTAATAGACCTAAGTCTTTCTAAGGGAAGGTGATATTATCACAAGTAATGCCACATTTTCAACATGCAAAAGGAAGACTTCAATGCATTCTTGTAGATCAAGAATCTCATCAATATGTTTGAACATAATGGATTTAAAAAGGAGAGAAACCGGAGATTGGAAAAGGAGTTCTTGGGACAAAAATTCATGGATGTACCTTTGACTTGAAAAAGATCCAGATATGGATTGGTAAATAGTTCCAATTTGACACAATAAATGACTCTGCTTCCACTCTATTCTCATTTGTTTGTACTTCATGCAATAATCTGACCCACTTCTAGTTAAGGGGTGGACCACTGCCCTCACTAGGAAAATGTCTTGGACCTATAGGTTTGCAGTCGGAAGAACCACCCCCCCCAAACACACACACAAGGAGTATGTCTCGGACCTACTGTAGGCTTGTGGTCAGAGGGAACAAACACACACACACACACACTTCCTACCCCTTTCTCCCTTTGTTTAAACCCCGGCTCCTTTGTTTTCCCACCTTACAAAACCATTTTTTAGTTTTCCCTTTAATTTCTTGTTCAATTTTTTACTTCTTAATTTTCCTTTTTTTTCCCTTAACCTTTTCTAATTTTCTTAATTTGTTTATTATTTTCTTAAATTTACTTTCCTTAACTAATTTTCTCCTTTTTTCTAATTTCCCATTTATCTCCTTTGTTCTCCCTTATTATAACTATTATTCTACTTTCTTCCTTTTTTCCCCTTCCCAATTTCCTTTCTTCTTAAGTTTTTAATTTTTTCCTTCTTATTTTCCTATTTTTCTATTTTCTAATTTTATTGTTTTTTTTAAATTCCCTCCTTATCTCCTATTTTATTTCCTTTTTTCCTCTTTTAATTCTTTGTTTCCTTAAATTTTCTTGTATTTTTTATTTCTTAAATTCTTTTTTATTTGTGCTAGTTAATGGTTTCCGTTTTACTCATATTTTCTTAATGTTTCTTCCTTTTTATAAAACTAATTCTTCTTTCCTAAATTTTTCCTTTATTTTTTTACTTACCCGAATTTTCCTACTTCCTTAATTTTTAAAGAAAGGAACCCTTACTTATCTTTGCATCCTTTTAAATCATTCTTATTCTCTTACCTTCTTAGTTTTTTAAAATAAATTCTTTCCTTTCCTTTTAATTCCCCTTTCCCAAACTTACTACATTTTTTCCCCTACTTTTATTTTTCCTTCCTTTATTATCTTTTATAAAGCCTTTTAATTATATTTACGTAAAACCTCGACTTCACGATTTTTTAGTACCTTCTCAAAACTACCTTTTTTAATTCCTAGTATTTAAACCACCCTCCCCACGTTTAACGCCGCCCCGCAAGTTACCACCCCCCCCTCCTTCTTGACTACATGCTTCCCCACCCCTTATCTCTCCATTTTTCCTATCTCTATAACTCCCTTGACTCCGAGATTGTATGCCTCCCTATCCTGCTATTTCACTTTAATCGCACGCCTCCCCATTTCTCTATTTCCCTAACTCCCCGACCCCCTTACCTATTTAAATGGAACTGCACTCCACTTCTACCCACTGCAAAGCTCTTGCCTCTAAGTATTACACCCCCTGCTGCCCCTGTCTACCTCTGCTCTATGGCCTGCTCCATCCTCTCAATCAAGGCTATGCTATCGCTTTCTACTATGACTGTGGTACCTCTCCTCTCTATGCACATTCACTCCAGACGACAGCGTCTTTTCCCTTCTCTGGACTACACTCCCACCCTTCTGTGTTGCTGTTGCTCCAAGCTCCCTTAGCCTCGACTATTGCGCTGACTTGAAAGACCCGACCCTCTTGCTGCAGCTCCTTTAATTCCCCCTGGCACACATGTGCTGTAAGTCTTGATATAAGGAGAGATACGCTCCTGGTTTGTTTCCTTTGGGTGAAATGTACTTGAATGCACATATGGTACTAGAAAAATAGCCCAAAGTAAGTGGGGAGGGTTAAACCCTTTGAATAAGGCCTTCTAAATAACTATTTTTGACTAGGACCTTTCAAAAGCATCCTTGCTACTTGCCTAATATATATTTATACATCTACTTGTGGACTTGTAGACCTTTATAAGAGGAGACAAAAAGATAATCCATAGACTTTGGATGACTTCTATCCCTTGGGGTAGGATCAATTTATTTAGATTGGCAAGTATATAGTTATATATGTATATACACTTTTGATATACTTTTAATGGAGTACATAATTATATATATAGCGGCAGGGGTATATGCATCCATATAATACATGGTATTTAGATATAACACACATGAACCTATCACCATCCTTGAAAATGGGCCAATCATCTTGGAAATTCGACATGTACACAATTAACCTTAGGTCAGAGGATAGTTCATCCAACATGGCCTCCCTTAAAAAATTTGCCCATGAACACTAGATGTATTTGGACTGGCGTAATACGTGGGAAGGGTAGAACAAAATACCCCTTTGTGGATATTATCCCATTAAAGCATGTTTCTTTTTACAATTTTGGTTGTAGGTATATGTGTATATACCTACATACATATATATGCATATATGTGTGGGGGGGGGGGTATATATATGTACATAGATATATAAATATGGAGGAACTTAATCATATCCGGTGATATGTAATACTTTGACCAATGATATAGAAGCAATATTTATATATAAAAAAGGAAAAACTCCAATTATGAAGACACCCCATTATCCTTTAGTCCATGTCCGAGGGACGAAGTAATTGGATTGGAATAAAAAGGGATAATGTTGCTCTTTTATGGAAGTATAGGGAACTCCTCTTTTTGTTTATTGGAATTTAGGAGCAAAAATATGCACTGTGTTTTACCCAACAAGGGAGTAGATGTGCCCCCTCTGGCATCCCATGGTAATTTGAGCTAGGATGGTGCCAAGATGCTTAACCCCACCTTTTGCATAGAGCTGCGTGGATTAATCAAGTAGCCATGGTCTATGCCCAAAAATCCTTATGTCATCTCGCACTTTGGGCCAAAGAAGTACCCTGAGAGTATGTGCTCGCAACGTTGTGATTGACATTGCCAAACTCACACAAGACTCTCCTCCCTTGAGCCCATCTCCGTACAGACTCATACAATTCACTCTGCAGATGCGATCTGTAACTTTCTAACTTACAACCATTGGCAGACAAGCAAGGTGCTAGGTCACTGCTCGCTAGAGGTGTGACACACTTCCAAGAAGCTTTGCACCTCACAATGGAGCCCGACCAAGTATTTTTATATTAAGAGAAACTAAGAGGTTTCATTTAGTAAGGGAGTTCCTCCTCCCATTGTTGCTTCAGGCCCTCAAGGTGAAGATGCCCTTCTTTAGCATGGACATGCATTGCAAGGGCTCGATCCATGTCTAGCCATTGCTTCTAGGAGAGGGTGAATGCTTGTAACAAGTGCAGTGATGCTAGCCAGAGTGATGTTGACCAAGGTCTAGTCTATGACAGATGAAGAAGACACGTTTGATTCTTTATATTACCTCCCATCACTATAGGAATAGCAGACCAACAAAGCTTAGTCGGGTTCGTGTCTGCATGATGATGACGTGTTGGCTCCATAACACACATAGCTGTTGGGGAGCGACTTGGAAGGTTCATAACACCTGGCCAAGACCTACCATGGGCTTATTGGTGGTAAGAGTGCCAATGGGTGCTAACTAGCATAAGATTGATCCAAGTCTCAGTCTTCTAATAGTCCATGGTGTGGAAACTATGTGTACGTTCATGATGCTATATTCTAAATTTTCTCATGTTAAGACTCTACTCTTCCTGAGCCTAGAAGACTCTTACTTTCAGTAAAGTGACATTTTGCCTTGCTCATTGCTTGGGATTGACACACTGTTGGCAAGGATTCACAAGTCCCCTCAGTCCTAAGCTATTAGGATGCTACATGTTAGACCACAGTTGAAGCACAAACATTATGTGGATCTGTAGTACCTGCATGCTACTTGCAGTACTACTAGTTACATTGTTGGTACCATCCTGAGCGTGATGCACCACTGGGACCATGGTAAGTGGGATTGAGAGGGGAGCAGTGTCATCCCTTACCTATTGTAGTTGGAAAGGTCTCATGTGCTTAGCACAAGTAGTTTATAGATGCTAGGCTGCTATCTAATACGCCATGTCCCATAGTGGAAATATCATCGACCAAAACACACGTAAAAGTGGTGATAGATGACGAGGAGTACATCTAAAGCCATTTGGAATTGGCATAGATCCCTTAGCCTAGCTTCAAATTTTGAAGATGGCCATGGAGGAGAACAAATATGAATCCTTCTGATGGCCCCCATAGTCTCAAGGTGGAGGAACCCATTGGTAGGCCCTTAATTTACACATTACGAACCTCAGTTTGTCTTGTGTGCATGACATTGTCTTGTGGTACTTGCATCCTATTCACTAACACGTGCTTTGTAAAATTTTACATGAAGTTCTAGTATGGGAATAGGAGTAGGAGATATTTTGGTGTTGGTGGATATATGTGGGGGGTCTGCATGCATAATTTTGGCATTATGAACAAAATTAGCAAATCGTGGAACCAAGAGGGTTACTTGTGGATAGAAAAGTAGAAGATTAAGAGAACCATAACGACCTGGTTTTGCCAACTTGGCCCCTTTATTAAACCATAGCTTATATGTTGGGATTTACGAGATCCTAGTCATAACATTTTTGCCCCCCAAAAATTGGAATTTTTTGGAAAAATGTTTGCTTTTAATTTCTAAGAAATGGGGTATCCAAGGAGAACTTTTTATACTAAACCTAGAACAAGAGTTAGTACTTGAGCATGGTTGAACCAACATAATGAAAAATGGGAATTTTTTGTTACTTCATTTACTTGCTCAAAACACTAGCAAGATTGAATCATTAGTAGATTGTTAAACTAGCAAACTCATAAAAGAAGGAACTACCCTTTCAAGATTGTTCCCTCTAATACAAAGTTAACATATTTTTGGCTAGCTAGATCTACTACCTATTAAATAGATAACTGAGATTGTGCAGCTTGATTTTTAGTTTTTGTAATAGATCTCTTTTATTTCATTGAATTCAGTATTTAAAAATATTTTACAAAAAATTATCTTATTTTACAACTTATTAAGCTAGTTGTGAAAACATCTATTCAGTCTATCATATTCCAATCCAATTAATTAATTAGTTTTGGTGCATGGAGGCTTAATTGAGCTATGCTTATCTATGGGTTAATTTATATATGTATTAATTAAGCTATGTTTCTAGCTTAATTTGTTCTATGCATAGACTATGTTCAAGGGGGGCTTCCCCAAACATTCAAGAAAAGATTTGAACCCAAAACCTTCTTATTTACATGAGTGAGCCATACCACTAAGCTATAATGCAATATTATATCCCATTCTCTTGTAATCGTATTATAATTGCTCCCTCATCCCCCTCCCCCTTTGAGATGTCCTTCCTCTTTAATAAATGGTTCCCCCCCCCCTAATCTCACGTCCCTCCTTCTTTAATGCCCCCCTCTTTATATATTAATTTAATCATGCGTGCCCCTCTTCCTTTTCACCCCTCTTCCTTTCTCCATGACTAATTAATAGGACTTTCTCGTTTTTCATCTCATAGGGTCTTTGGTACTTCTTAACAGGCCAAATTGATACTTTGATTAACACTTTGAGGAAAAGGAACACAACCATCAAATCAGAATCAAACACACCATAGAGTAAACACTTTCCTTAAATTAAGTGTAAAACACAAAGCATTCATAAAAGAGTCAAAGTAGGTGACGTTGAAAAAAAGGGTCAATAAGTAAATTAGGACTTGCTCTATAAAATTTTAAAGCGTTGGTATATCCCTCGATATAATCTTTGGTATAACTATCATATAAGCATTAATAATTCTACTTAAGAAACCTAGGAAACTAGCAATAAAAGTTTCATCTCAATCCTTTATGTCGCCAACCCATAACCTTTCCCATTGGCCCCTCTCACCTGCAAAACCTCATTTGCACCTCTATCCCTCTTTCCATTCCAAAGAAGCCATTTTTCATTGGTTTCATAAAAATGTGTGGGTAAAGGCCCTTTATTTAGGCTGAAGTCATGGCCATTTAAGCATTCGAATCCAGTTGTCTCTCCAATTCAACCTTGGATGGTCTTTTTAAAAATTCCCCTAACAAAGGAGCCGTTTTTCACTAGTTTGACAAAAATGGGTGGGTAAAGGCACTCAAATTGGAAATAAAGAATGCAATTCCCTCATAATTTAAACTATTGAGCTCTTAATAAGGCCATTTAAGCCTTGGAATCCACATCATGTCTAATTCAACCATGGATGGTCATTTTTCTTGTTTTGGGATCCATCATCCATGTTTCATAGATTGGCTAGATAAAGTCCATTGAGTTAGGAAAAGACCCTCATAATATAAGTAAATGATCTTATGACGGTCTTTTTCCACACTTTCCCTCCCAAAGGAGCAAATTTTCACCAGTCTAGCCAAAGCTAGAGTCAATGAAAATATGCAAGGACCTTATAATTGACGGTATTAAGCTTGTGGAAAGTTCTTTTAAGCATTGTAATTAACTTGTCCCTTTGACCCCCACCATGGATGGTATTTTTTCACACTTTCCCTACCAAAGTGGTCAATTCTCATTGGTCTAGCAAAAATGGGTGATTAAAGACCCTCGTGAGTGCACACGTCCCTCATAATTGATAAGATTGCTCTTGTGGAAAGTCCATATAAGAATTAGAATGAAAGAAAATGGTATGCAATAATAGATAGCAATGAAACACAACTATGCAATAGAAAACTCGAGAGAATAAAAATTTAATATACAAAAAATTGCTAATACAACTAATGGCTAGTATGTTGTCCACATGTGCACCCTCAATAGAGAGCTTTAATGGTGATTTGGATAGATGCTAGATGGATGACTATGAGCATTGAAGATCCGTGATAACTCAAGACAAGATGGGCAACTAATATATAGTGTGCCATGTAGGCCGATCAAACTGCTGACCACATATACAGATCCTTCAGAAGTGGTACAGTAAAGCCAACTATAGATCATATAAAGGTTGTACCATCAGGTCGCCCCCTTGGGCCTCTGACTTCTTGGGGGGACAATGCCCCCCAAACCCCCCAGTGAGGTTCTCAAGCTCTATCCCGCTCGATTAAATGTCAAGCCCATGTAGGCCGTAACAGTGTGGCCTATGAACTAAGACACCTTCTAGTGTCTAAATTGGGGACCTCCCAATATGCGGTGCCCATCATCGCTTCTCCTCATGTGAACTCCTTACATAATCGCGCACTTTGAATACTAGTGCCTAACTTACATGAGAGGTGGACGTATGAGCTAACTCTAACATGAAATCTACTAACCCCTCCAATTTCCTTCCAAATAGCCATTTTTCAATAGTTTAACCAAAATAGGTGGGTAAAGGCCCTTGAGGAAAAGATTCTAAAAGGACCTCATGATTGATGGGATTGATCTTATAAAAATACAATTTAAGCCCAAAAATTCACTTTCCACTCCACTTCAACCATGGATGGTATTTTAATTTTCCAAGTCTTTCTTTATTAGTTTGGCCAAAATGGGTGCGTCAAAGTGCTCAAAAAAAGAGTGTGTAAAAATTGGAATCTAGTTTCCTCTCTAATTCAATCAAGGATGGTGTTTATTTACACTTTTCCTACCAATAGAACAATGTATTACTAGTTTAGCCAAAATAGGTTAGTAAAGGCTCTTGATTCAAGCAACAACGGAGCAAGATCCTCATACTTGATGGTATTCATATTTTGGAAATTTCATTTAGAGATTTTCAAAAGTCCCTTGAGTTGGGAATTGAGTATGCAAGGGCCAAATAATTCATGGGATTGAGTTATTTTAAAGGGCTTATAAGCATTGGAATCCTTGCCCTTCTAGTTAAAGGAAGGATGGTCTTTTCTCACGCTTTCCCTACAAAGGTCAATTATTAATTTTACTTGACCAAAAATGGGTGGGTAAAGGCTCTTGAGTCAAGGAAATAAAGATGATAAATTAATGTGCAAAGCCATGGACTTTGATGGGGTTGAGCTTGTGGCAAGGCCATTGAAACATTGGAATCCATTTCACCCCTTGAATAGACCATGGATGTGGTCAAATTATATTTAAAATTTTAGCCACATCAAAAATTCAAAATTTTGTACTTATATCAAGCATTATTTTGAATCTTCTTTGATGTCTATAGAAGCACTTTGTATTTGTGTCTAGATTGACTCTTCTGCACGTATATGAGCTACCTAAAAGGATACAAGATTTTCCCTCATGGTAGACCATTCCTTGAAACCTTGAGAAAAAAAAAGTCTTTATTTACACAATTATAGTAGCACTCCTGTAACAATAAATTATGCTTTGATTTCTTCATAGCTAGTGACATCTTGGTTTGGGTAGGAATCTTTTGTAAATTTACATTATTTGATTTACAAGCCTTGGTTGACTTTTGGGGGATATTTTAGAACATATTTATCATTTAGCTAGGTTCGCTACCTTTATTAATCAAAGTATGGGGACATGTAGCCACTCTTGATATGTCCATAATTCATGACAAACTGCTTCATAGAGCTTGCAAAAAAAAGTCAACCACATCCCCACAAAAATATGTTATTGAAATGACACCCAAGTGTCATATGGTGCAAGGAATGAATTCTTAGACCTAGACAAGAACTTGGGTTCCCCTCCCCTTAATCTATTTATTCTCTCATTTTGGAAAGATTGATCAATACGATCCCATATCTCACCTGTGGTTGATTGCATAACACCTTGATAAGGATTACATTATTGTGCTAAGTAAGTTATTTTTCTCACTTACTTTCCCCTCTTTCATCTCCAAGACACTTTGAGCTTGCCAAATGGTAAGGAAAGAAATAGAAAGACTAGGGGCAGCAACATCATCCTAATGTGGCTTGTGGATGAGTTGTGAAATAGTGTGAGTTGAGTAGAAACATTTTTATCATTTGGCTAGGTTTGCTATTTTTATCAATCAAAGTATGGGGACATGTAGCCACTCTTGATATGTCCATAATTCATGACAAACTGCTTCATAGAGCTTGCATAAAAAACTGAACCACATCCCCACAAAAAAATGTTACCCAAGTGTGATATGGTGTAATGAATAAATTCTTAGACCTAGACAAGAACTTTGGTTCCCCTGCTCTTGTTCTATTTGTTCTCTCATTTTGGAGAGATGGATCAATAAGATCCCATATCTCACCTGTGGTTGATTGCATAACACCTTGGTAAGGAGCTACATTATTGTGCTAAGTAAGTCATTCTTCTCACTTGCTTTCCCCTCTTCCATCTTCAAGACACTTTGAGCCTACCAAATGGTAAGAAAAGAAATAGAAAGACTAGGGGCAGCAACATCATCCTAATGTGGCTTGTAGAGGAAATGTGAAATAGTGTCAGTTGATGTTGTATCTTTGATGATCAAAATATTATGTCGTGATCACTTTAACTTAATTTACTTGCTCAAAACACTAGCAATATTGAATCATTAGTAGATTGTTAAACTAACAAACTCATAAAAGAAGAATCTATTTAGTAGACACTCATAGTCCACCTTGTCTTAATAATCCACTCTTATCTAATTATGGAATGATTTTGAAAAATCAAAACAAGTTACACATACATTTTCAATCAAGAAGTTTTAACATGAAGAAACACTAAAAAGACCAAAATACCCTATCTAGACTTGTCACCTGTGCTTGATTTCATAATGCCTTGCTAAGGAGCTAGATTGTTGTCTTAAGTAAGCTCTTATTCTCACTTACTTTCCCTCTTCCATCCCCAAGACACTTTGAGCCCTAAGGAGCTAGATTATTGTCTTAAGTATTCTCACTTACTTTCCCTCTTCCATCCCCAAGACATTTTGAGCTAGCCAAATGATAAGGAAAGACATAGAAAGACTAAAGGCAACAACATCATTCTAACATGGCTTTTAAATGAAATAGTGTGAGTTGGCATTGTATATTTGATAGTTTGTTGATCATTCTTTTAATTGTCATGAATACTAGCAAGATGAGAATGACAAGGTGAGAACAGGAAAAGAGAGAACACTATGGGACTACCTTCTATATTGATGAAAAATCAAAATATTTGTCTATAATCACTTTAACTTCATTTAGCTAGTCAAAACACTAGCAAGATTGAATCGTAAGTAGACTATTGAACTAGCAAACTCATAAGAGAAGGATCTACTTATTAGTAGACACTCATAGTCCACCTTGCCTTAATAATTGCGCTCTTATCTAATTACGGAATGGTTGAAAATTCTAAACATGTTGCACATATATTTTCAATCAAGAAGTTTTAACACAAAGAAGCACTATAAAGACCAAAATACCCTACCTAGACTCAAACAGAATTTACATATAAATTTGACTAGATCTACAAATGCCAAAATTTACATCTAAATTTGACTAAATCTACAAATCCCAAAAGCTAGCCAAGGCTATACTATAGAGTTGTTATTATACTCAATATGCGAATTGCATGCTATGGATAGGCTTAGCTCCCTAGAAATAGTTTGATTTAACCTACTTGATGAAATAGGGGCTTACTCTTTACTTTACATTATGAATGCCTTCAAAGCCCATAAATATGCATTCAAAATGTTAATAAATTCTCACACTTGCTTTGCACTTTGTTGAGATTGCAAATTATATCAGTGTAGAATTACAAACCTACTTCAAATGCTTAATGTATGCAGCCACATCCTAGAGGCAATATACTTTTGCACTATCGATTGCATCTATATTATTGCATTGAATCTTCTTCGAAAGGTCTATTCAATGTCTATAGTAGGTACTAGCAAATGTTATGGGAATATCTCCCTTGATGTTGACTCTTGACTCGTGTCAGTCACAAAAGGAGTCACAACCCTTGCCTTTGCCTACTTATGCAAAGGTTGTTGCTATAAGCTCTATTGAGCAAATGGCTTCCTTGCATGTTCAATTCCAGGTACCCTTGGGTGGAGGTAGTGAAGTCCTTTGAACAAGGGAGAAGCACAGGGGTGGGGACATGGATGGGGTTATCGTGGTATGACCTTCTCTTCTCAGGCTCTCTTGTAAAAATCTTGGGCTCTGATATAACTACAGGGTTGGTAGCGGCTTGGAAGACCTATTTAGGGAAACTGAACTGGAGGGGTTTGGATGGTCTAAGAGGTGACTCCAGCTTGAAAGAAGGCATATGGTGGAGTTTGGCATTCCGCAAGGAACCCTTTGCATTGCATGACCTAGTGAGAGCAAGGAGCGCATTCAAGAAAGTGGTGCAGAGATGGGAAGATCTGTGAAATGCGAAGGAAGTAGATTGGCATAGCTAGACAGGTTGAGGGGTAGGTTCTGGTTAAATCAAGGGGAAAGGGATCTGATTTGAGCAGTGTTGGAAAGGATTCCTGCACATTGGCCAACAAACTGTGTGGTCTCAGAGCGTTGGAAGGCTAGGCAATGGAAGCTAGGGAGAACTGGTCTCAATAAACTCATGGCTAAGGCTGCACATGCCGTGTTAATTAGTGACTATGTGCTGATAGCAGACCTGAACATGAAGTGGGTGGTTAAGAGAGGGATAGAGGCTGGTGGACGACAGTTTTGCAGGGGGTTTGGAAAGCCAAGCTATCGGCAAAGCAGATTTCCTTTTATGGAAGATTATATAGCACTGGCTACCAGTGAGAGCGAGGATCTCTCACTTCGTCCAGGTCTCTACAGTTTGCCCGTTGTGTGGGGTGGTGCTGGAATCGTTGAGACACTTGATGTGGAGCTGTATGGTCTCTCATGCAGTCTGGAGTATAGTGGAGAGGGGGGTGCGTGATTCAGGCTTCATGACCCAGTTCAATCTCATGAGGAAGTGGCGCTTGGCTCTACTGGGGGAAGTGAATGGTCTTCCTTCCACCCTCGCCGGGGCATGACCTTACGTGAGAGTAGCCATTCTCTTGGCTATTTGGGAATCGGGCAATCTGCTAGCTTTTAATACTTGTGAGAGGGTTCCATTGACGGAGGGAGCGATTGGTACAAAAGGCAAAGCCTACCTTATGGATTTTGCCATGCTGTTAGAATCTAAGGATCCTGTTATTAGCCACTGCTGCTTAGTCACAGTAGCTGGGAGTCTTAAGATGCTTTAAGCGTAGGCCGAGGGTGTTAGCCCCTAAATTCAACATCTCTTCTGTAACTCCTTTTTTGTAGTAGGGTCTTTTGTTTTTGAGTGCTTGACCCACCCCCTTATAATATCAGATGGCATTTATTTAAAAAAAAAAAGATGAAAGGGGAAACCCTGCTAATGGAAATCTTGTCCTTGCTTCCCATTTTTAGGCTAGAGGAATCTTCTCAACAACTTTCCAATCTCATTCCAATGACTCCTTTTCAAATTTCCACACAAAAACTAGGTAAATCATAGCAGTAGCAAACACATGTTGAATGATCACCTCACAAGCATTGCAACACCCTAACAACCCCAAAAAATTTCCATCAATTTCTCCTGGAACCAAACGAAATGTTGTTTCAGAGTGAGACCCAATCCTAAAGGGACACCCAAACACCTAACTTTTATCCCACTCCCAACCCATTTAAGTGCAGATCTGTAGCCCAACCTATCTAGGCCCTGGATCAACCCTCAAGGCATTTAAATGTATGAAGATAGGCCCGAACATGTCACAAAAGTGATGTAGGACCTCAAAAAAGCTATTTCTCTTAGCCTTCCTTTGGAAATGCCACAATATCATCAACAACAACTGAGAACGAGGTTGCTTCCTGTAGGCGAGATACCCCGTTAATGCTCCCCTCACTAGAATTGTTCTGAATGGCACCTATCATTGGAACAATGCTCAGAGCAATTAGCAAGGGGGCTAATGGGCCTGCCTATCTAATGGATATGCACATATCAAACCTACCATTTAAATAGAGAATAGCTGAGGCATTACCAAAAAGGAGTTTTCATAGATATAATCCGAGTGAATCTGATCATATATGCCTAGAATACATTTTGGCTAATCCAAAACAGTTTCTCAAAGATATCTCTCCCCTTAATGAGCTTGTTTTGCTCTCTGTCCATAGCTGACATACAAACGTCTGTGATCCTTAGGGCCACATTGATCACGTTAATCTTTATATTTCTCTCTTTGTAGCAATCGAGAGTGCAAGCACAAGTTTTCCGCCATGGCTGACAGCGTCTACTATCATCTGGAGCGTATGCTCCCTGAGCTTGATGACTTGCAACAGCGTGGCCTTTTCACCGCCTCCGAGATCAAAGAAATCGCCAAAAGAAGAAGAGAATTTGAATTTCGCTTGGCACGTCGCTCCAAGCTCAAGGAAGACTACCTTCGCTACGTGGAGTATGAGATGCAGCTAGAGAGCCTCAGGAAGCTCCGCAAGAAAGCGCTCGTGAGAGTGCTTAAGGCATCCAAACGGAAGTGGCAAAATTCTTTATGTGACAGAGCCAGTGCGATGCGCATCATGCTCATCTATGAGCGCTGTGTCACTAGGTTTAAGGGTGATTTGGACCTTTGGATGCAATATTTGGAGTACTGTAGGTCTCAAGGCACCCGTCGGATGCAAAAGGTAATTATTGACAGCAAAATGCATGTGGTATATGTGCGTGATCACACACTGTTTCGATGATCTGAACCTATCTAAAGCTAGAAACATAGTGCTTTTTTAAAAAACTTACGTGCTTCATCAGCTAACAGATGCAAAGTAGTAAGTTTGTATCGGGATGAACTCCTTTTTTTGAAAGGACAGTGCTGTGTTATGGAGTTTTCAAATGCTGATGTTTTGTTGCTGTGTCGAAAGGCCCACAAGGATGTTGCAGATGACTGATTGCTAAGCATTGGTTGACTGGTTTAATAATTTTGCTAGCTTCAAAACTTCTGGATTTTAATGAGGGCTTCTGCTGGAAAAGAAAGTGAACGCCTTTTAAACCTTGTCACAACTCTTTGACACTAAGCCAAGGCATCAAATCTAACCGCAGGTTCTGACCAAGGCCCTTCGGTTACATCCAACGGTTCCAGGTCTTTGGATCTATGCAGCCGTGTGGGAGTTTGAGCACAATGCGAATGTAACTGCAGCTCGTGCCCTCATGCAACGCGGGCTCCGAATGTGTCCTCAGTCTGACAAGCTTTGGCTAGAGTATTTCCGCATGGAGCTAGTGTACGCTGAAAAGTTGAAGGCCAACAAGTCTGGCTCAGCATTGGAAATGAGACTGCCTGGAGCAGATGGGAGCAATGATAGTGAAGGTGAGGAAAATGTTGGGGTGGCTTTAAGGATAAGAGAAGGTGAACAGAAGGAGAGGCATCTGGTACAAGAAATTGGGACAATAAATTTGCATGTAGATGAGCTTGGGTACAAGCTTGCTCGTGCCATTTATAGAAATGCTATTGCGGCTATTCCATCCAGCTCCAGATTTCGTCAAAGCTTTGTAGAAATTTTAAAGGGGTTGGTATTCGAGCAAGCATCAGTTCTTGAAGATGAGATCATGAGTAGTTTAGAAAAAGATTTTGCAATGGATGAGGGGTGCTGGGATTGGCAAGCGAGGTTGCAGTTTGAGACTACAGGTGCAAGAGACAAGTCTATGCAGGTAATGGTAAACTTGATGGTTAAGTTTTGTCTCACAACATATGTTGTTTATATGGCCAATTGTTTGTTGTTGCAAGCTTTTTCTTACTGGCATTGTGACGCTTTCTGTTGTTCTTTTCCACTCAAGTCAAAACCCTCACCATCAATGTGACCAGGCAATTCTTTTAGGTTCAAAAGATTATTAATATGTATTTTAAAGGCTGGTGCGACTTAGGCATGGACGCTTGAAAGTTTCAAACCCTTGGACAAATCATGATCAAGTCTTTCCTTCATCGCATGAGTGTTTGACTGAAACTTTAAATAAAAAGCCTTACGTGAATGGTGAGCATGTTCGATGTCTGTTCTTTACATTCATAAATGGTCTGCACCTATGGGTCTCCTGATGACCTCAGCGAGGATGCCATATTAAGTATTATTAACTAGGCCCTGCTATCTCTGATGGAGTTGATGGTTTTTAACCTTTTGGGTGACTATCAGGTAGTTACAAAACTGTGCTTTACTCTTGCTTTTGCATGGTAAGTTTGGGATTGGTCCTGGATTTGTATACAACATAGACGGAAAAGTGGCACAAGAAGCTTCTAGTGTGCCTGGATAGGTATGCATACTCTCTGGAGGTGTCTTTGTCTTAACTTCAAACCGCAGGTGACCCAGCCGTTCCTGGCAATCTCCATGCAGTTGACTGAATATGCTGCAGGAAGGTCATGCCTAATTATGAACTTATCAGTTAGGATTGGAAAATAACTTGAAGATCACCAAGCTAAGGGTTCTGCATGATTTCACCTATTTTTTGCTTTGAAGGTGCAATGCAAAACATAAGCCCCTAGCAAGATTGAGTTCTCAGTTCAGGTTTATGAGAGATTCAGGAATTAGAAATGAACTTAGTTTTGTCTGAAGCTGGGTGGGACTGAGGAGAACTGTTTCTAGTGTTTTGGTTGTACTGTATTGCCAACGGTCTTAGGTCATATGTTACTGTGATGCAAATTTTTTCCCCTGCCTTTTGTATTCGTTGCTTTTGTTTTCATGCCAGCATTTGCCTCCACATGGTTCGTCTTCAAATATCTGGCACAACCACGTTTGGGCATATATCAAAACACATTTCAGATCACAATTGGCTTGTGCTTTACTGGATCACAAAAAGGCATCTTTTTTTCGAGAGCCTATGTATAGAATAAGCAAAGACTTAAACTCCTCTCAGTTGAGTGGTATTACGTGGCTGCATCCATTCCTTCACACTTTTCACTTTTAAGGGGTCCATTCTACTTTTACGACACACAATATATATATATATATATATATATATATATATATATATATATATATATATATATATATATATATATATATATATATATATATATTACTTTTGTCGAATATATCCTAGCTGTTCTGCCATAAAAGTACATTTCGTGGCCTTGGCCAAAAACTGACTCAGTGCCTTCCTCAATAGTTCTTATGCCTGCTTGACATGATGCTGCTCTAAATAAGGATGTTATCACGAAAACCAGCACAAACCAAAAGGGAAGTGATTGTCATACATGGTTCATCAATGAATGAAACGTAGCCACTGCATTAACCAATTTAAAGGGCAGAATGTTGATCTAGTACAAGCCTGTTTTTGTGCAAAACCCTGTCTAATGCTTATGACCCTCTTTGACTCTTTGATCTATAGCCAGACTAAACATCTATCTTTGTAAATTTTGAACACCCTTGAGTTTGTCCAATGAACAGTATGCACCATCCTTTTTACCAAAAGCCTGAAGAAGCAAAGAGGGGTGTGCTGTGACGATGCTCTATGCTGTGAGAAATGCAGCGGAAATGAATAGAAATGGAGAGAGAGAGCACGCCTCACACACACCACACTGAGAGGGAGAGAGAAACAGGAGACCTGCAAGTGATCTCTAGCAAACGCCCCTCTACACCTGGGGGAAAACCTCTGCACAACAGGCTGCTCAAGAGCTGGGCAAAACTGCTCAACAGCCTCCAAGATGAGATGGAAAACAAGGGCTGAGGGGGGGCCTATAAATAGCCCCAGCCCCTTCCTGGTCGGTCAGCAAGAGAGGGAGCCAACCAGCCTGCTAGTGAGCCGACTCACCAGGCCTCCT
The DNA here is from genome assembly GCF_047967505.1 of Dipteris shenzhenensis. Taxonomy (NCBI): domain Eukaryota; kingdom Viridiplantae; phylum Streptophyta; class Polypodiopsida; order Gleicheniales; family Dipteridaceae; genus Dipteris; species Dipteris shenzhenensis. The sequence goes on from NC_141597.1 coordinate 44,497,745, forward strand.
GGCCGACCCTCCTCCTAGCACACAAGGGGCTGCACAAGCCCTATATGAAGGGCACCCCTCTCAGCCTAGGGAGCCAACTCCGCAGCAAGGGAACTGACCCCCTCTCCCCTCTATAAGGGCTGCTCCATGCCTCACAAAGGGATGACCTCCTGCCCTGACTGGGCTGCTCCACCTGGCCAATTCCACCTGCCCTCCACAAGGGCTGCACACGAGCCATGCAGGGGCTGATCCCCTGCCTATGAGCCTGAGCAACAGGTGTAGGTGGCTGACCAGGAGGTTGGCCCACCTCTGCCCCTAAAATGGGTCCATAGGGCTGGGGCTGCAGCACAAGAGGATGGCCACACAGGCCCTACACCTGTCCTGCCTTGTGCGCCTCACAATGAGGCCGGTACATGACACCAAGTGAGCCTGGAAGGCCTCTCCTACTCTACCCTCATAGAGGCGGGCACACCCACAACAAGGCCCTCTCTCTGGACTAGCCTAACCTCACAAGGGGCGGGCACACCCACAAGCACTGGCCCTTTCTCACTAGGGTGACATCAGGAGATGTAGACGGCCAACAGATGCACTATGAGGGATGTAGGTCTTCTGAAACGACACCTTCACTCGTGCTACTTTGTTAACAGCTAGCTCCTAGGCTCCAAACATGGCATGGTCCGCATGTCTTCTTAGGACATATCAGTGACTATATCAGAAAAATCCAAAAGTACTTGCTGCGTGTCAACATCCTCCACAAGAGGAATACTGATTTGCCAACCTAACCACATCTATCAACCCATGTGCACTCCATGCAAGCTCTGAACTTCTCTCTGGAAGCAACCTGGTAAGGTATATTAGTGAATACTTATCAGCAAAATCTGAAAGTACTTGCTGCACTCCACAAGGGGAATATCCCTCTCCTCCCCTCTCCCCCAACCCCCACCCAAACCAGCTACGCCCCCCCAACACACACACACACAACTATTTTAGGCTTTATCCCTGTTTTGGCTCATTTCTGGGAAAAGAAACGGAATTATACATCCTACAAAAAACAACACTCATTGGGGGAGAAATTGTCAGTTGGTTCAAAATCTCCCCTTTGCAAATGGTATGCAAAATAAATGCAAGGCATGTGACCTTTGAGGTCACCTTCGATTAATTTGGTAAAAATGTGGAAAGCTGTGTCACATGCACCCCTGCACTTCGGTGCAGTGTGACACGCTGGCTACATCAACAAGTGCTTATGCCATGACCCCTTTGTGAGCCCTAGTCCAGGGATAGTCAGACACGAGTTAAGTAGGTCAGTCCCTCAAGCACTAGGTCGGTCCTTGTTCATTGATACCCACTAGAGAACCAAGCAGGTTAGTGTTTCCATCTTAGGGTTTAAGTAGGTCAAGGTCATAGCCTAGGTTAGGAGCCCCAAAGGACCCCCCAAGGGTTGGCCTATAATGTAAGGGAGGACATGGAATGAGGCGCCTTTTATAGGCAGCCTCAACTCCCTTTGAAATTGCCTGTTTTTAGGCCCTACCAGCCCAGCCATCCAGGTCAGCTAGAACCGACCTGCCAGTCGGCCATATGGCTGGCTGGTTGGCTGGATTTGGAGGCCTATATAAGGGCCCCCTTATCCCCCGTCTTTGGCATTCAGTTCTTCCTGCCTTCAGCCCTTAGTCCAGCCTCAGTTCAGCCTTGTGCAGTGCCCAGGACAGCCAGGATACCAGCTGTATCATTGCGATTCGGTAGCAACCTGTCAACGCAGCAATTTGTCAGGGGTTTGGACAGCAAACGGGTTGAGGTTTGGGGTTCTGTTTCAGCAGCTTTTCCTTTCAGTTTGCAGTTCTATTTCTTAGCTCTTCTCTCAGTTTCATTCAGCTCTCATCTCAGTTCTCAGCTCCATATTTCAGCTCTTTCCGTCCTCAATTTCACCTCCATTCTCCTCTCTTTACTGCATGCCCATGGACAGCACTAGCCTCTTCGATAGCCTCGCATAGTGGTCTCCAACGTCAGTGTGGGCAACATTGAGGCCTTGGTTGTGGCTGGAACTGTTTCTTAGGCTTTGTGGGTCAGTTCTACACGTTCAAAGTGTCAGCCTCAGAGTTGCATTCCATGCACTCTTAAGGAGTGTCTTTTGTATTTTTGAGTTCTCCTAGTTTAAAGCAAATTCTCCCCTATATTGGGGGAGGGGGCCCTCAGTGGGTACAGAGACTCAATTGTTAGTCGACTCCATTCCTCTAACCCTTCTCTCTCTCTCTCTCTCTCTCTCTCTCTCTCTCTTCTGTGGTGCATACGCAAAGATGTCTTGCAATAAGATTTAAAGGTGTTGCTTCTGCGATTTACACGATTATTAACTTTTGCATGTTACATTTGTATTAGAGCTTTGGTTTGTAATCCAGCTTGAATGCGACTAGTGCATGGTTGTGATGAGATCCGGAAAGACCACACATCCAAGTGCCATGGAGCAAGAAAGGAGAGGAGTTCTGTTACGCTCAAGTTGAGGCAACATGACCCCGGAAGGGTCAGTCAACATTTTCCTTTATAAAGGATCAATGTTTGTATTATATTTATTGGGCTTCATGTAAATGGTCAAAGGGGTTAATGTCAAGGTCCTTGATGAGGGTGACAAGGCACTGACTAGATGGGTCTAAGGCTATGGGTTTTAAATGCATTAAGTGTGGAAATGTGCCTAGGGGCAAGTGAATAAATTGATATCCCAAGAGAGGGGTAGTAATGATGCATTTAAGAGGTACCCTAGAATGAAGACATGTGGCATACTAGATCCATCTAGGGAATTGGGGCTTGGTGGAATATGCAAGTAGGAGCTTTCACGTAAGATTGTGTTCTGATGAGTTTGCTACCACGGAGAATTGGCTGGGAAGATTTTTGAGTGCCTGCCCTGTGATTGATCCAACAGATTGGCGTAATGGAACAGGGTAGTATAGGGACCGTGTCATTTGGTATCAGAGCATCTGGTCACGAAGGTGCAGGAAGGCTTGGCCAACGAGCTCTTTGTGTATGAACGTGTGAATGTTCTCCAACTTCCGAGCTCAAGCAATTTAGAACGCTCATGGAAAACGGGTATGCAAATATTGGTTTGGAAGGTTTGAACGACGAATTAAATCTTTGATATGGCGATAGATGAAGGCACTTGCGTCGGGAAGCTAGAGGAGTGATGTCGAGATTATCTTGAAAGGCAGATGATTGTAATATCCACGGCTGCAAGCAGGAAAATCCGAACGTGAAAGGTTTGTCCGCTTTAAAGGAGGGTGCGATGGGTGAAGCGTATGAGGTGGTTGGAATTGTTACCTCGAATATGCATGATGTCTGTGTAGTGTGCGTCTGAAAAAGAAGCTCTCTATCGTTATCCACCTTAAGCTTGAGCAAACGTTGAAAGGTGCAGACCTTTGCGATCTTGCGCTAAAAGATGGAGTTAGCCCTTCGTTGACAAGCCTATTCATTTTGTTGATGTCATGATTGACGGTTGAGAGTAACTAGGGTATTGCGTTTACAAAAAATTTACGTGTGCCTTTGAGTTACGTGTTTCAAGTCGAGAGCCTTGTGGGGAGCCTGTCAGACCATAGAGATTGCGTGGGTGCATGAGTTCACGTCGTTGTTATAGTGTTAGATTGCTGGTGGTTGGTGAACTCGTTCATGATCGTCGTGATTGACGGATGCTATGTCCGCATGGCTGTTCATCGCTTCATTGCACAACGCAACGCACCAGCCTTAGTCTATTGGGAGCCTCGTGTGCAGTAATAAAAGAGAAGGGGAGTGGCTTACAAGGACTAGTTAATGTCTTCGTGCAGCATAAATATGACCAGGGAGCTTTCTATGCTTTTTAAAATGAGTTGTGGTATATGTTCATTCATTTTGCCTTAGGATTTGAGGTTTCTGAGATTGCAGATATTTCCCTAGTATAGGAAAAATATATTCATCTTGGTTCTCAGCTATTTTCAGTTGATGCTTAGACACCTTTTGTGGTTGTGAGATTGAAAAGCAGTTTGTAAATACAGTTTTAGGCGGTGTTATAAAAAAAAACACACACACACACACACAACGACCTAAATGGAAGTGGAAAAAGAAGCTTCTAGGGTGGATCCCGTAGAGTCGGGAGTCTGACCGACCCTATAGGTGTCGTGCCCAGCAGGCCATACACTGTCTGGTAGAATTGCATTATTGGAGGATGCCTTGCAACAGATTTTAGCTCAATAATTGCAAGCAAATGTAGGGCAATCCGAGCTCAGAAAAATGGTTCATAGTATGTCTGCTAGATCATCTCGTGAAGAGAAGGGTAAAGCTCCAATGGAGCTTGAATCCAGTGTTCATACGGTCGAGCCTAGGAGGGCTAGGGTGCCTAATATTGCCAATTATAGGCCAAAAAAGTATTCTAGTAGATGTCTGACCGTAGTTCTGATATCATAGAGACCTGGTTATACAAATGGGACGAGGCCTTCGCCATTTGTGAAATCAAGAATGATATGAAGAAAATCCGCGAGGCCACCCATATGTTTAATGAGGCAGCGGATAGGTGGTGGATAAAAGAGCAGAAAGATGGAGTGGCATCCCCTACTTAAGATGGGTTTAAAAAAGAATTTAGAAAACACTTCTTACCTCCTCACGAAGCATCCCGAGCTTGGGATCAGTATCGAAATCTTCTTCAGAGAAATTTATCAGTGGCGGAATACACTGATAAGTCAGAGAAAGTGTAATGAAAGTTTATGAACCTCTATCTCAGTCAATCCAGGTAAAAGATTTGATCTTTGGACTGAATGATCGAATCAAGATGGAAGTTCGGGCTAAGTATGCGAACACACTTGATGAAGCAATTGCCATAGCCCTGAACTATGAGGATGCAAAAGGGAACAGACCAAGTGGATTTGTGCAGGTTGGGACTTGGTATGAGTACTCGAAGAAAACTGGGTTTAAGAAGAAGTGGATTAGCAAAGGGAGTGCCTCACAGCCTAGTGGTCAAGCCAAGCAGGCAAAGCCAGTTGAGACTCCTAAACCAAGTACCACAATTAGAGTGAAAAGAAAAATAACACCAATGGCAGCGCGGGCTTGGTCGAAGTCTTCTTTGAACCCAGAGCAAAGAGAAAAAGCGAGGAGAGAAGGCTTGTGTTTTGGATGTCTTCAGCCTCATCAGTGGAAAGATTGTCCACGAAACAAGGATCGTCGGATGGTTGAGATGGTGATCTTAGAATGCGACGTGGAAATGGAGGAGAGTCCCATAGCAGAACATATGCAGGTTCAGCTAGCGGGATCTTCTCAAAGGTTAGTACCTGTTTTGTTATGTGTGTCTGTTGCTAAGCTTGTAAACAGTGCACCTGATAATATCCTATCAAAGCCTGCAGCAACGAGGTATACAGCCTTTAACGATACGGAGTTAATTAAGATGAAAGAGCAAGTAGCCAATCATGACGTCATTGTGTTGTTTGACTCAGCGTCAACGCACAATGTAATTAACTCCAAGCTTGTAAAGAGGCTGAAATTAAAGACTAGCCCATCTGACTATGCTTATACAGTTAGAATGGTAGACCGAAGTTCAACTGAAGTATGGGACAAAAGGGTTACCCAGTTGGAACTTTGAATTCAGGACTATGGTGAGAAGCTTGGTTACAGAGAGTATTCCTAGACTTTATCATCGAGGACGCTGATGCCTGAAGAAGGAAGGAATGTTACGCTCAAGTTGAGGCAACATGACCTCGGAAGGGTCAGTCGACATTTTTCTTTATGAAGGATCAATGTTTGTATTATATTTATTGGGCTTCATATAAATGGTCAAAGGGGTTAATGTCAAGGTCCTTGATGAGGGTGACAAGGCACTGACTAGATGGGTCTAAGGCTATGGGTCTTAAATGCATTAAGTGTGGAAATGTGCCTAGGGGCAAGTGAATAAATTGATATCCCAAGAGAGGGGTAGTAATGATGCATTTAAGAGGTACCCTAGAATGAAGACATGTGGCATACTGGATCCATCTAGGGAATTGGGGCTTGGTGGAATATGCAAGCAGGAGCTTTTACGTAAGATTGTGCTCTGATGAGTTTGCTACCATTGAGAATTGGTTGGGAGGTTTTCTGAGTGCCTGCCTCATGATTGATCCAACAGATTGGCGTAATGGAACAGGGTCTAGTATAGGGACTGTGTCAAGTTCAAGGAGCACGACTTCCAAGAAGAGAAAGACAGTCAGAAGAGTACTCCGCCAAGCACTCAAGAAATATTGGAGAAGCTTACGGAGCAAAATCGACTCTTGCAAGAAAACTCCTAGTAGTTGGAAGAGATTGGAGGAGACAAAGAAGCAAGGCGAAGAAAAAGAGGGAGCAAGACCAAAAGTAGGCAAAGGAATCTCGGATTTTCGAAAAATTGCTCTTATTGATGCGTGGAGAGCGCAAGCATGAGGAGGCACTTAGACGCTACAAGATGGCCCAGGTTGAAAAGCAGCATAGGCTTGACTGAGAAGCCATGCTACTCCAGCACTAACAGATGTTGGCCATTATGCAGGCTCGCATGAGTGCGGCAGTTCCTATAGCCACACTAGTCTCTACATCAGCCAAGGTCACTTCCCTCACTCAGGTCCTTGCCGAACTTTACAAAATATGATGGTAACTGTGACCACTTGTAGTGGGAGATTGACTATCCTCACGCTCTCTCCTGCTCAATACTAACTGCAACTGCAAGATGATGCACTCAATACACAAAGTGATGCTGTGGATTTGAGTGAGAGAAAGAGAGGGAGAGAATGTAGTGGACCTCCGAAGAGGAAATAGATACAACTGAATAATGAATGCCCAAAGGGCTGAATACAACTGTATGAAGGGGCTGAAACCCTCACTGCAAAAGTGGAAAGTCTATACTACCTAGAGGAGGTGAATCCTCACTAGATCTCTGAAGAGGCTGAGGCTACCCTGCTGGTCTGTTGCGGGGAGGCCTAGGCTCTGTTGCTCTGAAGGCTTGAAGGCCTGAGGAGTGGATGAAGAAGGAGGGGCAAAGGCTGCCCTTTTATGAGTTGATAGGTCAGCCTAGCCGACCGTTGACCTTGCTTGGCTGGTCAACGCCAACCGTCCACCAATTCGGCCAAGAAAGGATTCCAGAATCTTTCGAAACCCAGATGGCAGTTTATGCTTGAGTACTGATGAGAACATACTCGTAGCTATGCTTACTTTTTTTTTTCCCCCCCATTTACTCATAATTTCGTCTAAAGTCGCTTACAAACGTCATTCTTTCGTTTGGTTTTATTTTGCTTGTGTTCAGAGAATTTATGCCATTTCCATGTCTAGCTTCTTGTGAGGTTCTTGTGTGTTGTATTATAACAGAGAAGGTTCTCAGTTACAATTTGTGTTAATGCACATTGCTGAACAACTGACATGGCATGTGCATATGTTCCTCCATATCATGTGAAAGCCAGGAGTAAAACACAAAAAACTGTCTATTGATCTGCAGGTTTATGAAAAAGCATTGAAAGCTGTCCCTTCTGTTCTCATGTATGAGTTATATGCCAAGTTTTTGGAGGAGCTTTTTGATTTGAAGGGCTACGAGGTTCGAGAGAATGCCAATATGGTCAAACTCTCTAATGAGGAGACGTGTGAAGCGGCTACTGCTTTGCTACAACTGTATGAAAGGGCCAAGGAAAGCAGTCCTCTGAGTCCATGTTTGGCTGAGGGTCATGCTACAATTTTATTAAGGCTGGGTAAGGTACATGCAGCAAGGGAATTACTGGAAAGACTTTGCTGTGGTGACTTTAAGGCGTGTGCAAGCTTGTGGACCATGAGGATATCGTTAGAAATGAAGAGGGAAGTCCTTGAAGAAACAAGTCCAAGCTCAATCGCTGATCTTTGTGAACAAGGTCTGACGTACATACCAGGCACAGAAGCAGGAGATGTATGGCATATGGTATATGGAATTGCAAAACCTTGACTTTGTGCAATGTTTTGTGCATATTTTGTAAGACTTATATATGCTTATAATCTATTGGTAGGTGTAAGAGTAAAACAGTCTTGATGTCACTAAAAAGAAAAGTATGAAGGAAGCTATCACGCAGTTTTCACTTTCTCTCTCTTTGCATACCCTACTTTTACTTGATAGTTCCCCTTTTTGTTTTGCATTTTATCTTATTAAGCATGAGATCTTCCCAAAATCCAAGGTCATCTTGAACACAAAACCAAAGGGTAGCTTTTACGTGGGTAGCGAGGGCCCCAGATTATATAGGTTTTTTTGAGGGCCGGGTTTGAAAGAAAACAAGCATACGGAGGCTCACTAGACTGTGAATCAATGCACACGCAATTGAATTGCTGCAAAGTGGAAATTGCAATCACTATCTATGAGATGCATATAGCTGAAATGCTAGGTTTTTTTTTTGGGGGAAGGTGGTCGATTACTAGTGGTGAATGGTGGTGAGGTTTAGATTTCCTTAAAAATGCAAGAGTGGAACTAGGCCCTATAGTTTTAATTTCTCATTTCTACAATTTGTGGTTACTTCAAGAGCCTTCACTTTGTTTCTAAAGTTACAGGTCTTACAGACAAATGAGAACAGACTTGAAGGGTGAGATACTAAAAAATGTGCAGGTTAACATGCTCTATTGCAATTATCATGGTTAATCCTCACCTTGGTGCTTCACCTCATGAATCGCACATGCATGCACTGCTCGCTAGGGACAAAGGTGGGCCTTTGCCATGCAACTAGGGCAGTAAATTATGGTCACCTGTCGGGCCAAGCATGTAGGGTAGGTGTGCAAGGTCAGGTACAGAGCACCAGCGGCCGTCTGGGATTTTTGGCAGCCTTTTGGAGCATTCTGCAGCAGCTGGCAGCAAGAAACAGGGTGCAGAGGACAGCAGCAAGGATGCAGGGATATTTATAGGTCCAGGGGATAGCCAGGTCAGGTTGGCTGAACCACAGACCTGTAGATTGGTCCTCATTCTTCTGATTAGCTCCCAGTGCAAGTTCTGTAGCAGTGCACCCTCTGCAGATCTGGAGGTTAGACCAGCAGCAGCATCTATAGCAGACCAGCCTCACTTGTGGGCAGCAGCTCGTGCTATCAAGACAGTATGCCACCTGAGTCTTCCACAACAGCCAGTACTGTGGCAATAGAATTCAGTCCAACCAGTACCTAAGCATGAAGAGCCTCCCCAGCTCCATCTTGGAGGAGTTTCCATAGCCACATGACGGAAAGACTGCATCTTAGAGTCAAGGCTCCAGCCAGAAGTCGGTTGTACATCTCGCATGGGCATGATGGCGTCCTTGCTCTTTCAGCAGAGGCACCCATGGCTTCCATCTTCTGCCCACATGGGGCCCAAAAGTAATGCAAATACTCTCTTCGGAAGGACGGGGTTGTGTGTGTGTGTGTGGGAGAGGGGGGGGGGGGGGGGGGGGGAGGGCGATCCAACCCAATTCTGCATGTTTTTCTATTTTTGCATTGTCTTTGAGTATCTCTTCCTTTCAGTATTGTTGTTTAGTTATGCTTACGCTTCCACTTAGGCGATTACGTTTGAAGATAGCATCCATAATCGAACGTATGTTACACCCATGACCAGCGGCAAGTAGCCGATCTGGAGGGCTACATAAAGCAGTGGATACCTATGTCTGGAGTACAGAGAAGAAGGCAGGTCTTGTGACCTTAGAAGTCTCCTGAAAACCCTCCTACCTTGCTCCGAGATAGCGCACAAGGTATAGATTACGTTGAGCCGATGGCAAGACAAGTCAAGTCACGAGACACTTGGATAAGGTGAGCCAAGAAGCTACTCGTTGCCTTAAAATGGAAAAAGTTTCGAGTTGGAAAGCCATACTACCATCCCTCTAGTCACAAGCTTAAGACTTCATTGCAGTTGAAAAGAATTCCGAGAGTGTGCAGCTGAACAAGAATTCTGAGGTTGTCTCCAAATTTGCTAGCTTGATAGCGTTGGTTAAGGAGGGGTGGTTAAGGAGGTGGGTGGTTAAGGGAGAGGTTAATTTGAGATTAATGGAGAGTGGTTAAAGAGGTGGTTAATGGAGGGTTAAGTCTTACCCAAGGGAGGGTGTTAGCCCTCCCCCCACCTATTGCACGTGCAACAAGTTGGCCCACAGGCCAGCCTGTTGCACGCACAACAAGTTGGGGGGAAGGCTAATGCCCCTCCTTAACCCCTTTAAGGTAAGGGATGGCTAATGCCCACCTTTAAAACAGTGTAACATCTAATTCAGGTATGTAACATTGGTACCCGTTTTAAGATTTCCTCAAAATTTCTCACAGGGGAGCTAGATCGCTCTTACTCAGAAACAAGGACACCAATTGGCGCCAAATGTTGGCACCCCTTGCGGTATTTATTTAACATTCATTTGAAGCCAAGCGGCTGATTTACAAAGGTCTCTGGGAAGCTGCACCACAAGCAAACCAACGCCCGCAGACTCCCCTGTCCAACCCACCCTGTAATTCCTTGCTCAACTTCAAACGTTGAACGGCATCCAATCACTAGATAATCCTGTATCCTCAGCCAACCAAAGCATGCAACAGAGACCCCAATAGCAACCATTCTCTGAGCCACACCTGCAATCGCACAACCAAGTGCCCAACCAGCCAAACACGGCTGAACAATTGCAAGAAAAAGCCCTCAATAGCTGAACTCTGGTGCAATCAATAGACAAAGCACTTCCCAACGGGTTGCCTCAATCTATAACCTCCTTGGCCATTGCCAACATCATAAATCAACCTTTCTTCGCAAGGAAAGAAACCCAAACGCAATAACTAGCCAGCAACCAATCAGGGAATGGCAAAAGCAGGCAAAGACAAGCCTTCTTCTACCCGGTATCCACATAAGAAAGGTCACCCCGGCTGGAAAACCTTAGATCCTGCAGAGATAAGCTGATTCTGCTCTGGCACAGCCCCAAAAGCAGCTTAGAATGCTTGGAAAGTTACCAAAATCAGCAACAACACCCGGAAGTCTCTAGAAATCAAATCGCAATCTTTTCTGCAGAGCCTGGACAGCTTGAAAACAAATCGCAATTTCCTGGGACAGCCTGAAAACACCTGGAAACAAATCGCACTTTCCTGTAGCAGCGTGGAAACACCTGGAAATAGACCCAGAATAGGACACAGTCACCTGGCACAGCCCAGAGGACCTGGAAGTGAAATCGCACTCTGCAAAGGACACCTTGGCTGAAATCGCAATCTGCAATAGGTTCTTGGATCAGGTGTGATTTCCTCTGGTAGGCCTTGGATGCACTGGTACTAGCCCTGGCTGATGACGATTTTCCTTGGCAGGCCCTGGAAGCTCCTGGCAAAAGGCAATTTTGCTCTAGCAGCTTACAACTGATGATTTGGCTCCTTCTGAAACTGATTTGGCCTTCTGAGCCCAAAAGAAGAGCTCTGGGCTCTTTTTAGATTCCTGTGCTAAATTTAGCAATTTTTAATTGCACCACTCTTTTGGCCCCCCTGTTGCACACTTTGGCCCTAGGAATTAATTGCCTAGTAACTGGGCGCACATTCACTATTTCCAAAGGCCCACTAGGGAATTTTAATTTCCCAAGTCCCGCCCCATGGCCGGACCCTCGCGTCCCAGAGGCTCAAGGCAGTCACGCGCAAATTACGGGAGTCGCAAAATCAAAAGTCCCATAATTTCATGTCCTCGTGACAACCCCCCCCTCTTGAAAGAAGGCAAACGTCCTCGATTGCCTGCGAACCAAAACAAAAAGAAATAATAGCAATGGAAAAATAAAAAACAAATGAAATAACCAAAGCTGAAATAGAAAAATAACCAAATCTGAAAGACAGCCAACAATGTCATCAACTAATCAACCAAGTTTGGAATGGGAGCGACCCAACACACCAACCAAACTTGAAAGGACAGCATACCAATGCCGCCAATAGGTCAACCAACAATGAGTATGTATCTGTAGAGCCATGGTAACACATACATAATACATTGCACATAAGATGCATCATAACCAAGTGACTAGTACACCAATCATAGAGGCCCTCACGGTGAAGATACTGTTAGCACCAGTACCTCGGGTGAAAAAAAAATGCAACACCAAGTGTCCTCTAGAATACACGAGCAGGTCTGTACAACAGGAATGGAAGCGCTAACTCCCCCCCTGTGCATCAGGTAATGCTACAGACACGTGGCGCTCTGCCGAACTTGAATGAGTGCCACGCAAAGTGGGCTCCAACTAGAAAGCCTCAAGATAAAGCTGTAACACTTGAGGATTATTTGCCAACTCGTCCTCGTCCATCCACTTCGCATGCAATGATGTATAATGACAAAATTTCACCAAGTAGCGTCGTGCAACTTTACCTCTTACCTTCCTTTCCCTATGTGCTAGAATCTACTCGGGTGTAAGGATCTCATCCAAGTCTTCCTCCTCTGGGTGGATCTCCAAAGGCAAATCCGTAGGCACATCACCTTGAAAAGGCTTAAGGAGACTCACATGGAAAGCATTGTGAATCTTCCAATGATCAGGTAATTGTAAGCAAAATGCTACGTCATTAATCTACTGAGTTACCTTGAAAGGCCCATAGTACCTCATACTTAGCTTAGGGAATAGCCGAATATGACCTCGTGCACTTTTCAGCCTTGCTTTGTGAAAACACAGCAAGACATAATCACCTTCTTTGATGACAACGTCATGCCTGTGCTTGTCTGCTGCCTTTTTGTGCTTCTCCTGTGACTTTTGCAATGCTTGTTTCACCTTTTGATAAGCTATGTCCAAGCTCTTCACATACTTATCAGCCTCGGCCCTCAAAAATTTTAACTTTTGTCTGCAAGATGGGTGGAATCTTACGTCGGCCTTCCACTATCTCAAATGGAGCTTTACCTATGGAAGAATGTACCGTGTTATTGTATGCATACTCCACCAATGGTAAGAACTTCTCCCATTGTGACTGGTGCTCCGAAACATAGCATTTTAGCAAATCTAGAGCTGTGGAATTAGCCTCCTCCGATTGTCCATCGGTCTGTGGATGAAAAGCAGAAGAAAATAGGAGAGTAGTGCCCGTATTCTCAAAAATTCCCTGCCAAAACAAGCTAGTCATGCGCAGGTTTCTATCACTCACAATGGACTTTGGCATACCATGGTACTTGAAGATATTCTGCATGAATAACTTCGTCATATGATTTGCCCCAATCTTCTTTGGTATAGGGATGAAGTGCGCGTGCCTGCTGAAGCGATCAATGATCGTCCATATTCCATCATTACTTGTAGGTGTCCTCGGCAAATCAAAAATAAAATCCATGGCTATGCTCTCCCATGGTCCATCGGATATGGGCAAAGGACGTAATAGTCTAGGAGTCTTCCTGCGATCATACTTCGCCTTTTGACAGGTTAGGCACATGCGAACATACTCATCAACATCGCGAAGCAGCGTAGGCCAATAAAAGAAATGCTCCACTGTCTTAAGTGTAGCATCAATACCTCGATGTCTCGCATGCGGTGGATCATGACATTCTCTCATGACCTTTTGCCTTAGCTGCTTAGTTACACACAACTTGCCATGCATCATCATAAACCCATCCTTAAGCACATAATGCTCGTGCCTCTGTCCATTATTAAGCTGGTCATAAATTTCAGCAAATTGCTTATCTTCCGCATAGTAATTCTTCATTACATCCAACTCATTGTGATAAGCAATTGTAATAGCTGAAACTTGTGGCTTCTCGGACAAAGCATCTGCTACCACATTCTTCTTGCCCTCAACATGTACAATCTGAAAATGAAACATTAACAAGAAGTTTGCCCACCTCATGTGCTTCTCGGACAGCTTAGATTGGGTCAAGAAGTAGTGCAAAGACTGATGATCCGTCTGTACTATAAAATCAGCTCCCAATAGATAATGTTTCCAAGTGGATAAAGCATGGAGTACAGCCAACATCTCCTTCTTGTAAATCTGTAAATGCAACTCAGCTAGCTGTAAAATGCGACTCTCATAAGCTACAGGATGCCCATCCTGTGTGAGAACAGCTCCAATACCATTTTTACCGATCCGCATGCATATGAAAAGACTTCCTTAAGTCAGGTAAAATCAACACCGGATCTGTTGTAAGCTTGCGCTTCAACTCCTCAAAAGAGTCATTCTCCGCTTGTGTCCACTGGAAAGGTCTTTCCTTCTTGGAAAGTGCATGCATAGGGGCTGCAATTTCTGCAAAGTGACGGATAAAACGACGGTGGTAGGAACACAAACCCAAGAAACTACGAACCTCTTGCAAATTCTTTGGTTGTGGCGAACTCCGTATTGCTTCCACTTTAGTTGGATCCATATGACCCCCCCCCCCCGAAAATGAATCTCAGCCATGAAAAACTCACTCTTCTTGGCGTTTATGAGCAACCCCTGCTTCCTGAGCTCAGCGAACACAATCGCGAGATGCTCCTGATGCTCCTCCTCATCTTTCGAAAATACAATCATGTCATCAAAGAATGTACCATGAAGGCTATGTGGTCTTGAAAGATCCTTTCCATCATACGATTGAAGGTGGTAGGAGCATTAGTGAGTCCGAAAGGCATAACCAAAAACTCATACAACCCAAAAGAAGTCCTGAACGCCGTCTTATGCACATCCTTTGGACATATGCGAACCTGATGGTACCCACTCTTTAAATCAATGCGGCTGAAAACAGCTTCCCCCTTCAACCTATCCAGAATATCATCTATCCTGGGTATAGGGAAGCGATTCTTAATGGTGATCTTATTCAAGGTGCGGTAATCAATACACATATGCCAAGAACCATCCTTCTTCTAAACCAACAGAACTGGAGAGCAATAAGGCGATGAACTAGGCTGAATCAGCCCCTTCTCCAAAAGTTCATTTACTTGACTCATAATCTCCTCCTGCTGTGCTGCACTAACTTTGTAAGGTGGTCTATTGGGTGGACTACTGCCAGGTATGATGTCAACCCCATGGTCCTCTAGCCTTCCTAGTGGAAGCTCACTAGGCAACTCATTAGAAAAGCAATCTGAAAATTCAGTTAGAAAACAGCCCTTTGCTTTTCCAAACGGGAAACAATATGCTCTTCATTTACAAGGGGTATCTCTCTAGCAAAAACCATGTACACAAAAATATGACTTTTCATTACAGAATTAATGACAGAAGCCGTTACAACTGGGACATACTCCCCTTTTAATTTTGCGTCAATTACATGGGTCTTCCCCTTATGCAAAACTGTAATTATCCATGGCATATCCAACAAAACGTCACAACCTGCAAGTGGCATAATATAAAAGTCTTTGCTGTCCACGAAAGACTGAATATGCAAGCACAACTTCCCTATGATAGGTGTGACAGGACTGGTGAACTCCGGGTTAGCCATGCCAGCTTCACAGCTCGGTTCCATCTCCTTAGCTCGAATGCCCAATCTTGTTGCCATCTCGGGAGAAATAAAACTGGCCTTTTCACCTAGATCAAAGAAAACAAGGGCTGTTTGATCCCGAACCTTACCCCAAGCTTTGCATAACTCAGTTTCCTCACCTTAGGGCTGCTCACTGATCACATCAGGCATCAAACCAGCCATGGTCTTCTGTTTCTTCCCCTTCTGATCTCCTTTGCTTGCCTCAGCCTTCTCCTCATTCCACTTTGGGCAATCCAGAGACACATGACTGGTTCTTTGCATTTGAAACACTTTCCTCATAGAGAGTTTTCCGCTCCTGTGGACTCAAATACGTAGTTGCCTTTTTATTGTTTTGTCGCCTCCCTGTAACAAATGCAGCCTTCTGACGATTAGCCTTCTTCTCTATTTTGGAAAATCGGAACCCAGTTCTCTTATCTGTGTCATCTTTCTTAGATTCTTGCTTCTGTCCACCTTTGAACCCAGAAGTCCTCCCCTGCATCAAAGCATATGCCGTGCTAGCATTCTCGATAAGTTGAGACATATTGGAGACTTGAGTCTTCGTGCAGTAGTCTCTCAACTCCTTAGGCAGCCCGCAACAATATTTCTCAACCTGCTCAGTGAAAGGAACAAGCCGGTAGGAGCTAATGGGCAACAAAGCCGCCTAAAACTTGCTGTTATACTCCTCTAAATTGCGGCAATTAATGGAATTCAGCTCATGCCAAGCAGCCATGATATCTACTTCAAAAGTCGTGGTAAGCCACGCAGCTGAAAACACCTGCTTGAACCCTACCCACGTGGTTGGAGCGGTGTTTTGCATAAGCATAGTGGTCCACCACTGAAGTGCGTTCCCCTTTAGAAAACTTGCAGCCCGGCGTATTTTAGATGACTCTGTGAAATTCCTTGCATCAAACTGCTGCAAAAAGGTCAAGGCCTTAAGTTTACCTGTACCCCACTAAATGTCTCAAATTTCACGGTTGCACCTGCCTCTTTATAGTCCTTTAACTTTCCTTGAGGTGCCAAATTGTCATAAACAGGTGCCTGGGCAAAAGGGACAGCAGCACTCACTCTATCTCCCACACTACTAGCATTGGGAAAAGCTGTATTATTCAAACCTGCACTCATATTTTGCATATTTCCCAAAGCAAGGCTACCTGCTGCTGCATTCGGCATACCTGTTTGCATCCCTGGGGCTGCTCCAGCATTTGCATACATCATATTCTGTCCCATGAGCTGTAAACTAGGCTGAAACCCAGCTGTTTGACTAGAAAGCATATCTGAAAATTGGGCTTGTGGACTGACCATAGCCTGAAACACGGAACCACCACCAAAATAACCTGGCTGCACCGGGTTTGCCATAACTCCTTGCTGTCCGGAAACCATGGACTGAAAATTATTACCTTGAGTCGGCCTCGGAATCGCATTAGACTGTTGCTGACCATAGGGGATTTGAGAGGGCTGATCCTGAAAGTTGTGTGCCTTGAATAGTTCCACATCCTCCTCATTGGTTCGATCATCTTGATGCTCTGCAACATGCTGGGTCTCCTCTCTTGCACCTTGGTCACCACTAAGAGACTGAGACATCTGCTCTTCCTCCTCCTCAGTAAGGCTCACAGATCTCTCCTTGTGTGACATATTTACTGTACTGGATGCGTTAATTTTACGAGCAAAAACCTATGAGCAGGTTTATCCGAGCGTGTTTTTCAAGAAATTTAAAAATTGTATTTCTTTAGAAAACATGGTTTTAATACTTTTATTTTCACTAGAACTAGATCCCTTTATCATAAAAATATACAGACTAGTCACTCATTCATTTTTACATAGCATAAATTTTCTTATTCATATACATCCCTTTGTACCCGTGTTATTACCTTAAAAAAGTGTTGAAAAATAATTCCTTTAAGAAACATCCCTCATAATCACTCTCAATGTAATAATACTATACATATATAATTACTTATCAACACATTTATATGATATGACAATATCTTTCTAGTGTTTTTAAAGCATAAATAACAAGATATTTATGGACATGTTTCTAAAGAAGTTTAAATTACTATAAATAAGTATTAACTTGGGCTTATATATTACTCTGATAAAATACATGTAATATTTAACACTATATATGCAAGATTTTTCAAAATATAACTCCATATATGTGCTCAAATGGGGTGTTCCGATCAATTTGAGTGGCTGAATGACTATATTTGGACATTGGATGTGAAAGTTATGTCACTTTTAAAAGTGTTGTCCAAGGTAGTTTCGCGAGCGAAACTACCTTGGAAGACCTACTTCAAAGGGGTTTCGTTGGCGAAACTACTTGGATGGCTTGCTTCAATGAGTTTACTTTGAAGAAACCCTTTCATGAAGATAGGTTGAGAGAGGTTTTTCAATGTCACTTCCTATTAAGTAAAAGTTGTAAGAAGGATCATAAGGGAATTTTCATAGAGAAGTCTACTCTACATGTGGGTTTCTTCAAAAGCCATCCCATTATGTTCTCACCATTCCTAAAGATTCATGTAAAGATTTGTGTATAAAATATGCATTGCTATAATACTTTGCATATTTCTAAGTGAAACTATGCTTTCTTCTGATCCATTTTTGCCATATTTTTGCATAGTTGGAAGCTTTTTTTTTTCCTTCGCTCGGATGCTCGGAAGATTTTGCTCGGAAAATGCTCGTCCCCTTATTGAATAGTATGCTGTCTTCTTCACCTAGTTTGCTGGACTTGCACCAAGCCTACCCTGTAATTCCCTGCTCAACTTCAAACGGTGAACGGCATCCAATCACTAGACAATCCTGTATCCTCAGCCAACTAAAGCATGCAACAAAGATCCCAATAGCACCCACTGTTTGAGCCACACCTGCAATCTCACAACGAAGTGCCCAACTAGCCAAACACAGCTGAACAACTGCAAGACAAAGCCCTCAACAATTGAACTCTGGTGCAATCAATCGACAAAGCACTTTCCAACGGGCTGCCTCAATCTATAGCCTCCTTGGCCACTGCCAACAACATAAATCAACCTTTCTTCGTGAGGAAAGAAACCCAAACACAATAACCAGCCAGCAACCAATCAGGCAACGACAAAAGCAGGCAAAGACAAGCCTTCTTCACCCGGGCTGGAAAACCCTAGATCCATGGAGATAAGCTGATTCTGCTCTGGCACAGCCCCAAAAGTAGCTTAGAAGCGAACACCCACGCCTGGTAAGTTACCAAAATCAGTAACAACACCCGGAAGTCTCCAGAAATCAAATCTCAATCTTTTCTCCAGAGCGTGGACAGCCTTAAAACAAATCGCAATTTCCTGTTTGGAGTCCTGTGCTAAAATTAGTAATTTTTTATTGCACCACTCTTTTGGCCTCCTTGTTGCACACTTTGGCCCTAGGAATTAATTGCCTAGTAACTAGGCGCACATTCACTATTTCCAAGGGCCCACTAGGGAATTTTAATTCCCCAAGTCCCGCCCCATGGTTGGACCCTCGCGCCCCAGAGGCGCAAGGTAGTCATGCGCAAATTACGGGAGTCACAAATCAAAAGTCCCCTAATTTCACGTCCTCGTGACAAATGCTCTGATTGGGAATGATCTGTTGCAAGGTCAACCTAAGCAGATCGAGATGATGTATGAGAAGTGACAAAAGAAGGTGAAACAGATCCGTATTGTCCACTACAGCTTAGGGTTGGGGTGGCCTGTAGTGGTTCAAGCTAACTTGAAAGACAACTTCCAACTTGATTGTCACCTTTCTAAGAGATGGAAAAGGAGATGTGTGGCTAGACAACCTCCATTGGTTGAGAGGTGTGCTCTGCTTGAAAAAGCTTGTGGTAGAAGACGTGGTCATCTTTAGAACCTCTCGGGATCCAAGGACGTTTTGCTCATTGAAGCTAGGTGTTTGTAGGGCTGGGGCTAGATGGAAGGAGTACTTTGCACAGGGGCTTTCAACATTGTGAGGTCAAAGCAATTGAAGGTTGTTGCTTCCTCAAGGACTCAATGAAGGTCAAGTCACATTGGAGAGCTTGCTCCTGCTCATAGAGCTCCTGACCATGACTAAGAGCCTGGGCTTGGCAACCATCACTA
The DNA here is from genome assembly GCF_047967505.1 of Dipteris shenzhenensis. Lineage (NCBI taxonomy): Eukaryota > Viridiplantae > Streptophyta > Polypodiopsida > Gleicheniales > Dipteridaceae > Dipteris > Dipteris shenzhenensis. The sequence goes on from NC_141597.1 coordinate 44,517,074, forward strand.
GATTTACGAATGGCATTGGTTATCACAGATCAAATCTGCATGATAATCTCTCCCATATGCTCCTCCCGATATAGGCTCTCAGGTATTTGGATGCCTTGTGAAGGAGGCCATCGCCTAGACTTGTCTATGTTGAAAATTGGAGTGGTTTGTCATGGTAATGGTAGAAAGGATGTTGATGTTTTGAAAGCCCAATCTGCCATGTAAAAAAGGATTGAGACACTCTAGGACGTAATCTTGCTTGTGCTGGCCAAAGGAGAAAAGCCTAGTTTGGATGAACTCAAGCTTTGGCCGATTGTAGGCTTGCACTGTTGTTAGAGTTTCGCTCTCACCCGAGTGCATGATGCCCAAGATCTTGAGGGTTAAGCAGTAGTGGGACACATCCAACAGTTCTAACCTCTCCATTGAGCACCCATATGTTATATTTTTTCTTGCATATTAAAGGAAGCGAGTTGTGGTATTCAACAGTCCATTGGTGATTGCAAGAGCCATCAATAATAAAGATAGCAATTAGCATCGTCACAATCTTTTGTTGTACACTAGCTATGTGCATGATGTGGCGAGTCTTATGCAAAGATTTAAGTCATGATGTGTGTGTGTGTGTGTGTGTGTGAGAGAGAGAGAGAGAGAGAGAGAGAGAGAGAGAGAGAGAAAGTTTATTAAAAGTCTCTGAGACTGAAAAAACTTGATACGACAAGCTAAAGGGCTGGAGCCTCTAAGTGGGCATCAACAGCCATGACGAATACAAGCAAAAGCCATATTCATAATGATACTGATACTTAGAAAGAAATCCCTGGACTCATGGAAATATGGGGGGGTGGTAGCACTGCGATAGTCATCCGGAAGTCAAGCATGAGGGGGTGGGGTCGGTGATGCAAGAGGTTGTGGTGGCATAAAGCTTGCGATGGGGCACTGATAGCTATCAATGGGTGTGGGTCTGTTGTGGTCTCCTGGCTATGGCCTCGTGACGAACAAGTGCTACTGTCGCTCTCATCGGCCGTGCCCGCGATCTGGAAACCATGGAGGGTAGGTCTCTGAGTCTGATCTGTGCCTCAACCCGCTAGCAGGTCTACCGCGTCTCTCGCTCTAGTCCTCCGATCCGTCGTCTCCCTAAGTCCTACTGGTTAGTATGAATTGACACAATGCTTCCCCTCTAGAGGTACCATATCCGTCTCAGCCAGTAGGATTGGGTAGTGTGTCTGTGCCTTAACCCCCAACTCCCCATCAGGAAATGTTTACGTATATTTTTCCCAGTACGTTCTAGACACCCTGAGTGCCAAATGGGCATCCGTGGAGGAATACTGTTTGCACATGCATGATGTACATAAACTTTCTCATTTCCCAATTCCATAGATGCGCCTTCTTGCATTTGTTTTGGAAGCTATATGGAGCTTTCAAACCCCCTAGAATCCTTCTTTCCATGCATGTATTCCATTTGTAGTTGTCCGTGAGTCCTAAATATTTATATGAGTTGATTATTTCTAGGGGCTCCCCTCCATATGTGACATTTACTTGTTTGTTGCGTGTCTCGATGGCATTAACCTGCATCCCCGAGTGTTTGCAGAAATCTTGCAGTGCATCCAAATGTGTTTGCAGGCTCTCCTTATTCTTTGCGAAGAATACTACGTCATCTGCGTAGATAAGCATTAACAAAGCAAACACTGCAATCTCAACCCCCTCCTTGCTGTACATTCTCATCCACTCTTCATTACATCTTTCCCCTTGGAGCATGACCCATCGACTGGCGGCTGTGCTAACTCAGCTAGTACCTTCTCGTAGAGACGGTATGTGGCTTCTATGAGTTCTTGAGGAACTTTGAGCTTTTCCAGTCCTTCCCATAACCTCTTACATGGCACTGTATAGAAGGCTTTCCTGCAATTTATGAAACAATAGTAGGTAGCCTCTTTTCTACCTTTGACTTCTTCAGTTGCAGCCCTTATAGCAACTAGATGATCCACCATTGAGTGTTGGGGGTGAAACCTTGCCTGGGATGGCGGCTCACTCCTTGTTCCTCCGCCCATTTGCTGACTTTCTGCTCAAGGATAGTGCGGTATAACTTTGCCACTAGGCTGCTTACCATGATGTTCCGATAATTCTTTGCCATCTTGCTATCGGCCCCCTTATGAATTGGTACAATCCTATTTATCTACCAATCTATTGGAAACCCTTTCTCTAGAGCCATATTCATAAGCCTGGTCAGCATTTTCTTCATTTTCTCTCCTCCCCATGTTGCATCTCTGCTACTAGTCCTTGTGAGTCCGGAGCTTTCGTCCTTCTATGTTATGATTCCATTTTTTGCTTTGATAGTATAGTTGTGGTTGATTTTTTCTTCCCCATCTCTTTCATATACGCTTTTGACAAATCGCATCATATCTTCCCATTGTGTCTTCCTCTCTTGGGGTTTGTTGCCGTGTAGTTTCTGAAAGACCTTTTAGGGATTTTGTTTCAGCTCTTCGAAGCTCTCAACCTGCTTGTTCTTGAGATATATCCTTTATTAATGCCTTACTACCTGCCCATATGCTCAAGCTTTGTTCTCTTCTCTGTTGGATTTGTTGTTTCCAGGCTCTATTTGCATCCTTGCATTCTTGGTCGTACCAATGTGTACATGGCATCCCCGCACTTCTCCCCTCGCTTTTAGTGAAACATTGTTGGGCTGTTGACAACAGCATATTTGTTGTGTGTGAGAGAGAGAGACACAGAGAGAGAGAGAGAGAGAGAGAGAGAGAGAGAGAGGGTTCTAATATATATTTTCTTAATGATGTTAGATCTTGGAGTACTTCGCTGGGCAAACAGCTTTTTATGATCGTGTTGTGGACATGTTGATAAACAAAATGGGAGCTTGTGGTGGGGGCCAAGCATGTGCAGGGATGTCAATTTCTCTTATCGATTGGATTCTTTACAACCAAAATATCAATCAAGCACGAAAAGCCTATAATCGGTTGGGCTACTTGAATTTCTTTTGTTTGTCAAATTGTCAATTAAAGTGTAAAAAGGCACTTAATTCTTGATAGCTGTGAAAATGTGCCATGTTGTGAGCGTAATGTGATTGTCTTTTTCATTTAGTTATGTTGTATGGGTTTTAGGCAATATATTTATCCTCCAGAAGTGTTACATTGCTGCAAAATCAGATTCCTTATGTTTTGATTTACACTTGGTTGTAGATTCCGAACTCAGACATGAGTGTCTAGATTTCTTTTACATTGAACTCCCATGTCTGCATGTGTAACGGCCGAAGAGTGCAAGCTAGAATTTCTAAGAGTTTTTGCTAAAAAGAAATTGAATGAAGTTTTCTTCATTCATCACAACTAGAGACCTTTTTTTCCTGGTACTCTATCCCAATGTGTGCCATAGTCAGTATTGATCAGTGGGCCTAAAGTCAATTCTGAACAAAACGTCAACTATGTGTTTTTAACCTGTTTTGCCCCTTTGCAAGGAGGTGGACTGATGTTGTGCAAATCTGCATGCTGCTGCTCCAAATATGCATAATTCTCCTTTGCATGATCTAGACGTATATGTAGACGAGACTGTTCTGCTTGTGGACCGTATATAAGCCTTGACGCGGCTGAAGAACATGCACATGTCCATGGGCCTGGAGCATGCCCTGAGAGATGGAGAGGGAGATAGAGTAGGGAGTAGGAGTTGACTCACTGCACACGACTTTCGTGGGGATAATCACAATGAGTGAGTGGTACCTCCCCAAGCACACACTTTATATATATTATGGATAAGGTAGTAACCCTTAAGTACAGCTAAGTACAAATGTGTACTTAGCGTACTTAAGTGTCCTACACTAAAGTACAACATAAAGTACTGTTTACATAGGGTGGCCAGTGCCTTTACCCCAACAACCTCCCACTTAAAGGCAGTGTGCCCTCAAGGAGAGAAAGAATAAAAAACAGCAAATGTATACAATGTACAAGACCAATATGCGGGCTTCAACCAATACCCATAAGAGATCTGCAGTGTGCAAACCTCTCTGCAGCTAACCCTTTGGTTAATAGATCTGCCGGATTGTCATCTGTATGCACCTTAACAAGCTGAATTTGCTTGTTCTCAAGCACCTCCCTGATGAAGTGATATTTCACATCTATGTGCTTCGTCTTTGCATGAAAGACAGGATTACGTGCCAACTGTATGGCACTCTGACTGTCACAATGCAACAATGGAATCTCCAATGGATAACCCAAATCTGCCACTAGCCGAGATAGCCATATAGCCTCCTTGCATGCCTCAGTGGCTGCAATATATTCAGCTTCTGTGGTAGACAGAGCAATGCATTGCTGCATTCTAGATACCCACGACACTGCACCTCCAGTGAAAGTGAAAACATATCCGGTAGTAGACTTCCGGGTATCAGGGTGATCGGCATAATCAGAGTCTGTATAACCCTGCACTTTTGCATCTTGACTGCCGAAACATATACACAAATCTTGTGTACCCTTCAGGTATCTCATGACACCTTTCACTGCATTCCAATGCTTCTTGCCGGGGTTTGCCATGTATCTACTAACCACTCCCACTGCAAACGCAATATCGGGCCTGGTTGCAACCATAGCATACATGAGACTGCCACACGCTGATGCATACGGAATCTTTGACATCTCAGCCCTCTCGGCATCTGTCTGAGGGCTGTCCAAAGCACTGATTTTCACATAAGGAGGCAATGGAGTACCAATACTCTTCCCCCCCTCCATGTGAAATCTCTGCAAGACCTTGCCAATGTATTCCTTCTGAGACAAGTATAGCAATCGCTTTTTCCTATTCCGAAGTATCCGCATGCCCAGTATATGGTTGGCATCACCAAGATCCTTCATATCAAAGGTTTGGTGCAATCTTTTCTTCAAGGCATTGATCTCCTTATGAGATTTTCCAGCAATCAACATATCATCCACATACAAAATGAGGATCAGTAAACTGCCATCTGAAGCTTTCTTGGTATACAAGCAGTGATCAATGTCACTTCTCCTATAACCTTGGATTCGCATGAATGTATCAAACTTATGATACCATTCTCTGGGTGCCTGCTTAAGACCATAAAGACTTTTCTTCAGTCTGCACACAAGCTTCTCCTTTCCCTTCACTGTAAAACCTTCTGGCTGCTGCATAAAAATCTCTTCATGTAAATCACCATGAAGAAATGCCGTCTTGACATCCATTTGGACCAAGTCCATATCTGCATGTGCAACCAATGCTAATACAGTTCTGAGAGTTGTCATCTTAACGACAGGAGAGAATATCTCATCAAAGTCAACACCATATTCCTGTTTGAACCCCTTGGCAACCAGTCTGGCTTTATGCCTTGGCTTTTCACCAGGTGTGACCTTAAGTCGATAAACCCATTTGCATGGCAGTACCTTCTTACCAGTAGGCAAGGATACCAATTCCCAAGTGCCATTCTTGTGAAGACTGTCCATTTCAGACTTCATAGCAAGATCCCATTGAACCTTGTCTGCCCTCTGCCTAGCCTCTCCGTAGCATGAAGGCTCTCCACAATCAGTGAGCATCAAATAATCAATGCCTGGAACAAATCTTTCTGGCTGCCGCGTTGGTCTGGTTGACCTTCTAACCCAATGACCATCGTCTTGAGCTGGCTGTCCAGCCTGTTCATCACCCAGATAAGGTGGCTGTCCCATGTCTCCTGGCTGCATTTGCATGTCAGGAAGATCACCTAACTGTGCCTCATCCATTGGGATGTCTTCTGCCATACCTGGCTGTCCATTAGGACCTGCTGCAGCATCATTTAATGGCTGGTTATGCTGCTGTTGTGGCTGATTTACAGCCTGTCTTTGTTGCCCATGATGCCTGTCATCATCAATAGTTACTTTTAAAGGTCCCTGCTGTACAACAGGTTCCTTGAACATGATGGTTTCATCAAACACGACATCATTGCTGCGTATAAGTTTTCTGTTCTTGGGATCCCAAATCCTGTAGCCCATCTCACCTTTGTCACCGTAACCTAGGAATATGCATTTAAGAGACTTTGGATCCAGTTTAGTTCTGTCTTCCCTGCGTACATGCACATACGCGACACAACCAAAGACCCGTAGGTGTTTGTAAGACGGAGGCTTACCCATCCATGCCTGTTCAGGCACACCGCCACATAGTCTCTTGTTTGGTGACCTATTAATAAGGTGCACAGCTGTCTTTACAGCTTCAGCCCAAAATGTGTGGGGCAGTGCAGCATGTGACAACATGGATCTGACTTTCTCTTGAATGGTCCTGAACATTTTTTCAGCGGTACCATTCTGTGGAGGATCATATGGTGCAGACAACACCCTTTGAATACCCTTTGCCTCACAGAATTCTTGAAACTCTTTGGACAAATACTCTCCACCATTGTCAGATCGTAAAGCTTTCAGTTTATTGCCTGTCTCATTTTCGACCAGTGCAACAAACTTAGTGAAAGCCTTGAACGTATCACTCTTCTTTTTGAGAGTGTAAACCCACACTTTGCGGGTGGCGTCATCTATGAATGACAGTATGTACTTAGAACCTCGCATCTCACACACATCTGTATGTACCAGCTCCAAGAGCTGTAATTTCTGATCTGACCTTCTCTTATGAGGTATTTGTACTTGACGACCGTAGAGACAAAATTCACATTTCTTTAAATCTGAAAATTTTAGACTCGGCAAGTAACCAAAATGAGCCAATTGCTCCATTCCCTTAATACTCATATGGCCAAGCCGGCTATGCCACAATGAAATCTTTGGCAGCTCGGCGGCATTTACATCGGAATGCGGACAATGTCCAGCATGAAGTGAATACAAAGTATCAACCTTAGGACCCTTGGCAATAGCCATTGCCCCTTTGCTGATTTTCCATTTCTGACTGCCAAAGGTGGTCTGATAACCATCGTCATCCAATAAACCTCATCCAATAAACCTGTGGAAATCAAGTTCTTCACTTCAGGGACATGCCTGACTCCTTTGAGCATTAACTGTTGGCCATTTTCAAGAACAAGCCTGACATCACCTATGCCAATGATCGAACATGCATGGTTATCACCAAGAAAGACAACTCCCTTCTGCCCTCCTGCATATCTGACAAACAGATCTCTGTAGGGTGTAACATGAAAGGAAGCACCTGAATCTATAATCCAGGAAAGCATATCTGATCCATCACCAGCATGAAGTGTATGAGCCTCCAGTGAAGAGGTGAAACATATCTCATGTTCACTGTCACTGTCACTAACATAAGTAACATGCAGCTCCTCTTTTTCCTTGCCTTTAGACTTGCCTTGAGTCTTGCCTTCTTTGGCTCTCAGGTCGTTCTTCTTTTTAAAACACTTTTTCTCAATATGTCCCTTCTTGCCGCAATAGTTGCATACAAGATCACTTTTAGAGCGGGACTTGCTCCTCTCTCTTTCTTTGTAGTTTCCACGTGTCTTGGACCTGCTGCGTGCATTCAAAGCATTCGACTTCCCAACAGCATTGTTCTTTCTATTCATCTCTTCCTGTAGAAGAGCACTCTCCACATCTGCAAATAACAGAATGGCATTTGAGTTGCTGGTAGAAGTTCTGAATGTGTTCCATGACTCAGGTAGAGAACATAGGATGAGTGTAGCTTTCAGCTCATCATCGAGCTTCAACCCCTGGTTGATCACCTGGCTGAATATGCTGTTAAACTCAATAATATGAGTGGACATAGGTGTCCCCTCCTTCATTTGAAGACCAACAAGCTTTTTCAGCCAGTAAGCTTTTCCCGTGGCACTTTTCTTGGCATAAGTATCCTCAAGACGTTTCCACATCCTCCACGCAGTAGGTTCATCCCTGATGCCTACAACCAGTGAATCAACAACTGTAAGCATAATGGTCGACATGGCCAAGTTGTCCATCTTCTCCCACTGCTCATCAGTAACGTTGGAGGGCTTAACACCCTTCTCCTTTATAGGCTTGTACTGGTCCTTCTGCATCAGCACATTGTAGCATTGTGTCCTCCATATGTCGTAGTTTTTAGCTCCTTCGAGCTTCTTTATCTGGAACAAGGACGACACGTCGCTTCCGGAACTCATGGTAAAGAAAGTGGAGTTTGTTCCTCAATGGAACCGCCTGACTCCCTGTAGTCGTGCAATTAAGCACTAGTCACTCCAAGAAAATTCTCCCGCAGCGCAAGTACGATCAAAAGTGAACTTGGTACTGTTTCAGTGGCACAAAACCAACTGAATATTTTTCTCCCACTTGCTACAGAAACAGTACAGCAAGCTGTTCCTGTCTTTTTCGCTGGCGAAAGTGCGGTACGGCTGCGTCAAATCGCTCTAGAAAAATCCCAGAACTGATATAATAAAAAAAAACAGCAGTACTTGTTGACTTTTTTTTTTTTGATAGTCAAATATGGTCAAACCTGCTGTTTGACAGTCCCGGACTGTCAAAAAACAGTAAATTTCTGATTTTTTGATGAAAGTCCCTGATTTTAGACCTCTAATGCTCCAGAAACTTCCCCCCCAACTGAATTTACAGTTTGGAAGTGAGGTGGCTCAAAAGCCCTTTGAATGCATGAAGAAAATCAGAGATTTGACCTCCAATCTGGAAAAGATTGACCTTTGACCAAACACTGTAAGTCAAATTTGCACTTTCAAAGCATAGTAGTGCTCTAGATAAGCATTTGTCACAACAATCTGCAATCTGCCTGCATCCACTGCCTGTGCGGGTGACAATCCTGACTAATGCATCTGTCTCTGCACGAGAATAAGCATACACACTGCAAGTGACAATGCATACACCGCTTCAAAATTGCATAGACCTCTGCTCAGAAAATATGCATACACACTGCAAATCTGTCAATGCATACGCTGTAACGCTTCACTGGCCAAGTGAATAACCTGCCTCAACTCTGTTTGCGGCATAAGCTAAGCCTCAGAGTTGAGTAATGCCCTGCCCCCAAGTGGAACACCTGTACATGCAATTGTGCAGTACAAGGTACAAAAGGAAAGAATGGTAGGCAGAAAGTACAATGCAAATTACAAAGTACCTGGCTATGGTTTGCCAATGGCAGAATACAATGCTGTCCAAGAATGACGCATAAACAGGGAAAATCTTTCTCAAGTGTGAGCCCAAAAAAAAAGGACTCGAGAAAGACCGCCTCAGGTATTGAAAAAAAATACAGAAGATAAAACAGTACCCCTTGGTACTTGTTCCAGTGCTGCTGTAGCTCCTCAGAATGCGTGTACGCTGTACTTCTCCCACAGAAAATGCAGATTGTTGTACTTTTTGGTTACGCTTTTCAAGGCAAGTACAAGCTGTTATTCGTTTTCCGAACAACTGTTGCTGATTGGTGCTTTTGCAAAAAAAATGTGCTCGAAGATGTTCTCAGATGTGTGCTCGCGAGGGCTTCATTCAACGGTTGTTTGTCGTAGATTTGCCCGCTCACAAGCACGAGTGCGCACCTATGCATAAGAGTAAGGCAGCTGGTCGCTGCCTGCGTGTGTATGCGTACGTTGGAGCTGGAGGCGGCCAGATTGGAGGCGTGGTCAGATCGGCAATCACCTACGACTGACTAGTGTCGGTCTGGTATAGCCGACGGCCGACTACTGTCGGCCGTGTAGTCGGCCCTGCTGTCGGTTTCTTGCTGAGAGACGCGCACACCTGCGCGCTGTGCACACGCCTGGCTGCCTGTGCTCTGGAGCTGTCGCACACACACCTGCCCGCACAGCCTGCTCGTACCTGTTCCTGCTGCCTATTAGCAGCTGTGTGCATGCATACCCAGCACACGATCGATTTTGTCGATGTTGCCGTGCTGCAGAGACACGACTCTGCAAGTCGGCTCCCTGCGAGGTATTGCCGCGTGCACACTTGCCTCGAATGCTTGCTTGCCTTGCTGTTTGCTCACAATTGTGCACTCGCTGCCTTTGCGCACTCGCTCCTGAAGACTACTCGTGCCTTCGGGCACTCACCTTGCTCGCGGCTTCTATGCTGCCCTTTGCACGCCTGCCTGCCCACGAGCTGGCGAGTAGCTATCTCGCGCGCGTTTGCTCTCTTGCAAGCACTTGCTTGCCTCAGCTCGCACCTATCTCGCGCAATGTAGCCGCATCAGCTACACGATAGACACAATGAAAAGAATCCCGCGATGAAAAAGATGCCAGCCCCTTGGCTGAGTGAGAGGGTGTGGAAGACGGGAGAGGAGGAAAGGAATCGAGCCCGTTGGCTCTGATACCAGTTGAGAGATGGAGAGGGAGATAGAGTAGGGAGTAGGAGTTGACTCACTGCACACGACTTTCGTGGGGATAATCACAATGAGTGAGTGGTACCTCCCCAAGCACACACTTTATATATATTATGGATAAGGTAGTAACCCTTAAGTACAGCTAAGTACAAATGTGTACTTAGCGTACTTAAGTGTCCTACACTAAAGTACAACATAAAGTACTGTTTACATAGGGTGGCCAGTGCCTTTACCCCAACATGCCCATGACATCCCTTCTATTGAAATTGAGTCAGGTCTTCAACCTTGTTTGAACACCTACTATACCTGAGGACTGGATATGAGACTGAATGTCTCTCCTCTAGCTGGCATGCCGTACCACAGAATATACCGTAAGACTAGAAAATTTTATATTTTCTGTTGTTCTAAAGTCCAAAAATCTACACAGAAAATCAAAGAGAAAACGAAAGAGAAGAAAAAAGAGGTAACAAAAACTTTTTAAAACAAAAGGAAGACATACTTAGCAAGCAAAGCAACTCTTATGTCGTCATCAGTGTCCAAGCATAAGCAGCTATACTGGGTTTCTAAAGACCCGCGGAGTCTCTTGGGCAAACCCAGTGCTTACTAAAATACTTAAAATAGACAAAGAGAAAGAAAATAAGAAATAAAGAAGAAAGGAAGAAGGTGATAAGCAAAAACAAACACAGAGATCCCTACAATGTTGGAAAGGTCACTTCCCCATCTGTAAGCCCCCATATGAGGAGGGCATGGGGGAGGGAGACCTAGGGAAACAAGACATGCCCAAAGGGAAAAGCTTGGAGAGGGGGTTGCCACATGGGCAACACCTCACAGCAAGGAAAAGACACATGGAGGGGCTGCCACATGGGCAGCAAACAGGCTGCCATGTGGGCAGCATATTCATGGACTTACCTGGAAGAGAAGGCACCCTCTGCAGGGCAGAACAAAGGCGGAATTGCCATATGACTGTCCACGACTGGAGCAGGCCAGATTGCGCAGGGTTTCCAGAAGCTATGCGCTGCGAACAGATGGTGCTGATGTCAGCGGCCGTATGGCTCAGTACGGCGCTGCACACGTGACTGGAGAGATCCTGGCAGAGGGCAGGAGCACATTGCGCAGCATGGCAGGGCAAGGGCGCCTGCAAGAAGGGCCTGTTGATGGCGGAACAGTCGCAGCCATCCAGCCCTAGAAGGACCCAAGGGTAGGGCCCTATATGGGCTGCCCTTAGGGCCTGGCAGAAGCCCAAGAGAGCCGCCCCAGGTTGGCCAATCAAGGGCTTCCTGGAGGTCGGTTTACAGACTACAAAGTCGGGTAGGGAGGGGCAGTCTGGTCGGCCCATATTTTCCTACCAGGTCGGTTTTTGCCAGCCCCCTTGGGGCCTATATAAAGAGGCCATTGGGCCTCATTCATTCATCACTTGGAGCAGCCCTCAGGACAGCAGACAGGAGCAGCAAAGGGGGAGCTTTAGGCCTACATTCAGGAGGACAAGGTGCCCGAGGAGAAGCTGCAGACTGAGCTAGATTGGCAGCCCACCTAGGCTGGCTTCCGGACAGCAAGGTGGAAGGGATCTAGAAAGAGAGTCTACATATGCTCGAGGTGGAGCACGCGGACTTAGAGATCGAGAAGTGCCAGACTTGTAGTAGAGGGACCTTTTGGTATTGTATCCTATCCTAGTTTCTGGACGGACGGAAATATAAAGTGCTGCTTCTATATTTGTCTCTGAGCATTGTCTATTTACTGGCTTGCACATCTATGCACATAAGTTAAGAAGTTTGTGATTCCACACCCCACATGCACACTGTGTGAGCTCTTGGGCAATACTATGAGTCTTCCACTGTGCATACCCTCTGTTGGGTCATTTCTAACTTACAACTCAGCCTCTCTCTCTTGCATCTCGAGAAGCGCAGGCAGCACAGACACAGTTTTTAGATACCCTTGCTTCTATGCTCAAGGTGCTTTCCGCCAGATGGGACAGGAGTTCAGCCAGCAGCTTACCATGGCCATGGTTATGCAGTATACGGCTCTTGCCCAGATGGGACAGCAGCTCGAGCAACAGATTGGCCAGGCTATGCAGGGCAAGGGCAAACAGCCCGCACCCCAGCAAGGGGACCACTTAGACACTCAGGATGTTTTTTCTGCTCCATGCAAGGGTTTTATGGCAGATGCCCGCCGTGCCTATGAGCATCAATCTTATGGACCGTTGCAGGTACCCCAGCATGGGGATTATTTGGACTTAGATGATGCATTTTCTGTGCCTCTGAGCACCTTCTTGCAGGATGTGGAGCCATCTAGTTTTCTGCATCTATGTAGGCTGAGCCGTCTCTTTTGGGCCGACCCGTTGGTATACATCCGGTTAGTGCTCCTTTCACCGTAGCAACGAGTATGCCTGGAGCTGGTTTTGCTTTAAATGGCAGCCCACACCCCTGGGAGAAAGAAAGAAAAGAAAGTTTATTAAAGTATTTGGAAGACCGATGGGTCTATGAGACTGTGAAAAACTTGGTACAAATAAGCTGTGGGGGTGGAGCTACTAAACGAGCATCTACGCCAATGTAGAATGCAGAATGCAAAAATGCAAAATGATAGTACTAAGTACAACATAGTCATGCCAGTGGTCGACTACAGATCAACATCATCATCATCATCATCATTGCCATCACGAAATTAGGGTGGATAAGGCGACAATGGAGGCATGAAATCGGCGATAGAGTGCTGTCGGCTACTCACAGGTGTGGCTATGTGACGTCTCCTAGTCATAGCTCTATGTCTAACAAGGGCCACAGTAACCCCTGTCGGTCGGGCTCCAACTCTGAACAGAGAGGGGATGGCTCCAAGTGTGATCTGCGCGTCAATCCTCTGTCTGAGCTATCGGGTCATTGGCTTTGGATCGCGATCATGTCGAAGCCTCGTCTCGCAATTGTCCATGTGATCAGGCAGAAAGAACTCCGTGATAGAGCTCTGAGAAGGGTCTGTTAAGGAATAAGTTTGCTTCTGTCTCCGTGATCGAAGTATCCTCTTGTGGTGCCTGACTACCTCATGGATGAAGCCCACCAAGCATCTTTGGTTTGGGTAGGAGAGGAACCGGGACAAAACTCCAAGACTATCTCCGAACAGGCAGTAGAAATGCCCTCGGATCTCATAGTAAACAGGGCACTTGAAGATGAAGTGCTCCTCTGTCTCAACCTCCTGCATGTCACATAATGTGCAATACGAAGTCTATGTGAAGAGACCTGGAACTACCCAATAGAGATCCTCAATGAGTGGGGTAGGTGGATCTGCGTATATCTTGGTGGGTCGATGAAACCCTCCTTTGTGATGTGCAAGCAGTGATCTCTGTAGAAGCTGAGCTTCACTGGGAGCTCTCTCGGCCCCAACTAGGTCCGGAATGTATGTAGTTGCAAGAGATCCTCACGGATTACCTGGTTGACCTCGTGTGACAGGAGGGGAGAAAACAGAGCATCCATACTGTACTGGAAGGGAGGGAGTCTATCCGTGTGGAGCCCTAGTCGCTCAAACCATCTCTCAGTGCGTGCATACCAACATCTCTGGTCCCCCTTGCTTAAAGTGCCATAGAGGAGGACAAAGCTAGCCAAGGTAGTCTGCTGCGCCCAGAAGTGTAATCCCTGTATACACTCCTTGACTCGGTGCAGATACGTGATGACCTGAAATGCAACATCTAGCTGTAATAGGGATGACCCAAACTCAGCCTGAATGATCCACACGAGCCCACTCTGTATTCGACAAGTCTGGCTCCCAACAAGGGCTCCCATACATCCCTGCTGGGTGGACCAAGGAGTCAAAGAGCAACCCCTTGGTCTGTGGATCTTGAAAGTGCAAGCGGAAGCACTATCTCTCTAGTCTGGCCAGTGAAGCGTATCCCCTACCGAGGCAGGCCTACATCGTGGGTCTCATAGTGAAGATGGGTCTGGAGAAGACAACCCCCAGGTCAGTCCTCTTCTCAGCCCTTTGGCATGCCATCATTTTGGAAGATGCATTTGGCAGAGAGACCAAGCGAGGGATTCATGCACCTATCGCTTTGCGAGTGAGCACATATAGCCAGTGCATCAGATAGCAGCAACTACTACGCAGCAGGGGGTTAGTGGTGGGCAGCAGGTCACTTTTGATGAGTTGCTGGCAGGTTCTTTGCATTCATATAAGGCCCTAACTGAGGCCATCAAACTTGAGATTCTCCCATTATGTGAACCTCAAGCATGATGATGCCTGCACTTCTAGAAGCTACACACGCAGGAATTATGTAGCGGCTAGCCAAGGATGTCAAGGACAAACTCACAGTGCATAAGTTCAAAGGGGACACTGGCACACCTAATGAACTAGAGGAGTGGCTTATGAAGGTGTAGATTATTTTCGCTTATACCCAAAGCAAGATGAGGACTGCATAATCTTTGCGGGTATGCACATGCAGGACTATTCACATACTTGGTGGCGGTATACGAGGGATTCACCTCAAAGGCCAACCACAGAGGGGTTTTCAAAGAAATGATGGTTACTACCTTCGTATCCCCACTCATCTTGATTCTATGCATTGTCATGGACTGGTACAATCCAAGAGTACTTGCAACACACTTGGAGACTTTCCTTGTTTTTACATGATGTATCTAAGAAAGGGATGTTGCGACGTTTCATCCAGGGATTGAGTCCTTTTCTGGCTGCAGATGTGAAGGCACATAACCCTCAAACAATTGAGCGCGCAGCCCAATTTGCAGAGGTGTTTGAGCCCAAATATGCCAGCAAGTATAAGATGGCAGCAGGCAGCGCATATAGGACTGCAAATGAGGCTAAGAAGAAGCCCTAAGGGATGAGAAGTGGACTCCTGAGCATCGGGACGTTAGCAAAATGCGTAACAGTGGTGCTGCAAAACTCAGCATGATTATTGAGATATCAGATGATGAGGTTTTAATGGATGCTTCTGAGACCCTGGATGCCACTCATGATGAGTCAGAGGGTGCACATGACGTGGAAGAAGCTCCGGATACTGGAGCCACGAAGGGGGCTGATATCCCCTTTGATCCCAGTGGTGCTATTGAACATAATATGCATGGTATACAATCCAATAATACTCAGCCCACATGTGGCATGCAAGGCCGTTGGCCTACAGTCTTTAATGTGGGGCATCATGTTGCTATGCCTTTTCATGTGCAAGAGGATGCAAATGGAAATGCTCCTGTGGATGAGGAGGATATCTATTGGGATGCGCAGCAAAGAATTTATGCTATCTCTTTTCATGCCTTGATGGGTGCCAAAAGTGTTGAAACTATCAGATTGAAAGGGCAAATTAATGGCAGGACTATTCACATGCTTGTGGACAGTAGTAGCACTCATAGTTTCATCAATTTGAAAACCTTATAGAAGGTGGGACTGAATGCTACTGGGCTGAGAGTAGAGGTGGCAAATGGACAGCACTTGGTCAGTAAATTTTGTTGCCAAGATACAAGGATCAAGCTCTCTGAGGATTATGAATTTACAGGGGATCTCTTGGCACTGGATATGGGCCCAATAGATGTTGTGCTGGGCTGTGATTGGTTAAAAATGTTGGGTAAAATCAGCATGGATTTAAATGCCTTATCACTTAGCTTTGTCCACAAGGGTAGAACTGTAGCATTGCATGGCATTGCCACTCCTAAATTGCAGGTCATTTCAGCAAGGCAGTTGGCGAGAGAGCTTAGGAAGGAGCATGTCCTCTATGCATTTAATGTGTCAGTATCTCAGGGGGATAGCATTCCCCGTGTTGAGGATTGTGATATGCAGCAGTTGCTCTCAGAGTTTGCTGATGTGCCATCCCAATTGCCTCCCAAGAGGGATGTGGATCATGCCATTGTTCTAGAGCCTGGCGGTAAGCCCATAAACAAAGCCTTGTATTGTCTTTCTAAGGTTGAGCGAGAGGAAGTGGCCGTACAGGTGCGGGAATTGCTTGAGAAGAACTTCATCTCTCATAGCACTTCGTCTTTTGCCTCCCCGGCGCTTCTAGTGAAGAAGAAAGATGGTCGTATTGCATGTGCATTGATTATAAGGATCTGAAACAAGGCCACTATCAAGAACAGGTTTCCAATCCCTAGGATAGATGACCTATTGGATGAACTCAAGGGTGCTTAGTTTTTCACGAAGATAGATTTGAGGTCTGGTTTTACCAATTAGGGTGAAAGAAGGAGATGAGCTCAAGACAACCTTCCACACAGAACGGGGCTTGTATGAATTCAAGGTGATGCCTTTTGGATTGACTAATGCACCAGCCACCTTTCAAGTGCTGATGAACAAGATATTGCAGCCACTTCTTTTCAGATGTGTGCTAGTTTTCTTTGATGATATCCTCATTTACAACGACAGACAGACATGAGCACATTAAGCATGTGAACCAGGTGTTGGAAATTTTGAGGATGCATCAGCTTTATGCAAAATCCAGCAAATGCACTTTTATGGCAAAGGAGGTTGAGTACTTGGGGCATATTGTGAGTAGACATGGCATCGGGTGGATCCCGCAAAGGTGAAATGCCTCCACATGTAGAAGTTCATCTGTTATTTCATGTCAGTAGTGTTGGGGGCTGGAGATAGTCTTGTTTCGCTAATGTACTTGGATGCTAATGTTCGGATTAGTGGACTTAATCCAACAGGGTTAGGTTTAAGGGAAGCAAGCTAACGTGGGACTAGAGGACTTGAATATTAGCAAAGGGCCATTTGGCTATATTTAGCTAAGACACTTTCCATAAGGCGACATGTTGGGAATCTGAACTTTAGCCCACATGCTCAGGGTTGGCTGGGAGGTGAGTGCGGATCTTTATTATGTTTTGCTGATTGTGTTTGGGGTTAGATCCTAGTGGGGATGCAATACCCACACCAACAACACCCAACTCCTTTTTAGAAATCACCTCTCCTTGCAATACTTGGTGTGTACTCCACGATCCACTCTGAGGGTGAATAGCAATCTACCCGTACTAGGCATGTCTGTGGAAAAGGTCAGCTCGCACTTCTCGTTTTCATACTTGACCACATCGCACATAGTACTCCTATGGACGACAGCATATGGTCTCTAAAAGGCCGGTTGAAAGTCTATAGACACCACACTTCATCCTCTATTGTTGAGAAGAGGAAAACCCAAGTCGAGTGGACATTGCTGTCCAAGGCCCCTTGCAAACCCCCTTTCTCTGGTTGAACACAAATGATTGAAATCTTTAGACTATGGGAGTAGTTGAGGCAAACATCCATGTAGTCCCACGACCCAATCCTCCATAACTCCTCATATAAGGGTTGTCCTTTGCAATGGCACTGCGTGCTGACATCGAAGAGGAGGAAGCCAAATAGGGGGAGGTTATAGGGAGCATCCCTAGCCTACTTTGCTCTAGCAACCAGATAGAGGAGACCGTAGGGGGGTTGTAAGGGTGGGGGATTGGCAGGTTCGAGGGGAACAGGTGGAAGACGGGGGCTAGGAGGAAGCAGGAGGGGGAAGGGGAAAGAGGAGGCTGTAGTAAAAGGGGGGTGGGGGAGGAGAGTGAGGTTCTTGGCAAGGCATTCTAGGAGGACCAGTGTCGGAATCAACCTTGGACTCGGAAGTGGGATGGGAGAGATGGATATGGATGAGAGGGTGCTACAGAAGGGGGTATTGCTGCTGTTGGTGCCTCTGTCGCACCCTATCGGAACCTCTATCTCCACCTTCTCTAGTGCAGAGATGCACGTTTGGGGGCTGGAAGAAATAGTGGATTGCTGCACCTAGGAAGAGTTGCTGAAGTGGCAAAAGCCGCATCCAACGGCACCTCGCGAACGTAATTGCCGAGTCGCATGCACAACCCAGCATCTCTTAGACTTCATCCACCTAGATGCGTGCTCCATTTTCTCCCTCTCAAGCCTCATCAAGGTATGGTTCCCAGAAGGCTGTCTCACCCATAGATGTTACTTTGATAAGGAATAAAAAAATCTTTCGTATGTGGATCCTACAATGTGCATGGAAGCACAGGTGCTCTAACCTTGCAAGGGAGGTGCATCCTTGGTAAGTCATCCCAGGTCATTGTCTTCATGGAGAAGATATGCCTTCAAAACATCATCCCCATGTAAAGTTCAGATGAGGCTATCTTAATTTGCTCTCCTGCTGTATGCAAAAATTTCCTGCTGTAAAAACTGCTGCTGCTCCCCGCTCCTCCTGCTGCCCTCCTTCTTCCTGCTCCCCTCCTTGCTGCCCCCTTCCTCCCCTCCTTGCTGCCTCCTCCCTCCCCTCCCCCCTACTTGCTGCTCTCCCCGCCTCCCCCCCCGACTCCCCTCCCTCTCTCCCCTTCTCTACCTCCCGCGCTGCTGCAGCCCCCCCCCACGCTGCTGCCAGCTCCTCCCCCGCGCGCTGCCTCCTCTACCTGCTGCTCCCCCCGCCTCCCCTCCCCCTCTCCCCTTCTCTACCTCCCGCACTGCTGCAGCCCCGCCCCCCCCCCCCCGCACTGCTGCACAGCCCCCCCTGCCCCCCCGCGGCCCCCCCCCCCCCCCACCCCCACCCCCCTCCACTCCTCCTCTCCTCTATCCTCCCCTCCTTTCCCTTTCTCCTCTCCTCTTGCTGCCCCCCCTTCTCCTTGCTGACGACTCCTCTCCTTGCTCATTCCTCTCTCTCCCACCTTCCTTTCACCCTCTCCCTTCATCTGGAGTACCCCTATTCTCTTTTAGGGGTCTCCTGGGCTTCAGGAAAGCGGACGGAGTTCTTTTTTGTGTTTGAATCGGCCTATCCCACCTCGATTGACGAATGGGTTCCCATTCAGTCAATCCGTTACCGCACACACCGGCTGCGAGAACCGTCGCTTTCTCAAAAGACGAGCTGCAGCAGTTGCAAAAGGATTTGGAGCATGAGTGTTCCAAGACTCTCTTTGCACGCATCCATGGCTCCCACCCCTCCAGGTTACAAGCTAGAGATTGGATGCTTGCGGCGCTTCCGTAGGAGCTCGCCCCCCACCTTAAGGATGTTCATTTGTTGGGACGAGGTTTCTTTCAGGTGTGCCTAGAATCCCCGGACGTCACGAGAGACCTGCTACAGGCCGGGTTTCTATTTCTAGGCTACAGGAGGATTTTTTTGTTTCCCTTTCAACTGGGCTTTGACCCAGTTGAAGAGGACAAGCAGGGAGTTTTTGTTTTCATCAGGTTCCCTGGTCTTCCCTCAGTTTATCACCGGCTTGAGCAGTAGAGGTTGGATTCCCTCCAGAGTCCCCCATTGGGATAGCTTCTTCATCACCGCATATTTGCGTAGGAATTTTTGGAGGCGGCTTTGAAAATCCCTCAGAAATAGAAAGATCACTCTTTTCTTTTGGCTTTCTATTCGTGGAGGGATTGCAGTGAACCTGTGGAGATCACGATTTGGGGCTGATCCCACTTGCCCTCGCTGTCATTCTACAGAGGAGTCAGTGCGACATTGCCTTTGGGACTGCAATCAAGCGAGGACTGTTTGGAAAGGAGTTGCTCGGATACTCAGCACTTTTCATACTTCCCCTTTCTTCGTGACTTGGGGCACGGTCGCATGGTTATCCCTTACTAGGCCCCAGGTGTTTTATGAGGGTGAGCCTTCTTCTTGGGCACTCTCAATCCGCCGACATGTAATAGAGCCCTGCTCTCTTCAGGATGTACCACATATTCCTTTCAGAGCTTCACATGTTTCAGTGGACACCTCTTGGGAGATTTTGGCTAGCATATCCTCTTGGCACATTTGGAGAGCCAGATGCACAGAGGCCTTGGATGACACCCAGATACACCTATCACAGGTGTTCACGGGTATTTGGAGTGACACGGTTCACACTTTGATAGCCATATGGGCTAGCATGCAGGGCCCTTCACGGGCAGCCTCTTCTAGGAGGACTGTATTTCTTCGAGTTTGGAGGGGTTCTCCCTTTTTTCTCGGAGGTTGCTACCGGATTGAGATGGCACTATCAGCCCCAATCCTTTCTTTTTGGCTCTTGAGCTTTTCATGCATTGCATGGTGTATTCCGTATTCCCGTATGGAGCTTGCTCTAACGGTTTTCTTTAATACTTAATAGAAGTCTCTTTTTTGCAAAAAAATTCCTGCTGTCTCTTGGAAGTGTTAAATTTCATTTCATAACCTTGTGTTTTACACAAGTTGACCCTCTAAGCTAGTGCACTGATCATAGAAATCTTGTAGGGCATGCAAATGCTACGTGATACGAGGACAACATTATCTACATAAAACGAAATCACACCGTTGTGACAGCTCATTGATGTAGAACGAAAGAAAGTTTAGTAAAGTCTACTAAAGACCGATGGGTCTATGAGACTGATAGAAAACCTGATACAATGAGCAAAAGGGTGGAGCTACTAAGCGAGCATCCTAACCCATGCTAGAAAATTGTTTAGACATAGTCAATGCCATCATCATATATATTGCCATAGTCATCATACACAAGATGCATTCTAATCTCAGAGCCCACTGGTTCCTGTATGTCATGCAAATGCTACGTGATTCTATCCACATATTGGATATCAAATTTCCTATTTTTAGAAAATGGCATCAGCAAGCTTTGAAATAGGGTGACTTTGCACCAAAGCAAGATTCACATCTGTTTCTGCTGATGAAGCACATTCAAATGATAGCTCAAATGCAATATACATTGCGCCCCTAAACAAACATCAAGGCCAGACGGAAGTTTTGCATTGCTCTATTCAGCATGCTTCCTGCTATTTAGGATTGCCTCCATTTTTCGACTTGGCCATTCCCATAGAGAAAAGAAGCTCTTGCTAAGCCATGTTTTTAGCAATCCACCAACAGATATGAAAACATTTGGAAATGAAACTAGGAAAGAAATTGAATACCCATTTTCTAGTACCACACTGCCCTCTGTGGCTCACACTTTTTAGACCTTGCAATAGTTACTGTCTAAGGACAAGTAAGAAAAGCTCCTTTCCACAACCCTTCTAGGGGTCAAAGACAGGATAAGTTACCAAGCCTTGTCATGGAGACAGGGATGATGCCTTTGGAGCTTTTACCATTAAAATTACTTCTTGCTAGGATGCCAGGCCATGGACTTAACATGAACCTAAGAGGCATCTCATAGGCCAGTAAAAGAACAGTCAGCCAATACAAATAGCACATTAGCCGAGCGAAAAAGCGCAGTGCAACATCATCTTACCAAGAGAGACTTGCTTAAAGGACAAAAGTCCGTTAGAATTAGTCTCTAGGCAACTCCGTGCAGCAGCAATATGGACTAAGGACACCTCCGTTTGTTTATTTTGCTCCCATTCTTTATACAGGTTTACCTTTCGTCTCTTTCTTGAAAGAACCTTCCCCCCATCCCTCTCTCTCTGTCTCTCTCTCCCTCTTGCACACACAAAATGCCCCCGCCCCCCCCCCCTTTCCCCCTTTTCTCCGCTGTGTCGCCAAACACAAGAAAAGAAAAGGAAAGGGAAAAGAAAAAGAAAAAGAAAAAGACAAGTTTTTCAACAGTCATTTGTAATATTGTGTATGTCCTAGCCAATTTTGATGTGGTGCAGGTTTCTGGCACTCCCTGGTCCAAGCATAGACCTGTACAAACATTGCATAAGCATTGAAGCCCGGATGGTAGCAATGAAGTGCGAAGACACTGTGGAGCATGTGCGGAGACTTTTTCGATCAGCCGTAGATGTTTATAGTCAAGATGCAGGATTATGGTTAGAATATTGCGCCCAAGAAAGGAAGGTAAGGTGCTCATAGGTTATGCCTTAGCGTGATATCAACTGTATAAGTTCAGTTTCAAATTGTGAGGCAATTAATTGTGCATTTATGCTCTAGATGCTTTTCTAGAGTGAATACCTCTGAACCTTGTATTGAAGCTATGGTCATTCTAAATCACACAGGTTGGCAATCTTGAAGCAGCAAGTGCTGTTTACTGGTCTGCAAAGAAGACATTGAATGACCCTTCATCATTCATTGAGGGTCACCATCATTTATTGTCTGCTTATTAGCAATTTTCTTTCTTTGTGATGGAGATGTGCCACATCAGCATGCCATATGCCTGCATCAAAGGTCGAGATGGACTAGTCATTTGAAAGGAAGCAAGTAAATTTTTGTAGACATTTTTCAAGTTTTCGGGGCGGCATATCAGTTTGTCTCATTCAAACAAAGCATGGGTGGGAAATCGGGAGATAATGTTGAGGTAGAGTTCAAATCTGCCATTATCTTGAAATATGTAGATCCGAGAGGGCATGGATGTCTTTTAGAGACAAACAAATCCAGTGAGTCCTGACTGTTCACGTGAGTTCGGATCCCTGAGGATTGGCAACAATAAGAATATTGTCACTCAGATGTACTCGTATCAAGTATAATCATGCATGGAAAACGGGTTTTTGATTGAACAGCCTTTCTTAGACTGTCATCTGACTGTACGACCAACTGGCAAGGTTGATTTGTTGAGGAGGCTTCCTTTGATTGATGCAGACAGGAGCCAAGGCTATGCTCTTTGGGGTTCAACGTTGAGTTCACACTTTTTGCCTATGTGCCTGATCTCCTTGTGCCCATGCTCACTTGACACTATCAAAGTTTGATAGTATGCTCTGACCTTGCAATCTCCCATCCTCCTCCTCCTCCTCCCCCTCTTTACCCTACAAGATTTGCAAATCCTTTTGCAGGTTCTTTATTGTTTTGGAAAGCTGCATATAATATGCTCTAACCTTGCGATCTCCTATCCTCCTCCCTCCTCCTCCTCCCTCTCCTCCTCCTCGCTCTTTAGGATTTGCAAATTCTTATGCGAGTTCTTTAATTATTTGGGAAAGCTCCAAGATTGTTTATTAATTTTAGCAAATCCAAATTGCTCCCATTCAAAGCTTTGGATTTGCCAATACACCATATATTGTTGCTTGGACAAACTCTTTCACAAGTAACATTGTTAGGCAACTAGGATATATGTTGGTGTGGAATGTATCTTGTAGTGATGCTACATCATGTTAGGCATCTATGATATCCATTCGGGTGGATTGTATCTTGTAGTAGTAACAATGCACATTGGATCCTTCAAAAGATTTTTAAGAAATTGGAAGATTGTCAATCACCTAGCTCATCTTTACATATGTAAGATTTAGGATAGTACAGTCCATCCTTATGGTGGCTGATGTACACTTTTTCTCACCTTTTATAATATGCACAAAGAAATAGGTCACTATCTCTATGTTTGAAATTGTGAAAGTATATGGAAAATGAGATATTGTAAGAAGGCTCTTATGCTTTTGAAATGTGAACGAATTTGTTCACCAAAGATCCTTGTAGGGTTGAATGTTCTCAACTTTCATTATCATGTATCAGCCAAACCAAAGAGCTCTGTTTTCCACCTTTTGTCCCAATAATTAGCCTTGATAGTAATGCTTGTAGCTATGCGTACTGTTCTTTCAACAAAATCTTTGTGAGGTGGTAATTTACACATTGGGATTTACTCCTTAGACAAGTGCAAGCTCTCCAATAATTGCATTGGCCTCCAAGACCCATATATATTGATAACTCCTTGCGATTGGAGAGCATTCATTGGAGTGGAGTTTTTTGGAACCTTTGGTAGTTTAGAAGCCTTAAAAAGCTTATTATCTTTCCACCCTAAAGGCATCCTTTCAATTTGGAATGTCAATTCGCAGGATCGAAGAGTTGTTACTTCCCTTGAGCATAGAGGATATGGAGTTTAGGAATTCATTACAAGCATACCTAGCACAAAATTGCAACATTATTTCAGTAATCTCTAGTGGTTTTCTTCTTTTCAAGAGAGTCAACTGTCAAATTGGATGTTATAGAGAGAGGTGCTTGCTTTTCCAAAGTCCCACTCACAAAACCAATTGATTATCGCTCACACGTGGATTGATCCCCATTAAAAAAAGCTCTAACATATGGAGAATTTGATCATCTGGTGGAAACAAATGTTGCAAAAATTTTGGCAAAATAACTCTCTTAAAGCAATGACTTTCCTCGAGAGGTTTGGTTGGAGTGCTACGTATTGGGAAAACTCTAGCCAAACAAAGAATAAATCCTTGATGCACATGTCACAATGAGATTGTGTCTCATTTACTATGGACTTGTTTGCATACGAGAGATTTCTTACATAGCAACTTAAACAGGTAAAAAACCCTAATCAACCAAGCAATGATATCTCACAATAAATAGGCCATTTTTATAATACACGTTACTCTATCTCCACCTCACACATACATGTGTGTGCGTGTAGGTATGCATCCATGCATGCATGTGTGTGTATGCATGTGCAAGTATGTGTGCATGTATGTGCATGTGCATGTGCGTGCGTGTGAGTGTGCATGAGTGCATGTGGCATGCATGTGTGCATCTATGTGCATGCATGCGTGCGTGCGTGTGTGCATGTGTGTGTGTGTATGTAGAAGACATTACAACACCCCTTTCAATAGTGAAGAGAAGACAATTTAGAGTAGGAATGAGAAATGTTCTATAGATAAACTTTAAAATAAATAAAAAAACCACTATAAATAAAGTAGCATCACTAGAGGGTGAACATTTTTTTATGAAAAAAGGAAATGTGAGCAGTTGAGCTTTAATAAGTCGTCGGCAATATCATTTTTATTGAAGAGGAGAATCTGCCTACCTGCCACCATCCAATAAGGAAAACATGATGAGAACTAGCTAAACCTCAATTGGGAAGACAGGTGTCATAAACACCCCTCCCTTGTTATCAGGAGCACAATAAAACTAGTTGCTCACACTACAAACTTATAAAGCTAAATTTAAAAATCATGCTTTAAATGTAAAATGAATTGGGGTGTGTTGAAGGGACGGTGAATAAATGGTTATGTAATGAAGAAAATTCTTAATGCATTTGGAATGAGGGTATAGAAGGAGAAAGGGGAGAACTTTAAAAATTAGAGCATTAAATGTACCATTAAGACTTGGAGCATAAGGAGGGAGAAATTAAAAGAAAGAGGAGGGGAAGACTTTAAGGTTTTAGATCTAACGAATAGGTAAAGAAGGTAAGGTTGGGGGGTCAGGTTTGAGAGAGATTAATGGGAAATAATTTTCTAAATTTTTGAGAGGTTGAAAAATAGAGAAGTTTGAACTAAGAGGGGGTTGGGGAGGGGGGTAACGAGTAAAAAAATCTTGGAAAAATAAGTATAGGAGATTGAAAAAAAGGAGGGGGGGTGAGCCACAGAACTATATATGAATTTGGTTTAGAAGGGATAATTTAAGAGGGGGGAATTTTATGTAGAGGAAGGGGGACGGGAAAAGGGGGGGGAGGGGGTAGAATCGGGGTCAGATAAAACTATTTGAGAGGGTGGAAAATAGATGTAAATATATAGAAAGGTATCATTTTGAGAAGGAGGGATTTAGATATGAGTATTGAGAAAAAGGGGGGAAGGGGATTTAGGTATAAGTATTGAGAAGGGGGGATTTAGATATAAGTATTGAGAAAGGGGGAAAGGGGAGGAATTAGAAATCAGTATGGAGAAAGGGAGGGGGGGTTCGAGATAAAGAAGTAATAAGAAGGAACCTATGAGTAATGAAGGAGTTGAGGATTGTGTGTAAGTCCGCATATTCTACGTAGAGCTCGAGGGAGAGCACAGCAGTTGAGGGACCAGGGTGGCAGAGGTATGTGCCGTGCAAATGGAGATGTCGGGAGTGGATAGTTTGTACGTGTGAGGGCAGAAGGAGAAGCTTGGCAAACAATAGCTGAGGTAGGAAGAAGTGCCGACAGGTTGGACGAGGAGTGAAGGGGAGTCATGAGAAGAGAGAGCAAGACAGCTGACAGTGAGGCTAAGGACAGGGAAACCGAGTGTAGAGGCAGTGACCATAGTATATTATTGAAGGGTGAAGGAATGAGTGAGACGAGGAGCGGGTTTCTTATAGGAAGCTTGGTTAGTCAGGAAGCGAATTGGTTGAAGGGGGGCGCAAGACGGAAAAGTAATTGAATCGTTAGAGTTAGAGTTAGCGAAGGGAAGGGATTAGTCGGGGGGTTAGTTTGGGTTGGGTTAGGGAAGTGTTAATGTTAAGTGGAGTAAAGTTAAGGGAGAAAATAAGAGAATTAGGGGAAAATAAGAGAATTAGGAAAATAAAGAGAATGAGGGGAAAAAAGGTTAGCAAAAAAAGTAGGAGAATATTTAGGAAATATTATTTAAGGATAAATAGGCAAAAATAAGGATAAAACTAGGGAAATTTTAGATAAAACTGAAAAAAGGGAAATTTTAGAAAATGTTAAGGAAAAATAAGGGCGAAAATAAGGATAAAACTAGGACAAAGTTGGAGTAATTTAGGAATAAAAATAGTGAGAAATTTGAGATAATTTAGGGGTAATTAGAAATTAGGAAAAAGGTCGGTAACCCAAACATGAATAGAAGGAGAGTCAGGGGTCGAGTAGGTCAAGTTTTGCTTGGGAGTCGGGTTTTATTGGGAGTAGTTTAGATAAAAGAGTCAAATAAAGGAAAAATAGTAAGAAATTAGGAGAAAATTTTAGGAAATAATAGTAATAAAAATAGGGGGAAATACAAAAAATATAAAAAATTAGGAAAAAATGTTGGAAAAGATATGGAGAAAATTAGGTAAAAAATAAGAAAAAATTGGAGGAAAATAGGAAAAAGTAGGGAAAATTTAGAGGGAGAAAATAAGGGAACTTAGAGGGAGGGATATCTGGAAAATTTTAGGAAAATGAGGGTAAACAAGGAAAAAGTAGGTAAACAAGGAATTTAGGAGAAAGAGAGGGGAGACGAGTAGAGAAAGAGTGAGGGAACAATTTTGGAGAGAGAGAGAGAGAGAGAGAGAGAGAGAGAGAGAGTGGGGGGAAGATAGTTTAAACATGTTTTCAAAGGATAATAAAGGGAAGAAAAGTAATTAGTATGGTCAAAAGGAAAAAGGGATAGTAAGTGAGTGTGTGTGTGTGTGTGTGTGTGTGTGTGTGTGTGTGTGTGTGTGTGTGAGAGAGAGAGAGAGAGGGAGGGAGGGAGGGAGGGAGGGAGAGAGTATAACAATGGTAGACACGTCCACATGCACATTTGCACTTGTGAGATAAGTGTAAGGTGAGAAGCTAGCTAGTGGCACAATACAATGAAATATTATTGAAAGGGAAGAGTCTAGTGAAATACCGTGCAAATGTACATGCGCACACACACACATAAGATGGGTGGAAGGCGAGAAACCAACTAACCAACTATTGGCACAATGGCAAAAGATTAAGCGAAAGAGTATATGGTGAAAGATTGTAATGAGTAAGAGTAAAGGCCATCATCATGATGTAGAAATTTTGCTTAATTCCTTCACCCACACTGTGTAGATATCCAAGTCAACCCAAGGTGTAGACAATTCATAGAAACCTTGATGTCCAATTCTATGACTAAGATTGAGGTTAATGGGTTTATCACTAATCTCTTTTCTTTAAAGAGGTTCATAATTCCCGTTCCCCCCCATTTTTTCGGCTATTGTAGATGATGTTGTGGGTTGGATATTTCAAGATAAAGTTGAATGCAGAGAGGTGGCATTTGACTGTATTGGAATCAATCAACTTGTATAAAACATTAAGTCAGACAATCATCTCAACACGCCAAAAGTAGTTTTCCTCAATTTAGATGGGCAATATTCTCAATCATTTAATAAAAGGAAAAACTAGTCATAAACAACCAAGGAAAAGGATATTGTTTTCAACCTTCCCTATGCTTCTTTCAGATTCATTCAAAGGACCTTTAATAGTTTTACAATATGTCTGGATATTATTTGCAAAGGCCATTGAGACACAAATATTGGTTTTGCGATATTGTATCACAAGAGAGGGAACATATATATCTCATGGAATATTGTATCACAGGAGAAGAGACTAGAAAGTCTAGCACAAATTTAATCAAAAAAAGTCAAGCTAATTACCATTCAAAAAGCTCTAGACAATGGATAGCACACACACATGTACACAAGGTAGAATCTTTTTCACAATGTGGCAGAATGAATAGCAATAAACTTCATCAAACATCAATGGACTATTGTTCCAAGGAAGCTTACGATCTTCCAACGTTTGTTGAACATGCACAAGTTCCCATTGTTTAGAAATGCCTAGTGAGGAGAGCCAAAGCATGTCAAAGGATATTCCATTTTTGGATAGCCATCCATCACCATTTTGTCTAATAAATCCATGCAATCAAGATTCATTACTAGTTTGCACAAATCTAAAAACAAACACATGATCAACACTTTTTCCCAATTTTGTTCCAAGTTATATAAGGACAAGTAAGCCACCGAATAAAAAAGATTCTTAGAACTAGGATTTAACCATGTAGGCATCTTCAAGCCTACCCAATAGCCTATATATGGGAAACTTACCACCCACTATTACACACAACTAACAACTACTAGGGGGAATGCATTTAGCAACATAGAAAAGCTCGTACTTGTTGAAGTTCATTTACCTTTACTTTGGTGACTATCTTTGGTGCAAGTTGGTTGCACTCTTTGTGCAAGGAGTGGTGCCCAAGTTTTTGAAGATTTAGCCTCCATCATAAAGCATACAAATCATAGATTTGCGCTTTCTTTCAAAGATCTAATATGTATTCCACTTGCATGTCAACAATTTCTTACATCAAGATAACGGACAAAAGACATTTTATATAATTTAACTCAAAATTTCTACAATCCATGGACCAAAGGTACTTAAAGCAACTATGAAGGCACTTAAAAATATGATGATTGGCATATACTTGAACTTTCATCAATAGTGCCTTGTGGGCACACAAGTATAATGCATGCATGGGGTTTTAAATTATGAGTTCAATGCATTGAAGTCATTTGAAGCACTCTTATGCAACTAATAGAGTACTCTAAGGGAATTGAAATTGCCATGCTCATGCACATTATGTACATTAAGGTTCATTACATTGCTACCAAAGATCCCAAAACAAAAACTACATTGAAAGCAAAGTGGGAAAACCATACATTCATCAATTCATTGTCTTCTTCTATGCACCTTCTACGTGACCAAAGAAACCAAGTGACCTCACAATTGTCCCTTTGCCAACATGTTCAAATAAAGCCATTCTATTGGAGGATCAAGGGCAGAGAGATTGGAGTGCACAAGAGATGCCTAGTTGTATATTGTGGTGTTATTCAACATGATTATGAATATATACATCTTTACCCTTCGGGATCAAGGTTAGGATTAGGATCAAATTTTCCTATGTCTATGGTGTAGTTTATACTATCCTTAACACCCCCTCTTACATTGCACCTCAAAGAGTAGAGGGTGCATGAACAAAGACTTTTTGGTACATTTGGTATTAACCGCTATAAGATCCTTGCATGACAAAGATCAAAATTGAGCACACAACTGCACCCTGACTCCTTAAATATAGATGGCAAAAGATACAATATACCCTGAATTACCTACTGGCTTGCAAAAGCACAATCACATGCTTCTGATGCTTTTACAAAGTCGTATTTGCCAACTTTTCTTACAATTGTTTTCTTAAAAATAAAGAAACACTACTATGGCAATTTCAAACTTGCTAGAGCAACTCCCAACTTTTTCCTTTTCGCTGGAAGGTTGAAAACTTAATGTCTACTTCAATTTTTATCTCCTTGCATCCCCAATGTCCTAGGACTTGCTCTAGTAAACTACCCACTCTTTCCTTGTAGTTTTGCGACTGTCTATCAATATGCTAGGTATGGAAGGTTGCAATGTTTGCAAGCCCGAACACGAGAAAGTAACATGAGGAACAAGCATCGATTATGGCCTTCCCACAAGGATCTTGGCTAGAGTCCTTAATTAACGTGTTCCTGTACTTTCTTTTTTTTCCAAAGAAAGAAACCTTCTATTAATGCTTGAAAGATTTCATACAAGACAACAGCCCTGAAGGTGCTCAATATGAAAAAAAACAGATTTCATACAAGACAACAACCCTGAAGGTGCTTAATATTAATGCTTGAAAGATTTCATACAAGACAACAGCCCTGAAGGTGCTCAATATGAAAAAAAGACTAAAAGAAAGAAACCAACCTATCCCAAAGAAACCCAACTCACTGTCTAGGGGATCTCTGGAATTGGGGCTAACAACCAAGAGGGGGGACTATAATACCAACGAATCCCTCGCAAGGTGAAGATGTAAAAAACTCCTACAAGCCAAGCCTTGCAAAAACAAGCACGCCTCTCGATAATCGCCCTAGAGCCTGGAGTCCCACACTCCCAAGTGGACTGTAGAGTGTAAATGATATCCTGCCAAATGGCAACTAGGATAACCGAGGGTGAAATCGGGTGTTACCTAATACATGGATATATTGCTTGAAAAAACATCAATGCATGCATGGTCTCCAGTACTTATCTGTGCTTACAAGCTGCTTTGCAACAGCAATACACATTGTTTGAATGAACCATTTCCTTCTCTATATTTCTGGGATTTGGAAAGAGCTTAAAATTCACTATTAACATAGAGCTTGCTACTTCATCAGAACGACTAGTGGTTTATTCCAGAACAGACATTTATAAACAAACATGCCTTGAACGTAGACAATACATGGGTCTGTGTCTTACAAGTTTGATGAAGAAACTGAGACGTTTGTTCCCAGTAAAAAATTGTCATCTTTGTGGTGCCGCCATCAGTGTTTGTGAAGCTTTATAGCCACCTCAAAGCTCACATTTCAATATTGCTAGAAATGTAATATACACGAATACATGCTCATTGTTTGTTAAGTTTTAAAGCACATAAAAGCTCACATTTTACAATGGTAACCATTGTAGTATAAAGGATTCAATCACTGTATTCAATTCAAATTAAATATTGTTATGTAGCTGAGCTTGATTTGCACACTGCTCTGCAACCATTGATAAGTATTCCACTTGGTTGACACCATCTGATACCAAATTTTGTCCCCAATTGCAGAGCAACGATCCCTCACAATACTTCTAAAATGTCCAAACAGCAGCAGCAAACTTTACGGGTATCATCTGTATTGGTTCTGCTTTTGTAATAAAGTCAATTCTTGAATTTGTAATCCTGCCCTAAAGTAGGCTTACCACAAAAATTATGTGAACACAAGAGGACCTTATATCCGAAGTTCACCTTTAAAAGTTCTCAAAAAGTCCCTAGTACCATGTAGTTCTACTCATACCAAACCTGCTTGTAGTAAATAAATTTAAGTCCTAAACCATTGTTGCAGGAGGGCCTAATTTAATTAAGCTAGAAGAAAAAGTAAGTGCAGCAGCAATCAATGTTGGCGATAACGTCACATATTCAATAGGGTAATGAAGATGCTTGGTCAGCACAAAAACAAGGCTCCTATCAATATTATGGGATAGATAAATTACCAAAATTCCCTTCTCGTGTAGACTGCTATATCAAGGGATAATAATAGTACATTAGAAACCTTTCAATGTGAAACAAGGCTTCACATAGACTCAAGAAACTAGAACCATCGTTGAGCCCACTGTAGATTATACCATCTAAAGGTTCTTCCCTGGTGACAGCTCCTGAACTCGGTGATTCTTCCAAATCTTTGTGGAACAATCAACTTTTGATGAACAAAACAGTAATTTCTCTGCCATGTGTGACATCAGAGGAATAAGAATTGCATCAATGCAACTACCTGGGGTTTGATGGAAGCTCTCCAAATCATTCATTGATATCATGGTTCCAGGAACTTTGAACCTGTTTTGATACCAGGAATTTCAAGCCAGAATGAATCAGAGAAGCTATCAAGTTTAATCAAAATAATGTGACACGCAGCACACACAAATTGAAATTACCTTGATGGACAATATAGGTACAACCTGATCCACTGAATGTCTCAGAGACCTTGACACCGTGCTTATTCGAACAAACTCTTCTAGTCATCTTTTAGTCATCTGAGTCAACTTCCTCATCTGCATCTTGCAAATGGGTTTCTTCTTTTTCTGATTTGTCTACTATAGGCTCTTCAGCTTGTGAATCTAATCCTAAGAAGTCTGCCTCAGATACCTCATCTGAATATTCGTCTTTCGAATGCTCCTGACTATCATTCATATATGAAGTTTCATGTTGCATCCAGTCTGGACAAACATCTACATGCCCATACAAAGTTCGGGCGCCTAAATCAAGAATTCTTACATGTTCATCCAGCGTTTTGTTCTTCTCCAGCAGACGGCATGAACATTCTGGGAGCGGGTGCGAAAGAAATGATAGTGGTTTCGAATTGTGTGACATATCAACTAAACCGGCCTCTCCTAGTGTCTCCTTCAGATGGTCTCGCATAGAAATGATCCAGTTTGATTTTGGATGATAAAGCTGCTCATCGATCTCATCTAAAAGTTTGACTACATATTTCCTGCCCATGCAACGAATAAGAGGCATTGGAGCAACGGGTTAGTTATAAGTAAAAGGATACTGTACAAGAATGGTTTTTTAAAAGCATACATCAATGTCAAACATGTACCTATCAGGACGGTATGTCTTTGAAGAGGCTGATTTGTAAGCTCTATGGCCCATTACCAAACTCGCAAAATTTGGCAACCCGTTCCTATCACGATCAAACCCAGGGAAAAAAGCATTTGATTCTACACAAACAATGTAATCCAACGCAGCCCAAAGCAATTTATGTCCTCGCTCCCTCAGATCAAGCAGCGTTGGTTCTGGTTCCTTCTCAGCCTCACCTATCCATCCCCACCAACCTTCCACTTCATGAAGGTATTTTTGCCGGCTTGGGGGAGGTGGTAGAGGTCTTGGTCGAGGGCCAGATTTTGCCCATGCTTCAAGCCTAGCTTTTTCATTGTCCATGATCAATGGTGGAGGTGGTGACACAGGCAGAGGTTCCTCTGGTCCAAGCATTACAGACCTCTCCTCTTCAGCTGTGAGAGTCGTGCGGTCTTCTAAGTTACTAAACATTGCACGCAGTGGAATAAGTACACGTTGTCCACCAAAAATATCTGCCCCTGATATGTATACTCGAGTATGAGGTCCATAGCCCAGAGCGCGAAGAAGGATGCCCACCTGTCTCCACAGCGAAAACCATTAAGATCTGCATGGCACAATATGGCACAGGAAGACAGGTCAGACATGTATAGGATATGGTCACCTCTTCAGGCATAAGTGGACAAGATCCATTCCTTTTTTGCAGCTCTGAGTCAATATTAAGTTCTCCCTGGACAGTTCCTTTTTTAATCATTGAAGCACGCTTGTGTTGAACAAGCTCAGTGTGGACATCCTGAGCAAACAGATCAGTAGACAATAGCAAAAGAAAAATCAGATTAAATCTGCAATTGCACGTGCTTTTAATCTAGGAACATTTGAAGTAAAGAATTTTATCATTTTAATGTGGCTTAGCGCTTCGTACATTAAAAATAATCCTGATCACAAGGAGGAGCTTGCAACCTGAAATTGCTCCGCACAACCATGATATGCAAGGGCCTCTAATTGTAATCCTGTGTGGAAAGCCAGATATGGTTGGCCTAAAGCCTGCAATCTGTCTCCTCAGTAAAATAACATTGAAGATAGCAGCATTAACCTCAGACATAGACACACCAAAGTTGTTGCAAAATTAACAAATCACAAGAAATTTTGTTATGACTACATTGGTTCTTGCTTCATTATGACTTCACCTTTGAACCATTCGGAATCCAAGCTCCTTCACCTCACGCCGAAATTGAAGTGCTTCAAAGGCAACTCTACAACGAAGCCTTTGATACTCATCCAGACTAGACGGCAAAAGACTCTGCATGAAGCGCTCACCAAGATCAGGGTAAACATTGAGGCTTGGAACTTTGACAACAATTCAGCCGAAAAAACATGATTCAATAGCATAAAAAGACAGCACCAGACTCCAGAGAATCTCTCAAGGCTGACTCTCACATGTTCATTTTTATCATTCACTAAACAGAGATAGCTAATATCCGAATATTATGAACAGCCCCTGAGTTGTCTGTTAAATACCTGTAGACAACCACCTCCAGATATGACAAGCCCAATGACTCCTTGCATCCTCAACTCTGGTAAAACCTTCTCAAGATAAAACTTAGGTGAGGCTGATGATGTAGGTGATGTGAATGTCATCGTCTTCTCCTTCTTTACCATCTTAAATTTCTTCGGAAGATTTTTAACTATTACAACATCCTTCGCAAGTGTTGAGATGAAATGTTCTTCATCATAAATATAGCCAAATTCTTTGAATGCAGAGCTGGGAAAAAAAGCAGCAGGAACCACATAACATCATCAGAAGGCTTTATGACTCCCCTATGTTCACATAGTATACCTCCAGAACGAGTTACCCCTTTTATGCAAGACAGTGCACAAACCAACCTTATTCCTTTTGAGACGGCAACTTCTTGAAGCTCTGGCAACACCAGAGTAACATTCAAAAGTCGAGCGACAACTATGACATCACATATCTGCCATCATCAGACTATCTGTCCATCAGCATAAGAAATCAATTCACTAAAAATAAGTGCACAGGACCAGAACCACAGAATTGTTTGAATGCCTCGGGAGATCTTACTGAGGATCGTATCTCATGAAACTCTCCTTTAATCCGAGCAAATAAGAAACCATTGTTAGCTTCATTTGGAACTGTCACAAGCACATAACAAATCAGAACTTTAGTAGAGAGCTCATAAATCCCAAGGATCCATACTTAGGAACCCAGTGGGACAAAAAATGAACAATGGAAATGAATCAAGATTTAATGAAAATCTTAATCTGCTAAGCTCCCTTGATTTCAAATCTCAGGAAAACGTTTGGGCACTCAGTCTTGAATTTTATTGTAGCATGAAAATACCGACTCCAGGGGTTAAGTGTTTAAGGTTTTGGCATCCAATCTTGAAGAGGACTTACATTACCATGCACTGAACAGAGTCACTAAACACAAATGGTACAGATAAGAAAACAAGTGATGGCTTCACCGTACTATGTAGGCCCTGCCAAAAGAATGGACTTTCAAGGTGGAAAATGTATTGAAGGGAACACGCATATGTCTAAAAGTCCCCTTTGACTATAGATGTTTAAGCAAGGAAAAATGAACACTAAGGTTTGCCTCTGGCAGCAAGGCCAAAATGAGAAGAGCATGTAATATACCTTTCCCGATAGGAAGAGCACCCACATGCACAAAATTGCAGTATTCAGTCCTTTCTAACATCCCTTTAGTTGGGAGAAGGTGTGCGGGGAAGGCATGCGTGCATGATTTTTGTTCATTCTTTCTTTTTTTCTTGTTTTGGGTGCAGGAGGGGGCTTTCTTTTTATTCATTTTTTGGCAGGAAGGGGACAGAGGGGGGACCGACCAGAGTGAATTATTGATATCATAACCATCCACTACGATAAGGCATTGTGCTCCCTTGTATCCTGCAGGTATCAAATTCAAAAGCACACCAACCCCTCACATTTGCAAACATGGATGGATGTAAATATGCCAGTACAAGAACCTTGTTCCCTACGTATAATTACAAATCTGTTTTAGGTCTAATCCATTATTATCCTTTCATGATCTAATCCTTTCATTACCTAGTCCTCCAATTGATCAAGGAATCGTGATTACGAGGTACTTATTGCTGTTCCACATCTTACAAGCCCTTTCTCCTCATTTCGAGCTCGTAATCTTGCCTTCATTTATCCCAAACATAAACCTTGTTTTAGAGCAAGCTCCTACATTCCAGTACCTGTCTTCATCGAAACCCCCTCTCTCAAGCCAGCCAAGCTCCTTTGTGTATTGTGAAGGGCCTCATCTTTTCCCAATGAGATGTCACGTGTGATAGTCTATATACCTATACCTAGATGAATCCAGCACATTCCCAAACTCATCCTATAAAAACACAACATAGTGCAGTTTCAATCTCATGATAGTCATCACGCATAGCAGGGACTAGCTACTATGACATCCCACACTGACGTCATCATCGCCCAACAGTGGGTGTAGTCTATCTCTGGTTAGGCATCAGTCAATGCTCCAATTAAACAGTAGCCTCAGGTGATTTTTAACCTATGTGGATAAGAGTTGTACCTTCCATCATGATTTGGAAAGTGAGTAAGATTCATCCAGTTACATATTATTTGAACTTTTTAAACTTTTCACCCTAATTTGAGTAAAAATAATGCTGGCATGAGCCTTCTCACCTTTATTGCAAACGACGACTCAGCTGAGCCCCTCTATGGCCAAGAAAAGGCTGATTGGTAGTGGTCTCAGATTTTAACAAAATATATATACCTTTGTAAGACTAGAATAAGTCCAATCATACAAATTCAGATTTTTTGTTGTTCTAAAGATCAAAAATCTACAAAAGGTTTTAAATCACTACACTTCAGATGGAACAAACAATGATATATATATATATATATATCCACTGATATGACTGATCTGGCAGACCAGAAACAAAAGCCCTGTAGCCGACAAACAGTTCATAATGGGATAAATCTCTAAAAAGTTGCTCTTGCCAGTCGTCAACTATTTGCATACCAAACAAGACTGTTGATTTTATCGGAGGTGTAGCTACTTGACCTTTCACCAACTAACACAGCAAGATCATGAATTTCCAGATCAAAAATTGATTTTTCAGCGGAACAACCTTTTGTGTGCATGCTATGTCTAGATTTAGATATGAGTGCGAAGGAAACCTTGAATAAGGGTTTCAATCTTCTTCCTCACAAATTCACACACAACCTTGCACACGCATGCCATGTTCAAATCTAGACATGAATAAGAAAGAAACTAAACTCATTGTTTCAAACCATCATCTTCACAGATATATTTCAAGCAAGCACTTATACAGCTGCATTTCGC
Organism: Dipteris shenzhenensis; assembly: GCF_047967505.1. NCBI lineage: Eukaryota > Viridiplantae > Streptophyta > Polypodiopsida > Gleicheniales > Dipteridaceae > Dipteris > Dipteris shenzhenensis. Next base: position 44,553,885 of record NC_141597.1, read on the forward strand.
ATGCACATTAAACTACATTTGTGTACACATCTGTCTATCTATTAACCTAAGATAGTGGGTATGACCATTGAAAGAACATGGGCCCTGGATTTAATCTGATCAATGTGTGGCATTGGATTGAAATCACTTACGGAATCCACCGCCTCCATCCTCATGCCTTTTTGTGTCTCACGTCACCTCTCTACCCCTCCCATCTCTCTCAATCTCTTTCTCATCTTGGGAAGGAGTTACTTCCTGGTAGTAGTATCTCTTTCAAGTCAGGTTACAGCAAGATCCTAGTATGCACGGACTTTTGTGACTGCCGATCCTTTGCCATTCTTATGGCTTTTGTGACTGCCCAGCCTTTTCCATTCTCTTGGCTTTTGTCCGTGGCAAAGCCACAGGTTTTGCACTAGTAGTAACATCTGTGAGTAGCGTTACATGCACGGCATACTAGGAACTTGTTAAATAGGGGCTGCATGGCCTCAAGTTGAACAAAGCCAGTAATACATCACAAGAATCTGATTGGTTCATTTCCTTCTTCGAGAGTCACAAGTCCACCGACAGACTAGCCAAAGTTTGTGCGAGTTGGTTCATATGTCGCTTAGCTCTTAACTTGATCATATATCCCCTCGCCCTTTAACGCACGTATATATAAGGATCGCCTAAAAGTGTGATAGTAGCCAGTGGCGCACCTGAATAAGGTGTCCTCGGGGTAGCATACGGACGCATCAACTTCAGGGCATCGACAGGACGCCAAACCTTTCCTAAGTTGGGAGTCTGCAAGGAGGCACAAAATCACAATTGTCAAAACAATCGGGATGTTCTGTAGAGAAGTTGCAAGCTTCAAAACATGATGCTCACCGGGTGTGGAATCTCCTCTGGACTGGACCAGCTAAGCACAATGGCCTGAACGTCTGGCGGGGAGTCAATTATCTCCCGCACAGAATAGCGTGCAAGTAGGAAATGTGCAGCAAGAGACAGAAACGATAGTGCCAATCCCACCAGCGCCACCAGTTTAATCTTAGATTTGATGGCCATCTCGCCGCGCGCAAATGACCAGAAAAGTGTTCTATGAAGAATCAACCATGGCTTTATCGTTCCTTTCAGAAAAAGGAATCCTCTACAACGGAGGGAAAAAGTAAAGCTGCGCGGCAACAGCCTTCACAGACTTCAGCAAGAGATCAAATCAAACTGGACAAGATGAAGCCCGGAAAGCCGTTCCGGCTGGTATCGCGGTAGATCGATGCGGCTTGTAACAGAGATGAACTTCTAGGCAGCTGCAGATACAAAAGTGCAAGATGAAGTGCGGATGATTGCGGCGAGGCTGCCGCAAAGACATCGAAGATTCAGAAGAAGCATTCATTCAAGCGCCAATGGCCGTTGGTGTGTAAAGCATTCACAAGATCGAGGAGAAGCAAATCGGCAAGCGCGAGATTGAAATGCTGAAAAGGGAGAGGGAGCAGAGGAGAAGACGGAAAGGGTTGGGGAGATTAGGATTCCGGGAATTTCCAGCAGGATGCAGTGATTGGGAAGCTGTGTAAGGGAGAAGGAAGAGGATGGTCGGGTAGGAGAGGCAAACTGTGAGATCTTCTGCGAGTAAGCCGAGCATGAAGAAATGCATCAGGCCGCCATAGCTTGAACTTTGAAGCTCAGAAGAAGAAGAAGAAGAAGAAGAAGACGTAGAAAAGTTGATGAGAAAGAGTGTGCAGGTTACGAGGTGCAGAAATGGATCCAAAGGTCACTCTTTCCCATGGCCAAAAATGAGCTGGTCTATTTCAAAAAGAAATCAGGTGCAGGTTAAAGAAGACGAAGAAAAAGAACAAAGCAGGAACAGTAAATGCTTCAATTTTTGTTCAGTTTCTTGGGAGTTGAAAACCTGGAGCATTAAATGTCCATTTATCCCCAAACAAACAAAAGAGTGGAGAAATGATTTGCTAAATCATATACTATTCACTTTGGAAGTGCACAACATTTTGGAGTGATTATCAGAAATGATTTGCTAAAAGTACATACTAGTAATACACTTAGAACACACAATTTTTCGAAGACTAGGTATGCCATTACAGAGTGAAGTGCAAATTGTTTTCTGTGGAAGCAGAGCAGAAACACGAGGTGACTCGTATTGGAGTGAAGGATAGCTATGAAGGGAATGACGAAAGCGAAAGTGCATGCTAATAAGTCGCCGTGCAAGTGGGTTCCTCTGTTATCGCGAGCTGTATGAAAGCCTTGAGCATTAAATGTAGGATGAGTGATTACCCAACAAAAAGGGTAGAGAAATGATTTTGCTAAAGAAAATACTATACACTTAGGAAGAGCACAAAATTTAAAAGGCTTCCACTTTGACCAGGATGTAGTTGCACATGGAAATGGAAAATGTTTTGTGAGCACAAAAAAACAAGGTGAATCATATTCTGCTAGGCCTTCCCCAAAGTGGGTAGTGGAATGAAGGATAGCTATGAAGCAACAAAAAGCAAACTTGCAAACTTGCATCCAAAAAAAAAAAAAAAGCAAACTTGCATGCTTATAACTTGCCATGCAAGTTGGTTCCTTCGCTATTCAATGGTTGTTATTGAAAAATAACTTCACACATAAATCCATACTCTCTTTTTTAGATTTTCACATCAAAATTCTCTTAAAAAACCAAAAACTAATTTTCCCTTTGAAACTAACACCATTGCTAAGTCATATCCTAAGGGGCAGGCCCAAGGAACTATGATGCTCTGTAGAAGGATGCTAAATCTAGCATTATAATTTTTCCCAATTTTTCTATTTGTATATATTTTCCAAGTATATATATGCACAAATACTTGCATTTGTAGTGGAAGGGGAAATAGGAGAACTACCATGGCTTGCATCAGAGATGATTGTCACATTGGACAAACGACATTGAACATGGGAGTAATGTACGAATGAGCCCATCTGCCATGGGAACTAACATTTTGGGTAGAACACATAGGTGTAACCATCAAGTCATCCTTGGATTGCAAAAGCTCCAAAAAAGGACGTAAGAGCATATCAAGGCTCAAGGGAAATTTTCCAAACGGAAAATGACATGACTCTCCTTTCTTTTTACTTTTAAAAGAAAGAAACCAAAAATCATGGAAGGTTTCTTGGAAGATTAAAGGCTCTTTGAGGCTCTAGAGTGAAGCAAATGCAAGCAATAAATGTAGGAACTACAAAGACGGTAGGGATACTACACCAAAAGATTGCAATGTGCACAGAGTAGAACAACAAAGTGAAAATTGCTTAAGTTTTTAGGCTCGGATATGGCATTTACTGTTGCCTATCATAATTGAGACCTACCTCTCTCCTTCGCCCTTGCCCATCTCTCTCTCTTTCCCTCTCCCCACATGCAAACTATATTTATGTATGTATGTACATATATATTTTTATTTATTTATATATTTATGCATATACATACATATATGTGGATTGATGTATGTATATACTTATTTATCTCTAACATGGACACGTATGTATGTATATACATATATGTATATATACGTACATGTGGATTGATGTATGTATATACTTATTTATGTCTGACATGGACACGTATTAGATCTCGATTTCTTTCTTTCGTTTTATTGGCTTTAATTTTGATACTTCTTTGCAAGAGACACATAATTGGGCTCCAACCAGTTGCACATGCAACCATCTTATGTGCAGCATCTTCTGAAGCCTATAAACCACCTATACACCTATCAAGTCCACAATGGATGGATAAGTGTTAGCAACAGACAAGAAGACCCTTGAATGAAGCAACTTCATGCTAAAAGGCTAGCAAAGCTTACTTATAGGCATTGGTTTGTGCATGTGCACGTGCACATGCATGTGCGTGCGTGCGTGTGTGGGGGGTGTGTGCGTGTGCGTGTGCGTGTGCGTGTGCGTGTGCGTGTGCGTGTGCGTGCGTGCGCGTGCGTGCATGCGTGCATGCATGCGTGTGTGTGTGTGTGTGTGAGAGAGAGAGAGAGAGAGAGAGAGTCTCTAAAAAGCGCTTGCAAAAAGGCAATGTCACCACTCATTCTCGCATTGCATAATTCATCCCCATTAAAATCAAGGAAAGTCATTTCATCCCCATCAAAATCAAGGAAAGTCGTTTCATCATCAACCATTGACCTTGAAATTTGAATAATCATGACTTCCTTGCATTGCCAAACTTTGGATCCCTACCCATGGTTTGCAAAAAAGCATCCCTCCCTTGGACTACCCTTTCATTGTTGTTAAAGTCGGAGCCTTGCACAATCGTTCATGCATGTAATACCTTTTGCAATTCCTATATGATCATTATTGAGTGGGTTGAGAGAGAGAGAGAGAGAGAGAACTTTTTGAAAAGCATTCACCAAAACCAATATCACCACTCATTCCAAATTTTGCATCTCATAATTCGTTCCCATCAACAACAAATTGACCTCAAATACTCATGATTTTCTTGCTTTTGATCTACCCCATGGTTGCAAAATGCGTGGCAAAGGTTTAGGGGCTGTCCTAAAACAAGAGCATGGTGTGATTGCTTTTGAGAGCAGGAAGTTTAATGCCAGAGAAATGAATTATCATGTTTATGATCAAGAGATGCTGGCAATCTTGCATGCTTTTGCAAAATGGCACCACTACTTGTACGGTAGCAAGATTAAGGTCAAAACGGATCACAGGACACTCCCCCCAAAAAAGCAGGGGTCTTTATGGAACCTTGCCCAATTGTTGTCCATGCATGCAATACCTTTTGCAATTCGTATGCATTATATATGATCTTTCAAACTCTCATTGACTTTATTCTATGTCAATCGTTTAAATACCTTCATCCATACTATTAAAAACATTTGATTAGCAATGTCTCTTTATTTGCTACACAAAGGAAGAGCAAAAAATTTCAAGACATCAACTCTGAGTTTAGCGGAAATTGTGCTTACACTTTATACTCGAAGACAATTAGCCATTTAAGCTCAACAACACTCATGTACTCAACAAAGCCGATACATAATGTTACTTATATGTGGATATACATAGTGGAATGCAGTGGAATGGAAAACATCTTGTGAGCGGAAGAGTAGAAACAAGGACCTATGCTGTTATGTAAAGGATGTTGAATCTAGCAATCAATATATATATATATATATAAATGGAATGCAATCAAATGGAAAACATCTTGTGAGCGGAAGAGTAGCAACAAGGACCTATGCTGCTATGTAAAGGATGTTGAATCTAGCAATCAATATCTATCTATCTCTCTCTCTCTCTCTCTCTATATATATATATATATATATAGTTTATTTTTTGTTTTTTTAATATCATATTCATTATTTACATTTAAAAATTATATATGTACATATGTGTACAAATGCCTAATACTTGTAGTAGAAGGGAGAATTGGGGAATGAGCAGAATAACCATGGCCCTCATCAAAGATGACTGTCACTCTCACATTGGACAAACGAAATCTCACGAACAAACCGATCTGGCAACTATTTTGGAGTAGAACGTAAAGGAGCAAACTCAAATTTTGTAACTTTTGTCAAGTCATTCTTTGGTATTACAAAATCTCCAAAAAGGATGCAAGAGTGAATTGGGGGCCAAGAAGAAAATTTCAAAGGGAAAATGACATGACTTCCCTTTCTTTTCAAGTTTTAAAGAAAGAAACCAAATCATGAGGTTTCGTGGAAAATTAAAGGCTATAGAGGGAAGCAAATGAGAATAATACCTGTAGGAACTACAAAGAATCCAAAAACTTTACACAAATGTGCATGAAGGAGAACAACAAAGTGCAAAATTGCTTGTGTTTCTAAAGTCAGGGATGGCTGTTAAGGATTTGTTACCCATGATAGCAATGGATGTCAAATTATTGCCATGCTCAAACACATGGGATTGGCATTTGTTACACTTTGGAAGCAGTGAAGCCATGCAAATTTGAGCGCTCTCTCTCTCTCTCTCTCTCTCTCTCTCTCTCTCTCTCTCTCTCTCTCTCTCTCTCTCTCTCTCTCTCTCTCTCTCTCCCTCTGCCCCCCCATCAAGCACGCATGCATACGTCTGTGTTTATTTGTTTATTTATCATTGTATCATGTTTTGGCATATATACATAGACATATATATGTGGATATGTATGTGTGTGCATGCATGCACCTACATATACATGCGCGCACTTGTGTGTGTGTGTGTATGTGTTTATTTATCAGTGTATTATGTTTAGGCATATGTACGTAGACATATATACATATGTGTGTATGCGTATACTTATTTTTCTCTAACATGGGCACATATTAGATCTCCCTCTCTCTCTAGTTTTGTTGACTTTAATATTGATTCTTCTTTACAAGAGACATGGAATTGGGCTCCAACCACTTGCAGCTGCAACCATTTGTTGTGTGACATCTTATGAATCTTGTGAACCATCTATACACCTATAAAATGTAAGTGTTATCACAAGGCAAGAAGACTTAATCCTTCTATGAAGACAAACTCATGCTAAAAGGCTTGACCTATCAATTCTCTTATGGTAAGTGCTATCAAAATACAAGGCTTGACCCTTCTATGAAGCCAACCTCATGCTAAATGGTTAGCAAGTCTTAACATTACCTAGGCAGCATTGTATGTATGTATGTTTGTGTGTGTGTGTGCGTGTGTGTGTGTGTATGTATTTATTTATGTATAAAGTTTTGTGATCAACCAAAAAATCATGCATTTGCATGAGAGAGAGAGAGGGAGAGAGAGAGAGAGACTTTGTGAAAAGCATTGACTAAAAAGTAATGTCACCACTCATTCCAAAATTTTGCATTGCATAATTATAATTCATCCCCATCAAAATCAAAGAGAGTCATTTCATCATCAACCATTGACCTCCACATTTGAATACTCATGGTTTCCTTGCATTGACAAACCTTTTATCCCTATCCAAGGTTGCAATAAGCATCCTTCACTTAGACTATCCTTTCACTATTAACCATGGAGTCTTGCACAATCGTTGTTCATGCATGCAATACCTTTTGCACTTTTTATATGATCATTTGAAACTCCGCAAGAGAGAGAGAGAGAGAGAGAGAGAGAGAGAGAGAGAGAGAGATACTTTATGAAAAGCATTCACCAAAAAAGCAATGTATTATGTCACCAATTATTCCAAATTTTGCATTGCATAATTCATTCCCATCAACAGCCATTGACTTTAAATACTCATGCCTTATTTGTCTTTGATCCCTACCCCATGGTTGCAAGATGCACCCTCCTCTTAGACAATTCTTTCACTATCTTAACCCTAGTTCCTAAATGTCCTCCCTAAAAAAGCATGATTCTTAATGGCACACTTGCACAATCATTGTTCATGCATGCCATATCCTTTGCACTTCCTAGGCATTATATATTGTCATTAAAACTCCCAAAATGAATACATTCTACACCAAATGTTCAAATAGCTTGATGCATATAGTAAAAACATTCAATTTGGCTCTTGATTGACTCTAACTTTCAAAAGGGATAGATTGTATATGAGCCTTGGCAATAAGATGTGCTTCATAAAATACATTATAGAATCTATCCGCCACCACCAAGTCTCTGAGAGAAGATAAATATTCTAAATTTGAGCTATGATCTGCATTGGCGAAATGTTTTTTTTTTAATAAAGGAAAGTTGAATGTATTAAAGGATGGTCAATCCAAAGAAAAAGGACCCGATTATAAAACTTGGTAGAAAAGGAGGGCTAGCCGCCCAAGGGCTACACTACATACAACAAAACAACTATCCACAAACTAGGTTCGAATGTACATTGTAGAGAGCTTGACAGATCACTAGATCCTGGCTGGTGATTATCATGCTGAAATCCTTTAAGTACATGGTCACCCGCAACCACCATAGACAACTTAAAGCCCGTACACACCTTGTGCTAGAACACAATCATGTTCTGAGCATCCTAAATTGCTAGAAATACTTCCGCCCTTACATAAGGCCAATTGGTAGCTAGGGTTGAGGGTAGCTTGAAGGGGTCCCCTAGGAGGGTTGTGCACCAAAACATTAAGGCAGAGTTCCGCATGGCCTTCTCCACCTTGTACTAGACCTCTCTAGAAGTAGCACAACTATGGAAAACGTGCCTAACAAATTCCACTACCTTGCCACATAGAGGACAAACCACGTTTACTTCAAGCCTCCTCACTAATTTTCCCTTGGCTAGGAGACATAAATCCATTTCCTTCCAAAGCAAAAATCTTGCACACCCTTTCCATAGATCCTTAAATCTAAAGCTCCACCATGCTGGCCTGCGTGTGAGGTTCCACTTAGAATTCAACTCACTAAAATGGACGTTTGCAAACTAGGAGATGCTTATAGATGTCCTAGCTATCAATTTATGGAGAGGAGTCTTACCAAGGCACCATTGATTTGCCTTCCATTCCTGTGACATCACCAAATTAGAAGGCCACATCTTGGGTATCCTATCAATCACAGCGTCTGTAGTAGGTCCTTCTCCCCCTCATACCTGGAGAACTTGGTCAAAAAATTATTATAAACCCAAATTTATTCTATTTGATAGCAAAAATTGAAACTACATATGAAGTATAAACATTACTGGAAATCTGTTTCTGTGTTGAAAAACACAGTTAGTTTTTGTTTGGTAAACATAGTGCCATGTGGAAAAAAACAGTTGGCAATGGTTTGGAAGAAGAAAAGATATATTGATCTCTAAAAGATCAATTTGGATGAAACTCTGGGTGCTCAACATGGTTCTGCAGCTCAAGCTACTGATTTTAAATTTTTTTACTCAAAGGAACTGGCCCATGATATGTATCTCTCTCTAGCCTTCCTGTTTGGTCATCCTGTTTCTCTTCTTCAATGGCCAAGTCAGTTCCCACTTTAACAATTGGTGCACTAACCACCTCCTAATCCTTGGATGTTCTATCAGGATCTTATGTGAATTGGGACTCTCCCAATTCAGACATAGAGGCTGCTAAAATTATATGTTTTGACTTGTTCTCTTCATACAATTCTCTCTGCAATACCTCTAACTTCTCCTGTAGTATATTCATTCTAATTGATTCTACATTTTTTATATGCTCGCCAAATGGTTGTTCAAGTGTAATAAATAGTTTCTGTTTGATGTTCATCCACATTTTAGTCATGTAGTCATATAATCTTCTCTGTAGCTCTTCTACACTCTTGCTACTCATGAACATGCCTTCTATCTCAAGAGTGTCCTCATCATTCATGACTTTAATTTATGTCTCTACCTCTGTTAAGGCATCCACCCTTGCTTGCAATATTGTGTTCTCTGTGGACAGTTTAGAATTACCCTTCATCAAAATATTTAACTCTTTAGTCAAGGTGCATTTGACATCCACTAACCATTTCTGTATACCTTCCACCAAACTGGCCTTGGCCACCAATCTCCCACCAATAAACTCTGCAACTTCTCAGTCTTCTCCTTAATTTGTGCATTTTGTTGTTGCAATTCCCCCATCATTAACATATTAGCTGATTCTCTTTCTTGGGCCTCCTTTTGTTGTTGTAGCAAATGATCTTTCTCTTGAATCAAACCTAACTTTTCATCTGTAAGTTGTTTAACTTGAGTCTTCGATCTTGTCACCTTAATATGCATATGCTTTGTAAATTTCTCATGACCTTCCTTGTAGCTCTTATGCATCTATCCTTCTGTTTCCATTTCCTCTTGAATCAAACATGACTTTTCATATGTAAGCTGTTTAACTTGAGTCTTCAATCTTGTCACCTTAATATGCATATGCGCTGTAAATTTCTCATGACCTTCCTTGTAGCTCTTATGCATATGTCTTTCTGTTTCCAGTTCATCTAGCAACATCTGTTCATTTTGAGATCTTAGCCTTTGTTGTTGATGGAATGTAGCCAAAACATTAACATAAGATATAATTTGACTAACTGCCCAATTGGCCTGTTGCTCATAAAATTCTTCAGGTGCCTCTGATGCTGAAGGCATCCTTTGACTATTCCCATTAGGAAGATTCAAAATAGAGATTTGTTGATATTGCCCTTCTTCCCTTCATGGTAAGGGTATTAAGATAAACTCTTTGCATTTAATCGGTTCCTCTTGTCTCATGGCTCCCACTAGTTTCTCCCCATTTGTATTTGCATTTTCTTTGTCATTTCCTTGCTCTAATAATAATATCTCCTTTTCTTTAGTTAGTGAATCAGGGATTTCCAATCCCTTGCCCTCCTTTGTTTCTAATTTAGTATTCCCTCGTTTAAACCTCAATTTCATTAAAGGCTTCTTGTAGGATTGGTATTTCGAGGTGGACATGGTAATACATGCTCAACAATTTTTACCTTCTTGTAGGATTCTTCAGTATCCTTGCCTGCATATCCAATTGCTTTCAACTTGGCCATGTCCTCTTCTATGAGTGGAATCTTGCCTGGGCTGTTAGCTCTTATAAAGGTTGTTTTGGCTGTGTAACTGTGTTTGCTTACTCAAAAAGACTTGCCAACATCTATCTGAGCTTTGATTCTGTCACACTTTTGCGTTTCTCCTTTCCCAAAACTTCTCCCACTATCCTGAAATGTACTACCCCTGCCCAATGTAAGAAAATAATACAACCTCTGTGCTCAATAGATAACAGGACCTCGTACGCAAGAGAGAAAACAAGATAGTATGGAGAATCAAAATTTTGATTACTGTAGAACTAATACAATAGATGGCGCTGCCTCCCAACCGTGCGCTCTTGTGAAAGAAGCTTCGATGGCGTGCTGGAAACAGTAGAAGACGGAGGCTGGATGCTAAGGAATCAGGGTTGCTATAGCCAGTGATAAAATGGGCTTCACGGGCTTGCTCTTATATAGCCACCAGTTGTAGTCGGTTAGGCTCAATTGGGTGACCGACCCAGTCCGCCCAAAACGGTCGACTGGGGGTCGGTCTCGAAATAGGCCACCGACCATACGATAGAACCGGTGCGGAAAACATAGTAACTAACCTACAGTCTCCGTTCAGCCCAAAGCCATCCAGGATCATCTGAGGCTCCAAACGGGCCCCGCAACCCGAGAGTGGGCTACCTCGAGAAATGCTCTGTCTACCCTCAGTGCGGTCAGTCAAGGGATGCCTTCCTGCACTTGCATGTAGCCTAGTTGGCGGTGTGCCAACTCTATCTGAAGCCGTCCAGCCATCAAGCCACACATGGCCCCCATCTGGTGTCCAAACCAGGACCTACCGGATAACCGAGCTACTCAAATGCCTTCTCCTCATATGGGGGGCTTACAAGTAGAGTTAGCTAGTTCCCGCGTAGTTACACGAGAGTGGAGCATTGATATCTAACACCCCCCCTCAATGTCCACCCGCAAGTGAACTTACTTTTTCGGCCCAATGCCAAGTCGATGAAGATGCCTCTCCAGCAAGTCTCTTCCAAGAGCCTTCGTGAAGATGTCCGCAGCATTCTCTGTAGTCGGACAGTACACCAAGTCGACCTCTCCATCCATGATGAGCTTGCGTACAAAGTGATATTGAATCTCAATGTGTTTTGTGCGAGCGTGGAACATTGGGTTCTTTGCAATCGCCATGCAACTCTGATTGTCACATGATAACTGCGTAGGCTTATTCTGCACTGCACCCATGTCCCCCAAAATCCTCCTCAACCACACTGCCTCGCAAGAAGCAAAGCATGCAGATTTGTACTCAGCCTCGGTAGAAGAAAGAGCAACTGTGAGTTGCTTCTTGCTGACCCATGACACAACTCCAGATCCAAGTGAGAAACAGTACCTTGTCACTGATCTCCTGCTGTCCACATCTCCTGCCCAATCCGAGTCATAGAATCCGGTCAAGATGTTGCCCTTGGTATAGGTGATGCCATAATCAAGTGTGCCTTTGATGTATTTCAGCACCCGCATCCGTGCCCTCCAATGGTTCTCCCAGGGCTTATTGGAAAACCTGCTTAGTACACCAGTCGCAAAACTGATGTCCGACCGTGTGTTGCACAGGTAAATCAAGCTGTCCACAAGCCTTCTGTACTTCGCTTCGTCCACTAGTGGTGATGAATCCTTGTTTGAGAGCTTTGCGTCAACCTCCATAGGGGTACCAACTGTCTTGCACTCAGCCATGCCAAATGCCTTCAATATCTCTCCAGCATACTTCAGCTATGAAATGAAGATCTGTTTCGGCTCCTGCCAAACTTCAATCCCCAAACAAAAATGCATCAGTATGAGGTCTGTCATTTCAAACTCTCTTCCTAGCAAATGCTTCGTCTGCGAGATCTTCTCTTCATGGTTTCTTGTTATGACAAGGTCGTCCACATAAAGGACCACGATCATACACCTGCCTCCTTCTCTGAAGATATACAAATTTGCATCAGATGGGCTCCTCCTGAACTCATTTTGCAGAAAGTAGGCATCAATTCACTGGTACCACGCTCGTGGGGCATGTTTCAGCCTGTAAAGTGCCTTCTTTAGTTTATAGACTTTACCTTCTAAACCGGGGATCTCAAGACCTGGTGGTTGTTCCACGTATACCTCCTCCTTGAGATCTCCATTCAGAAAGGCGGATTTCACATCCATTTGAAACACGGGCCAACTTTCTTGGGCAGCTAAAGCCAAAACACTGCGAATTGTGGTTAGTCGAGCTGTGGGAGCAAAAGTATCTTGATAATCAAAACCATGTACTTGTGCAAATCCTTTTAACACGAGTCAAGCCTTGTACTTATCCAACGTGCCGTGAGACTTGTACTTGGTCTTGTACACCCACTTGGTTCCGATTACTTTGCGTTTTGGTGGTCGATCCACAAGGTCCCAAGTGTTGTTCTTCATTATGGAGCCATACTCCGACTGCATAGCCTCCATCCACCTATCATCACCCTGTGCCTCTTCAAGACACTTGGGTACATGAGCATGGATCAATTCTGTCATCAAAGCATAGTTGACCAAGTGTTTCTGCGCCCTGCTTTGCTCCTCTAATTTCTTGGACCGGTGTTGTTTGGATGGTTCCTCCTCAATGGCTGGAGGTTCTCTGCTGTCCAAAAGCTGCTTTACCCACTTTGGGAATGGCCATTGCCGTTGTGGTTCTGCAGGCTCTTCTTCATCTTCTTTGTCTTGAATCCTCCCAAGCACCGTTGGGGGAGTTCGGTCTGCTATTGGTGGTGGTACTGGATGGATATCCTGGTCTTGGTTGTCTGGGAAGGAAGCATCCTCCTCCAATTGATGCGGCTGTTCTAAGAAGACCACATTGTAACTTACAATTACCTTCTTGATAACACGGTTATAGAGACGGTAACCCTTCGCCTCTTCACTGTAGCCTAAGAAAATACATTTTCGGCTCTTCGGTTCCCATTTGGTCCTGGTAGCATCAGGGACATGCACAAAATAGTCACATCCAAAAACTCTGAAATGTGCAGCTGAAGGTTTCTTACCAGAAAAGGCTACGATTCAGGATGTAAACTGCAATGTTACGTGCTTCAGCCCAGAAAGTCTTTGGAAAATCTTTCCCTTTCATCATACTCCGGCCCATTTCGCAGATGACGCGCATCTTGCATTCTGCTACTCTATTTTGCTGTGATGTATGTGGCGGGGGTTTCTGCCTCTTGATTCCGTGACTTTTGCAGTAACTTTTGAATTCAATTGATGTGAACTCTCCACCTCTGTCTGATCTCAACTTCTTCACCTTCCTCCCCGTTTCTTTCTCGACCATTACATGCCATTCCTTGAACCTACTAAAAGCCTCGTCTTTAGTCTTCTGGGTATATCCATATCCTTCTACTGTAGTCGTCGATTAGCGTCATGAAGTAGTAGGAACCACCCAAAGCTTCCGTCTCCATCTTTCCGCAGAGGTCCGTGTGAACGAGCTCTAGAGGAGCCTTTGCCCTACTGGCCTCTTTAGGAAAGGGATGCCGATGCTGCTTGCCCATCATGCAAGCTTCACATACATCGGGCACATCTGAAATTTTTGGTAGGTCTGTAATCATTCCACTTTTATGCATCTCCTTCAAAGAACTAAGGTTTAGATGACCAAACCTCTCATGCCACAGCTTAGTGTTCTTCACATCTGCTCGAGCACTGAAAGCTGAGAGTTTGTAAATGTTGTTGCGCCGTGTACCTTTACCAATGACCTTCCCTTGAAGATCTAGAATCTGTGCACCATTCTTACCGAATTGAACTTTGAGGTCCCGATCCGTGATCGCGAAAATGGACAACAAGTTCCTCTTGATATCTGGCACATAAAGAACATCGAACAACTGTTTTTACAACTCCATCTGACTTGAGAGCAATCGTACCTTTTCCTTTTGCTGGACATTTTACATCATTGCTGACTGCTACCAGGATGTCATTCCCTACCGGCTGTAGAGAGGTATACCAATCCTTCTGACTGGTCATGTGGCGCGATGCACCACTGTCAATGATCCACGGTTCATTCGTAGGTACATGAACTGCCTCCGTGCAAATCTCCTCAATTGCGATGAATAGCTCTACTGGTACTGCCTGCGCGCTGTTGCTGGACTCTTTCTTTACTCCGTTCTTCTCATCTGCAATCTTCGTTCGGCACTCATTCTGCTTGTGCCCTGCCTTGTTGCAATAGAAGCACTTGAACTTCTTCTTTCTCTTTTTATCATCAGAAGAAGATGGGTTACCAGAGTCCTTACCCTTACCTTTCTTTGATCCGGTCCAGAAAGTCGAATCTTCTCCAGTCCTCGTCTTTTGACGCATCTCCTCCTCTAGAAGCATTGCGCTAAAATCCTCAAAGTTGAGGGGCAAATTTCTGTTCTGTGTATTCAGCGCCGTAACAAGACCGTCGTACTTTGGTGGGAGAATCCGTATGCACCTTCATGCTAGATTCTCGCTGGTGATGGTGATGCCAATCGCAGTCATCTGATCGCGCAGATTCTTCACCCTGGTGATGAACTTCTCTACCGCTTCAGACTCAGACAACTTCTCATTCACGATTTGAGTCTCCAGATTTTGAATCCGTGTCTGATTCGTGGTCTCGTACTGATTTTTCAAGACCGTCCATGCCTCCTCCACTGTGGTGACATGTTGAATTAATGCCATGACGGAATCACTAACATTGCAGACAATAGAACATAGCGCATCTGCATTTCTTCTTGTCCACACGAGAATCTCATCCGCAGTTGGTACTGTCTATTCTCCTGCATTGGCTGGATTTGGGGTCTCGCAACCGGCCTCACGTCCACCCCAGTAGCAGTGTCCCAAAGCTCATATGCGCTTAGGATGGTCTTCACCTTGAACTTCTAGAGTGGATAGTTAGAGCCGTCCAACTTTTCGCTTTCACTGAACGGTGGGATTCGCAGTCTTGCGGGCTAGGCCATCTCTCACAATTTGCTCGCAAACAGAAACGCACTACCAAATCTTCTTGCTAGAGTCCAGGATCTGATACCATGTAAGAAAATAATACAACGTCTATGCTCAACAGATAAGAGGATCTCATATGTAAGAGAGAAAACAAGATACTATGGAGAATCAAAAATTTGATTACTATAGAACTGATACAATAGATGGCGCTGCCTCCCAACCGTGCGCTCCTGTGAAAGAAGCTTCGATGGCATGCTGGAAACAGTAGAAGACAGAGGCTGGATGCTAAGGAATCAGGGTTGCTGTAGCCAGTGATAAAATGGGCTTCACGGGCTTGCTCTTATATAGCCACCAGTCGTAGTCGGTTAGGCTCAATTGGGTGACCGACCTAGTACGCCCAAAACGATCGACTGGGGGTCGGTCCCGAAATAGGCCACCAACCATACGATAGAACCAGTGCCATCTGGGATCATCTAAGGCTCCAAACGAGCCCCGCAACCCGAGAGTGGGCTGCCCCGAGAAATGCTCCGTCTATCCTCAGTGTGGTCAGTCAAGGGATGCCTTCCCGCACTTGCATGTAGCCTAGTTGGCGGTGTGCCAACTCTATCTGAAGTCGTCCAGCCATCAGGCCACACATGGCCCCCATCTGGTGTCCAAACTAGGACCTACCGGATAACCGAGCTACTCAAATGCCTTCTCCTCATATGGGGGGCTTACAAGTAGAGTTAGTTGGTTCCCGCATAGTTACACGAGAGTGGAGCATTGATATCTAACACCCAATTATACTTGCATACATTTTTTGCTGAAAGGATGAGTGAAAATTTGATTCCGACATGTAATCATATTTCGTAAGAAACATAATACGCTCGAGTAACCATAAAATTTTCTTCTGTCAAACTGTGTTTCAATCATATAATAAAATCTGGTGGTTTGAGGGATCTTGAATTCCACAACCATTTGTTGTGGAGTGCATTTCTTTTTTGGTCTTATAGGTGCCTCTAGATACCATGGTAAGTTAAATACTTGGGACACCACCTTCACCTGTACTCTTTTTGCTATATAACCCCCTGATTCCTATAATCGAGCAAACTGCTTGTTGGCCTGTGTATTAATCTGCCACCTCCACCAATGGTAGTTGTGGTACCCTTCTAGCTCCATCTTTTTTAACAATACTAAATTGTTGGAGACATCATCATCCAGATAAAATTTGAAATCCACAAAGGGAGATGACTCAATGATAGCATACTGACCTACTCGCTTTGCCCGCCGACTCCACCACTTACTCCTTGGGCTCTTCCAACCTTTGGACTTTAGAGTGTAATGTTCTGGTCAGTCCAAAAGACACCTTCCTTTCCCCCATACTTTCCAATTGGGTTTGAGAATCTAAGTTTGCCTGAGCTTGCAAAGTAGCACTTGCAGTGTTTGCTATAGGCAATGGTTTGTTTGTGTGTAGGAGGCCTCGCATGTTGTGTTTTCAATCAGTGAAGTAGATTGTGCACATGTTCCCACCGATTTGCAGGACTGAGATGATGGTGAACTGATATAGAGAATCAATCGTGTGATATTCAAACCATCCCTTTAATTTGACCCACACGTGCAAACTATCACTCCAGTGAATACAGGTTGTTGCCTCTTCCGTATTATACTCAGATATTGCTCCAACTGGGATTTCTACTTCTAGATCCTCTGACTGAGTCGTCGGTTCCCGTACTCCTATAAATGGCTTCATGCGAAATCCATTAACTAGTGTTGGGAACCTATTGCCATGTAGATTCGTGATCCAAAAAGTCCCCTATTTGAGGTCCTCCACAATCCGATATGGGCCTTGATACCTCAATTTAAGCATGCCTGAGAATCTTCCCCTGGTCTGGAATTATACACTAAGACCACATCTCTCACTCTAAACAATTTGAACTTAATGTTCTGGTTTACCCATGCCTTATGCCATTCTTGAATGACTTGAACCATATATTGACTCTGAATCCAGTATTCCTCCAAGCGAAGTAACTATTCTTGCCCGAACTGCGCGGATCCCTCTGGGGTCATTTTTTTCACAGAAATCCACAAACTTGATGCAATAAACTTGTTACGAGAATTGGAATTATCCCATTAATTTAATCCTTTAGTATTTAGTTTAGTGAGATTCAGCCTTTTTGTTGCGCAATTGATGCATGTGTGCTCGCTGTTCCATAGTGATGCATGTGTGCTCCTACATGGTTGGATATACGACTGTGGCTGTATGAGTGTGTAGCATTGTGTGCACCACTTACGTGATGACGGTATGTGTAGCATGTATACACCATCCATACGATTTTATTCATGTGTAGCATCAGGTGCACCATGAGATGGTATTTGTTGCATGTATGCATCATTCATCTTTGATTTATTGATTTTGCGTTGCTATAATACTGAATACTTAAAGGTTGATTGATTGTGGTGATTAATTCCAAGGTTATCTTATGCTTGAAATATTTCATTACTATTGATCGTGTGAATCCAGGGGAAGAGTAATTGATCGGGCGATGGCATCTAGCAAGCATGATCTGCCATATTTTGGGCATGTAGGCGCAACTCTAGTGATGCAAAGATGAATAAGGCTTATGCCTAATTTTTGATATTACAAAAGCTTATGTACATATTTGAATTTTGGAATATTAGTGGCTTGGCTAAGTGTATAAACTAAAGTTAGAAAAAGCTTTATTTTTTGAAAGAGCCAGCTATTCTAGAAGGTGGATGGGCTTTTTGTAAAAGGGTGCATGGAGGAAAGCACAGAGGCTTTTGTATGATTTTTGCTCGGAAGCTTTTTGGGAAATATACATAAATACATAGGAGGTGGAAGGAGAGCACCACACCTATGGGGGGAGATTGTACCCAGCACGCTTGTTCTATGTCTTCCGTTTGTGAGTTTTGAGAGTTTGTGCGTATTTTTAAAGAGCGTTGCTGTGTTTTTCAAAGATTTGCAGGTTTCGTGAGCAGTGGTATCAGAGCCAAGTTTCATCGTCCATAGCATGGGAAGCACATGCACCTCGTGTCCTCGAACAAGAAACCGTCGCACGCATCGATTACGGACCACGTACAAGAGCGCAACAAAGTTCAGAGCAGCAGAAGCGAACAGCTCACAAGCAGAAAAACGTGTGGCAAAGAAGGAAAAAAAATCGTAGCAAAAGAAGTAGGTCGTATGTAGACAGGTCGAAGCTTGTGAATGCACACCTGTGCCTTAGCTCCTCCAAGCATACGACAAAGGTGGTGACTAAGGCATAGTCCTTGGCATACCTGGCACTGAAGGCACCGTTGGCTACGCAGGAGGAAACCTTGAGAGATTGCTCTTAAAACTTCCCGGGAGGTCCCCCATCCTAGTACTGTTCTAGCTCAAGTCCCCTAAACAATTGGTGACTATCCATTAGATCAAGTCACTTTGTTGCTCTATTCTTTGAAGTTCCTAGTCATAAAGATATCCTTCAAGGCAAAAGTGCAAACAAGGGAGCAACCCAACGGATTTTGGAAGAGGAAAATCTCAAAAGCAAGTGTTCACAAGGGTAGGAGGCAGTCTACAAGTGCTATCAGACACGAGCTTTGCTTTGTACCTTGCAACGTGGATTCACTTGTTGGAATCATGTGAGTTCGAGAGCCCACAGAGATACTATTCGACAAATAGCCGCTTTCAAAGCTTGGAAATTAAATTGAGATAAGTCTTGTGTTTGTGTGTATTTCCTTTCATAGTGATTTCTTCTTTGCACCGTGCACATACTTAACTATGTCTGGAAGGCGTATTCCATCAGAGATAGGTTATCCCGAATATTTACATCATGATGAGGATGTGGAAAATGATCATCATCGATCAATAAGAAGTTCAACACTGATGACACTTACTGAGGAAGAATGGCGAGAACGCTATCAGCATGAGAAGAAACAACATAAAGAGATTGAAGATGCTCTATGCCAAGTGATGACAACTTGGAAGCCACCTATATCGATTAAGGACGAGGAACCTATGCATGCATCAGATTCAATGGATGCATGGAAACATCATGCATGGGACCTTGAGCAGGAACTTGAGTACATGCGCAACATGTGCGACACACATAAAGCCAATGAAGAACACCCAAATCGAGTGTTAAAAGAGATGACTGAAGTCACAAAGAAGCATACGAAGGACAGAGATGATGAAAAAAGTGAAAGTAGCAAATCATCAGATACCAGTGATAGTGAGTGTGGAAGAAGCAAGACGAGACATCAAAGGAAGAAGAAGCGACATGTGAAGACTTCACTATGACGACATCATGACACTACTCCTTCACATGAGTCCAACGATGAAGACAACGTGGGAAAGGCCATCTTGAAAGCACTCAAGCTTCATGATAAGAAGAAGTTTAGTAAGATTAATCGCAAAACTTTTTCTTTTCCAAAATATGATGGTAAAAGAGATGGACAAGCTTTACTTGCATGGATTAGTTCTTCCAATCAATAGTTTTCTTGAATGCGATAAGAATCTTCCCTCTTGGCCTATATTGTCACATACCCAAGCTAAAAGAGCTTTGCACAAATGTGAGAAGACATATCTGGTTATGGTCAATAAGATTGAGGCTAGTCCTGAGACTAAGAAAACTAAGCAAGAGCCTTTGGATCCTTTTCTAGCTACCTATGATGACTACTTTATGGAAAACTTACCCCCTGGCCTATCTCAATCTAGATATGAGGATCATAAGATTGACCTTATTCCAGGTAGCACCACTTTGTAAATCACCATATAGGCACAATCCTACTGAGCAGCAAGAGACTCAATCCCAAATAGAAGATCTTTTGGCTAGATTCGACCTAGCAGCTCACCATTTGGGGCACCCGTTCTTCTTGTCAAGAAGAAAAATGGAACTTTTCGAATGTGCATCGATTATCGTGCCTAGAATAATTTCACAGTGAAAAATCGATACCCCATTCCGAGAGTTGATGATCTACTCGACAAGTTGAAAGGATCCAGAATCTTTAGCAAGATCAAAGGATATCATCAAGTGAGAGTGATCGAGCCTGATATTTTCAAGACTGCTTTTAGAACCCAAACTGGTCACTATAAATTTCTTGTTGCCTTTTGGATTGACCAATGCACCTGCCACATTTAGTCGGATGATGAATCGTATCTTCCTACCCTATCAAGACTTTGTGGTAGTTTGATGATATCATGATTTATAGCAAGAGTTGAGAGGAACATGAGAAACACTTGGATCTTGTTTTCTCTCTCTTATGTGAGAACCAACTGTATGCCAACCCGGAGAAAAGTTCTTTTTTCCAACGTGAAATTGAATATTTTGGACACATTATTTCAGCTGAAGGCATTCGAGTAGATCCCAAGAAGGTAGAAGTGATAGTAAACTGGCCACAGCCTAAAGATATCCATGAGTTATGATCTTTTCTAGGGCTGTGTAGTTTGTATCACAGATTTGTTAGAAATTTTACACACAAGGCACATCCATTAACCGAACTACTGCGTAAGACACGTGCTTTCTCTTGGGGTGAGCAGCACACTTTAGCTTTTCAACAACTTAATGGTGCAATGATGCACACACCAGTTTTGACCATGCCGAACTTTACAAGACCCTTCTTTGTCATGGTTACTGATGCTAGTGGACATGGTTTTGGGGCTATGCTTATGCAAGATAACCATCCAATTGCATTCGAGTCACGTAAATTAAAACCAGCAGAGCTAAACTATTCCACGTATGATAAAGAATTAGCCGCTATGGTGCATGCCCTTAAACTCTGGAAACACTATCTTATGGGTTCTAAGTTACTCATTAAGACTGATCACCAGAGTCTTAGACATCTCCTTACTCAGCCAGTGGTCTCGGATCGGCACATTAAATGGGCTAACTTTATTGACAGCTTTAAACCGATGATCCAATATCAACCAGGCAAAGACAATGTAGTTGTCGATGCACTAAGCCGTCGACCTAGCATAAATAATATCTCAATCATTGAGGGAGACCCTTTTGAGCCTATGAAGGCAGACTATTCTATTGATCGAGACTTTTCAAAAATTCGGCATAAGATTAAGCAAGCTAATAGCACCCCTATGGCCTCGTATTCCATTCATAATGACTATCTATTCTACGAAAAGCGCTTGTGTGTCACTGCACCATTTCGACGCTTGGTACTAGAAGAGGTACATCAGCCACCCTACATGGGACATAGAGGCATCGTTGCTACGTATCAAACTGTAATTCAAGATTTTTTCTGGCCTAAGCTTAAATTTGATGTTGCAACTTTTGTTGCACAATGTCTTATTTGTCAAAAAATCAAGAGCTACAAGGGCAAATATCAAGGTTTAGTTATGCCTTCACCAATTCCTAATGGCCCATGGGAGCGGATTTCTATGGACTTTATTACTGGATTTCCTACAACTAGCTTAGGTTTTGATATGATTTGGACTATCATTGATAGATTTAGCTAGTAGGCTTACTTTATTCCTTGTAAGAAGACCTTGACCGTAGTTCATTGGGCTGCTCATTTGTTCATCAAGCACATCTTTATACACCATGGCCTTCCAAAAGTAATCGTGTCAGACCAGGATAGTAAATTTTATAGTAACTTCTGGACCGCACTCTTTGACAATCTTGGTACGAAGTTAGATTTTTCCAATGCTTTTCATCCCAAGTCTAATGGCAAAACTGAGGTCACATAAAATACTATTTGTGACATGTTACGTGCTTACGTGTCTGGTCACCCAGGCAAATGGCACAAATTTATACACATATTACAATTTGCCTACAACAACACTAAGCACTCTGCTATAAGCAAATCTCCATTCCAAATTGTCTATGGAAAGACCATTCTTACTCCATTGACCCGCCTTAAGCACCAAGTAGAGGCTGCTGATCAATTTACTAAAGATTTCTTTAGCATTTTGGCTACTGTTAAAAAGAATATTGAGCATGCTCAACCTATGTATACTGCACATGCAAACAAGGGTAGAAAGAAAGTTGTATTTGTTGAAGGTGACCTAGTTATGTTACGTATTGAGAAGCACAAACTTAAGAGTATTGAGACACACCCTGTAGTTAAGTTTGCTCCTAAATCATATGGTCCCTTTAAAGTTTTGGAGCACATTAATGACAATGCCTATCGGCTCGAATTACCACCCGATTGGAAAATTCATAATTCTTTTCATGTGCACCTCTTGAAACCTTTCCATGGAGACCCACCAGTTTGACCTATTTCAGACAATGCACTGTTGCTTCAAGGAGAGACCTAGCTCTTAGAGCCAAACCAGATCATTGATCAACAAATCACTCAAACGAGACGTGGAAACTCATATCCTATTTATCTTCTTACATTTAAGTACCCTGATTTATTGACTACTTTTTTGTTGCGCAATTGAGGGCAATTGCGGTTTCAAGCAAGAGGGATGTTATGAGAATTGGAATTATCCCATTAATTTAATACTTTAGTATTTAGTTTAGTGAGATCCAACATTTTTGTCGCATAGCTGATGCATGTGCGCTCGCTGTTCCGTAGTGATGCATGTGTGCTCCTACATGGTTGGATATACGGCTGCGGCTGCATGAGTGAGTAGCATTCTATGCACCACTTACGTGATGATGGTATGTGTAGCATGTGCACCATCCATACAATTTTATTCATGTGTAGCATCAGGTGCACCATGAGATGGTATGTGTTGCATGTCTGCACCATTCATCTGTGATTTATTGATTTCGCATTGCTATAATACTGAAAGGTTGATTGATTGTGATGATTAATTCCAAGGTTATCTTATGCTTGAAATATTTCATTACTATTGATCGTGTGAATCCAGGGGAAGAGTAAGTGATCGGGCGATGGCATCTAGCAAGCATGATCCACCATATTTTGGGCACGTAGGTGCAACTCCAGTGATGCGGGGATAAATAAGGCTTATGCCTAATTTTTGATATTACAAAAGCTTATGTACATATTTGAATTTTGGAATAATAGTGGCTTGGCTAAGTGTACAAGCTAAAGTTAGAAAAAACTTTATTTTTAGAATTCTAGAAGGTGGATGGGCTTTTTGTAAAAGGGTGCATGGAGGAAAGCACAGAGGCTTTTGTATGATTTTTGCTGGGAAGCTTTTTGGGAAATATACATAAATACATAGGAGGTAGAAGGAGAGCACCACACCTATGGGGGGAGATTGTACCCAGCACGCTTGTTCTGTCTCTTCCGTTTGTGAGTTTTGAGAGTTTGTGCATATTTTCAAAGAGTGTTGTTGTGTTTTTCAAGGATTTGCAGGTTTCGTGAGCATTTCCTATCACAAAACTTCATTGGGACAATTGCCTCTAGACCATATACCAACTAGAATGGTGTCATGGCTGTGGTTACTTTAAATGCCGTTATGTATGTCCACAGCACTGAATCAAGCTTCGTATCCCATCCTTTTGATTTTCTGATATAATCATTTTCAAGATCTGCTTCATGGTCTTGTTGCTACTCTCTGTCTCTTTGTTTCCTTGTGCGTGATACATCGTGACCATTTTATGCACTGCCATGTGTACCTCCATTAGTTGCTTTACTATGGTGTTTAGAAAATGAGTTCCTTAACTAATTCAATTGGGCACCTAAATATTGTGATGATATTCTTGCATATAAACTTTGTTGTGTTGGCTGCCTTATTATCCTTGAGTGCCTGTGCTTCCATCCATTTAGTCAAGTAGTCTATAGCCATCACTATGTTTTTGTTTCCAGTATACTGGGCTATAGGTTTAAATGGTCACATAAAATCCAGGCCCCACTTTTGAAAAGGTTCCAATGGGAGGGTTGGGTTCAAAGGCATCTTGTCTGCATTTACTGGATGACCATCCCTCTGACAGTACCAACACTGCTTTGCAAATTCATGTGCATCTTTGATAACTATTGGCAACCACAAACCTGCCTGGAATATTTTTTTTGCCATAATCTCTCCTACAAAATGACCACCAAAAATCCCTTGATGTGTTTCTGTTAGCACCGCATTCTGTTCATGCTTCAAAACTCATCGCCATAACACCTGATCTGCTCCTTGGCAATATACAATACTGGCAAATACCACAAACGGCCAGCTCCTCAGTGCCATTCTAATCTAGAGACATTTTTTCTGGGAAAATCCTGTCTGTCAAAAACTGTATCATGTTATCATACCAATACATTCCCTAAATAGGCTATACTACAAACAACTCTACGTTTGGTGAATCATCAGGGATGCCTCTCAAAGGTACTTCTCCTGATTCCAACCTACTTAGGTAATCCGCCACCAAGTGCTGGCTTCCAAGTGTATGCACTATCGTGTAGTTAAATGCTTGCAAAAGGAGTATCCACTGTGCCAATTTCCCAATTGGTTTCACCTTGTTTACCAAGTACAACAGTGCCTAATGATCTACATGGAAGACGATCTTATTTCCCAGTAGGTAATGATGGAATTTTCCCAGATAATAAATCATTCCAAGACCTTCTCTCTCCATAACTGAATAGTTTCTTTTTGCACTAGTGAGTGTCACACTAGATGATTTCTAGCTGATACCATCCCTAACATTGTTTTTCCATCAAGACTGCACCAATGGTAATGTCTGATGCATCCACGATCACATGGAAGTCCACGTTTCAATCTGGTGACTATAATATTGGGGCAACTATCAGGATATTCTTCAACAACCAGAACGCTTTCTCCTGTTCTGGTCCCCAAATAAATGGAGTGGCCTTCTTGGTCAATTTGGTAAGAGGCTGGCAAACATACGATAGATACCGTAGAAACTGATTGTGCCACTTCACTTGACCCACAAATCTTGTAACTCCTTAACATTCCGTGGGACCTAGGACTTCTAGATGGCTTCCACTTTTTTGGGATCTATCGCCATTCCCTCTTATGAAATAATGTTAGCTAGTAACTCTCTTTACTGCTGCAAACACGCACTTTACCCGATTTAACCTTAACCTGGTGCTTTTACACTTCTCAAAGAACAACCACAACTGATCTAGGTGCTCAGCTTTCTTCCCAAACATGCTAAAGTTATCTAGGAACATCCCCATGAATGTGGTTAGATACGGTTCAAAGATCTTTTGGATCCAAGACCAGAATGTTGGCGGTACATTCTATAATCCAAATGTCATGACATTGCTGGCGTACACCCCCCATTTCGTGATAGAGGTTGTTTTTCCTTTATCTTCCTTGGCCATCTGTATCTGATTTTATCCACTAAAGCCATCCAAGAAACTATACATTGCATGCCCTGCCACCGCATCCAGTAGCGTATCACAAAAAGGTAAGGGAAATGGATCCGTGATCATCGCCGCATTCAACTTCTTGTAATCTACACAGATCCAGAGCTTCCCATTTTTCTTAGGCATAATTACAATTGGTGATAGCCATGTGATTTTATCTGTCGGGTAAATGAATCCTACACTCAACATCTTGTCTATCTCCTTCATCACCTGCTTCACGTAATTTGGGTTCATCCAATACCATTGTTGTTGAATTACGGGCTTGGCGTCTCTCTTCAGGTTAATGTGGTGAACACAGAGAGTTGAATCCACTCCCCGCAGATTCGTATATTCCCATGCAAATACATCCGTATATTTCCATGCAAATACATCCTTATATTCTTGCAACAACTTCACCAATTCCAGTCTGAATGTTCCAGTAGCAAATAAGCTCACCTTAACCGGTTTCGGTTCTGCCTCTACCCAAGTTGAACTCTTCCAAGTCATCTTCTTTCACCCTCGATGTTCTTTGAATTTGATCTTCATATGCCAATTCAGTTTCAAGATAACCTCCTCTCCATATTGCTAGTATAGTGCGGCCTCCCCCTCATCTGGTTCAAAATCCGGTATGACTGGCTAGTCCTCCTCTGATTCAAATCCTTGGTGGGTCAGGTGTTGGATCTTCTACTATGCTCATTTCTTAAGAGCATGTAAAGCTGCTGACAACTCCTTATTCCATTGGAACCTAGTGCCTTTCTTAATAATCTTGTAAAGAGGTATTGTAGTCTTGGCAAACTCCTTTACAAAACTCTTGTAGAAGGTAATAAGCTCAAGAAATTATCTAAGTTGTGTCAAATTCTCAAGCTCTAGCATCTACTTGATTGCTCAAATCGTGCTTGGCTTGGTTTTGATGCCTTCCTTCGAGATGACATGACCAACAAGCATATGCCATCTTAATACAAGAGACACACTTGGTTGGATTCAAGGACATCCATGCATACTTGCATTTGGAAATGACTTTCTTGAGGCAAGAAAAATGTACAAAAATGACTAAGTAAACAACACCCATCTTAGCTCTCTCTATATCCCCATGTTCCATTAGGTCACTTGCAGTAAGGTTAAGCTCCATCCGTTCTTATTTTTGACTACTTTTGATTCCCATACCATCGGTTGCTCCTTTGTCATCTATTCTCATATTGCTACCCCTCTCCTTGATATGGACATCCTCCTCCACCCCTTATTTGCTCCATCTACCTCCACCTCCACTCCCTTTTATAACAACGCATCTATGTTGAGAGATATTTTTGGATTTTTTTAAAAGATGATATCATGTAGAGTGTATGACTAGAGAGTTCTTTGTAGGATACGTTGACTTAGGCCCAGTACCATGATGCATAGAGGGTAGAATGGGTAGTACAAGCTATTCATAAAAATCCCTCTATGAGAAAAACATTTAAGTATATACAAAAGATGATAAGGGATTCCTTTGGTACCCTTCTTTCTCCTCTTTTTCTAGGTTCTCCACTTGCATGGTCTCACCTTTCATATCCTCACTCTTGACTACCCCTACTTTATCACATTCATCTACTTCTCCACACACTTTACTCCTCATGCACCTTGTCTATTAATCTACCCTCTCATCATCTACGCTACCCTTAAATGCTCTAGCACTATATAGCATACCATGAATGGGAATTGTTAATAACCAAGAGTATTTTTGCAGGATCAAGAGATCCTTGTAAGTTGCTAAAGCTCTCTCTCTCTCTTTGTGTATGTGTGTGTCTCTCTCTCATGAACACTTGCATGTGTGCATGTGCATGCACTTGATGATAATATCTTGCAATGGCAATGATGGGATCATGCAATAGACATTGCAATTGGCCTTGTAGATGTTTAAATCAATAATGATATGGTTGGTCTCAAAATGTGGCGATATAAGCAATTTACGCATTAAGTGAAATTTTGATTAGTGAGGATAATGTAAGACTCTTAAGTTCTTTGCCTCTGCTATTAATCCACCCATGTAAGCCTCTCAACCAAGATGGCAAAGAGATGGTAGGCCAAGGAGGGAGCAACCTGCGAAAGGTAGCTCGAACAAACTTTTGCTCTCTTCCAAGTAACCCCATATAGCGGACTCACATGTCACGTATGTTGAACCAACAATTCCTTTGACGGTCTGAGAAACAAACCCATGCACATATTCCCCTATCATTTAGCCATTTAGTGATTCATGGGCTGATTTGGATGGGAGGTAATTTTTTCAACCAAAAAGTGAAGCAAGCTCGAAGCACCATCGCCCATGAACCTAGTGGCTCCAATCCAATTACACTATCTAAGGCCCTTTCTCTACATGTCAATTATCTTCGTAAGAAAATCCGAGTGACGAATTTTGATGGGAAAGTTAGACAATGCCATCTTGCAAACCCTCTCGCAATGCCTAAGATGCCTTGCTATTCAAATGGCTCATGCTAATGGCTCCTACTGCTTCAAAAATTCATATCTCACATTCTACTCAACGAAATTGGAATCTGTAAATTGGGAACGAAACTTAATTTTGCATAGAAAATTCACAGCTCATGCTTGGTTGCTGCAAACAAAATAAGACATAAGGACGAGGCAAATTGATTAGGAAAGTTGGCCAAGATGTTTTCATTATTACTACGACATAAAAATAGTGACCAACTTCAAATTTCGGTAGCCTGCACTCGGCAATGTAGAGGTCGCAACCCCAAATAGAAGCCAAAAATCCAAAAATCACAAAGATGCCTTGCTATTCAAATGGCTCATGCTAATGGCTCCTGCTGCTTCAAAAATTCATATCTCACGTTCTACTTAACGAAATTGCAATCTGTAAATTGGGAACGAAACCTAATTTTGTGTAGAAAATTCACAGCTCATGCTTGGTTGCTGCAAACAAAATGAGACACAAGGACGAGGCGAATTGATTAGGAAAATTGACCAAGATGTTTTCATTACTGTGACGTAAAAATACTGACCAACTTTAAATTTCGACAGCCTATGCTTAGCAATGTAGAGGTCACAACCCCAAATAGAAGCTAAAAAACCAAAAATCACAAGGATCCAAGCAGCAAGAGACTGCCACCACCAGCTGTAGCTCTACCACTCCCCTTTAGAGCTACTGTAGCTATTGTATATCAAGAGAGATGACAGAGCACAAGACATAGCTCCATCTCTGCCCTCCTGCAAGTGACAATCTTCCACTCTCTTGGACAAAAAAAACTTCAGCTGCAGCATGCTCTTTTTGCCTTGCTACTCAATCCAACATCAAGCTATAGCAGCCTATGGCTAGGTCATATGAAGCTTTGTGACCCATTTGCAGCACAACCTATCACACTTGTCTTTGAATGTGTACAATCCAACTTCATCTTGTGATTTAGATGCAATCGCCACAACCTAAGAAAAGGAGTGGCAATTGTTCGTCCATAAAAGCTCTTTAGCAAGCTTATCTACTAAAGAAAAACAGACTTGAGAAAAAGGAATAAAGCTCAAAATAGGTCCCATAGTAGGAGCAAGGACATGATTGAGTATTGTGAGGTTACGTAAGAGAGATAATTGTTTGTCTCTCCATTTGTGAAATTTAGCTTTGACTTTCTGCAGACACCATTCCATCCACTGCTTCATCATCACTCCAAAGCTGAGCGGACACCCTAAGTACCTATAGATAGAGTGAGTGGGATTATGCATAAAGCCATAGTTAGAGACCCATTTTGGTAATGCATCCCACCCCAGCCACAAAAAGGTGGTCTTAGTGTAGTTGATTCTCACATAAAAAACAATAGAAAAGGAAGAGGAAAATTCCATGAAATGTGTTAACATTTTCTCGGTCACCACGAAGATGTACTTGCAAAAATTTGAGAAGAGAAGCAAGAGTTGTCAAGCAGTTGTTGCCCATGCAAGGATCCATTGGAAGCACGGTAATCAAGTTACCGTAGAAGAGGTTCAGTGATAGAATGAAGATAACTGCTACTAGGGCACAACCCTAGTGAACCGAGCAACATAGAGGGAAGGTACCATTGATTGATATGGTCACACTAGCACTAGTGTATAAACTGTGGCCTCCTGCAAAACCCTTGTCCAAGTCCAAGCTTATACATGGCCTTGAGCAGCATAAAGTCCCAACTCACACAATCATGCGCCTTTTTGAGATCCAAATTTAGCAAAAGAAATCTCTGATGCATAAGGGTATAATAGATAGAGAATACAATTTTAAGAAAAGCCTCATGTATATTGCATCACCACATAGGTCCCAATAGTATTGATAGAAATCCAATGGAACTCCATCAAGCCAAGGAGCTTTCTCAGATGCCATAGATTTGAAAATTTATTGTAGTTTGGAGCTGGAAAATGATAATTGCAATTGATACGCTTCCACCTGAGAGACATTTGGAAAAGTAGGTTCAAGAAACCTGTTAACCCTATCCTCATAATCAGCAATTGGAGGCGGTTGAGAGCCAACTATGGCGGAAACATGGCATGACATAACGTGCGCAATTGTGTGTTTCCTAGACTAACCATTAGTTCTAGAATTATGTTTCCACACCAAAAACTTCATGACCTTGCTCATCTAAGATGACACTTACATTTTCTTTAACTTTTGCTCCCTTGACGTGTCAAAAGAAGAACTCCAATGGCTTGCTGCCATAATGAAGCCATGCTAGCCATGATTATATGCTAGCTATAGCCAATTTGGTGTGCTCAATAGCTCGGAGGTGAAATTCAATGAATCTAAGGAGAGGCGTGAGTTGGAGAGCAGCTAGAGGGAAGCTTGAATGAATGCCAGTTGGCTTTTGGCATTCCTCTGCTTCTTGGCTCACATCTTGCCGTGTGCTTTACAAACTTGTGTGATGCTATGAAGGAAATACTCCCATCGCCTCACTAGACATGCTAAAAGCCATCAGGTTGAACACCATGTAGAAGTAATATCCTAGTTAAACTAGGCTGACAAAAAAAGCTCCAGTTAAGTTTAAAGGGCAATGGACCTTTATAGGCACTAGTAGGAGAAATACATCAAAATAATAGGATAATAGGGTGATCAGAGGTGATCGAAGACTCAACCACCATGCCATGTAGTCGCGGGTCAACCTTGGCCAAAGAAATAGAAGCGGTCAAGATGAGTGGCTTGCCACATGGAATCCAATGCCTATTGTGCCATGCAAATCTGCGAATCATTGCTTGTGGGTCATCTGCAACGTTGCCGATAGAAGATATGGTGTCTTATTGGACTAAACAAGTGGAAGCTCCTTCTCCAGCTACCTTATGTTGATCCACAGGTTCATTAAGGATCTTGCCCTTGTTTTATCCCCCAAATCAACCCTAGACAAAGTTAGATTCACTTATGGGGCACATACTGGGTTCGATGCACCACAAAGAGGCCAATGTTTTGAAAAATGGCCCATGTTCCTACACTTATAGCAATCATCAAGAAACTGGCCGAACTGGACTGGCAAAATAATTTCCTAACCGTTCGATGTTGTGAGCTCCAATTGTGTCGATGGCTCCTGACGTCGATACCACAGTAGACATGCTTTGGGGCACCTTTTCTCATTTGGAGTGGTGAGACACATGAAACTCGGCCAAGACTAGATGCAATGCTATCAATGTCCTGCAAAAAGAGCTCTGCTTAGGAAATGAATCTAGACCCGACAAATATGTCTTCAAGCGAAAATGTGGTGCTCCATAGTATGGAGTACACTAGATTGCCTCTACAGAGCCAACAGAGCAGGACAAGACCCAGTCTTTCTCAAAGGAAGATGTGACATAGACCTAATAACATCCATGCTTGATGAAATAAAAATCACACAAGGTGCATCTTTCTTGGAATGTACTAAAGAACCACCTTGGAATCGCTTCTTTTGTTGGGACTTTTCCCATAAACAATAGGAAGAACCTGCATGCATGGAGTCTGTTGTACTCATAGCACAATTCTGCAGGTTGATGTCTACCTTCACTTTGAACA